>NC_053390.1:249400193-249712191 GCF_905171765.1 Bufo bufo | reverse complement strand
CGCTGTCCCACCCGTGCCTCCCTCTCCTCCCACGCCTCCTGGGGATGACTTGTCTGGGGGTGAACCCATGCAGCTGGGGTTTGCTCGCCTGTCCGAGGGGGAGAGGGTACTCCGGAGACGCGAGGGCCGATGCATGTACTGTGGTCTCGGTGGGCATTTTCGGTTGGCATGTCCGAACCGTCCGGGAAACGCTCGCACCTGAGATCCTGTCGGTGGCAGATCTTGGGTGGAGTCTCCTCGTCCCCGGTTTCCCGTGTTGACAAACCACTGATCACTGTTGTCCTCTCCTGGGTCGGGGGCTCGGTGACGACCCAGGCGTTGGTGGACTCTGGTGCTGGTGGTTTGTTCATTGATAATGTGTTCGCTGCCGCCAATTCCATCCCTCTGCAGGCTCGAGGTTCCCCAATGGCTCTTGAGGCGATAGACGGCAGACCCCTTCTGCCGCCACACGTGACTCATGAGACCCTTCCAGTGGGGATAGCCATTGGTGCCGTTCACAGAGAGTCGGTCTGCCTCCAGGTTATTTCGTCTCCACACTACTCGGTGGTCTTGGGGTACCCCTGGCTCCGGAAGCATAATCCGACTTTCGATTGGAGATCGGCCGAGATCCTCTCGTGGTCACCGCAGTGTGGGGCTAGTTGCATCCATGGGTCTGTCAAGTTGCTGTGTACTTCCTCGGACTCTCTGTTGCCTCCTGAATACGAGGAGTACCGGGATGTATTCGATAAGGTGCGCGCGGTTGCCCTACCTCCGCACCGCCCATACGATTGTGCCATAGAGTTACAATCTGGTGCCGTTCCTCCTCGTGGCAAAGTCTATCCACTGTCGGTAGCGGAGAATGAGGCCATGGAGGAGTACGTGAGGGAGGCGCTTTCACGCGGACACATTCGCAAATCCTCGTCCCCGGCAGGGGCTGGATTTTTCTTTGTGAAAAAGAAGGGCGGTGAGTTGAGGCCTTGCATCGATTACAGGGGTCTCAATCGCATCACGATCAAGAACGCTTACCCGATACCCTTGATTTCCGAGCTGTTCGATCGCCTTAAAGGGGCCACGGTCTTTACCAAACTCGACCTGAGGGCGGCATATAACCTGGTAAGGATCAAGGCGGGCGATGAGTGGAAGACCGCGTTTAACACCAGGACCGGTCATTATGAATCCTTGGTTATGCCCTTTGGGTTGTGCAATGCGCCCGCAGTCTTTCAGGAATTCATCAACGATGTTTTCCGTGACCTGTTGCAGCAGTGTGTGGTGGTCTATTTGGATGACATCTTGGTATATTCTGAATCCATGGAGGCCCACATTCTGGATGTCAGACGAGTGTTGCAACGGTTACGAGAGAACAAGCTGTTCGGTAAGCTTGAGAAATGCGAATTTCACCGATCCCAGGTAACCTTCTTAGGTTACATCATTTCCGCTGAGGGGTTCTCCATGGATCCTGAGAAGGTTTCGGCTGTCTTACAGTGGCCCCAGCCCAGTGGTCTTCGTTCCCTGCAGCGCTTTTTGGGCTTCGCCAATTATTATCGGAAGTTCATCAGGGACTTTTCCATGCTAGCCAAGCCTCTCACGGATCTGACCAGGAAGGGCAGTAATTCCCAGGTCTGGCCGCTCGAGGCCATCCGAGCTTTTGAGGCTCTAAAGTCCGCCTTTGTGTCAGCTCCGATTCTGTCGCATCCCAACCCTGGGTTGCCCTTTGTCCTCGAGGTGGACGCGTCTGAGATGGGAGTAGGCGCCCTTCTGTCTCAGCGTAGAACACCAGAGGGTCCTCTGCTTCCTTGTGGGTTTTACTCCCGGAAACTGTCTTCCGCGGAGTGCAACTATCAGATTGGTGACAGGGAGTTATTGGCCATCGTGCAGGCCCTTAAAGAATGGAGGCACTTGCTCGAGGGTTCGTGGTTCCGGTCCTCATCCTGACGGACCACAAGAATCTGACCTACCTTTCTGAGGCCAAGAGATTGACACCACGTCAGGCCAGATGGGCTCTGTTCTTGTCACGTTTTAATTACGTGGTCTCCTACCTACCCGGTTCCAAGAACATCAGGGCGGATGCCTTATCACGGCAGTACTCCGAGCTGTCCAGGGAGGAGTCGATTCCGACTTCGGTCATACCTCCGAATCAGATCTTGGCCGCCATTCGCACCAGCCTGACCTCTCCCCTGGGTGAGCAGATTTTGGCGGCTCAATCTGGTGCTCCCTCTGGGAGACCCAACGGCAGATGTTTTGTGCCTGAGGAGTTGCGCACTCGGTTGTTGCGAACCTACCATAACTCCAAGACCGCGGGGCATCCTGGAAAGAATCAGCTGTCCTGGGCTGTTTCACGTCTGTTCTGGTGGCCTTCCCTACGTTCCGACATCGCCGCATATGTAGCGGCATGCTCCGTTTGTGCCCAGAGTAAGTCCCCTCGGCACCTTCCGTTGGGCCTTCTGCAACCCATAGCCACCGGGGAGCGCCCATGGTCACACCTGGGGATGGATTTCATTGTGGACCTCCCTGCATCCCGAGGCCATACGGTCATTCTCATGATTGTGGATCGGTTTTCCAAAATGTGCCACTGTGTTCCTCTCAAGAAGTTACCCTCTGCACAAGAGTTGGCCACGATTTTTGCCAGGGAGGTCTTCCGGTTGCACGGTTTGCCCAAGGAGATTGTGTCGAATCGGGGGAGTCAGTTTGTGTCCAGGTTCTGGCGCGCCTTTTGCTCCCAGTTGGGGATTCATCTCTCCTTCTCCTCGGCCTACCACCCTCAGTCCAATGGGGCCGCAGAACGATCCAATCAGGCCTTGGAGCAATTCCTTCGTTGCTATGTCTCCGATCACCAAGACAATTGGGTTGACCTCCTGCCTTGGGCTGAGTTTGCCAGGAACACGGCGGTGAACTCTTCCTCTTGGACGTCTCCCTTCATGGCCAATTATGGGTTCCAACCTGCCGTGTTACCGGAGGTATTCTCTCCCCAGGATATTCCGGCTGTGGAGGATCACCTTTCCGTCCTACGTGCTTCTTGGGTACTGATCCAGAAGTCCCTTGAGGTCTCTGCGCAGCGCCAGAGACTCCAGGCTGATCGCAGACGAGCGCCTGCTCCTTCCTACCAGGTCGGAGACCGTGTATGGTTGTCCACCCGCAACCTCAACCTTCGAGTGCCCACTCCCAAGCTGGCGCCTCGCTTTGTTGGTCCCTTCCGAGTGCTTCGCAGGGTAAACCCGGTAGCCTATGCCCTTGCGCTTCCTCCTGGCATGCGGATCTCCAACGTGTTTCATGTCTCCCTGTTGAAGCCACTGGTGTGTAATCGTTTCACTTCCTCGGTTCCTCGGCCACGTCCGGTCCAAGTGGGCAATCGTGAGGAGTATGAGGTGAGCAATATCCTGGACTCACGCCTGGTCCGCGGTCGGGTGCAGTTTTTGGTCCATTGGCGTGGTTATGGTCCAGAGGAGCGTTCCTGGGTTCCCTCCGCAGATGTCCATGCTCCTGCCTTGCTCCGAGCCTTCCACGCACGCTTCCCTCAGAGACCGTTCTTTACTCCGCGGAGGAGGGGCCCTTGAGGGGGAGGTACTGTCATGGTCTTACCTTCTTGCTGTTCTCCTTCGTTTGACATGTGCTGGCGGCCATCTTGGTTTCTGGGTTTCTTGTAGCCTCTCACCCTGCGGCTCCTCCTTCCCACTGGGAGGAGCTGGATGCCTAGCTCATATATATAGGAGGTCTGTGGCTTCAGTTCCTTGCTTGGTCCTCCTGTGTTCACATGCTTCTAGACTGCTGCTGTTTCTGGTTCCTGATCCTGGTTTCGTCCGACTACCCTGCTGGTTCCTGATCCTGGTTTCGTCCGACTACCCTGCTGGTTCCTGATCCTGGCTTCGTCTGACTACCCTTCTGGTTCCTGACCTCTGGCTTCGCAAGACTCTGCTTCGGTTTCACCATCCGTTTGGACTTTTGCTTTACAGCTTTATTTTCAATAAAGCCTTCTTATTTTCACTTATCTCTTGTTGTACGTCTGGTTCATGGTTCCGTGACAGAGAGCCATAGCTTTTTTATTTTTAGTCCGATTGTCTTAGGTAAGGTTTAATTTTTTGCGGGATGAGGTGATGGTTTGATTGGTACTATTGTGGGGGGGGGGGGGGGGGGATACATGCCTTTTTGATCGCTTTGGTGTTGCAATTTTAGTGATGTAAGGTGACAAAATGGCTTTTTTTTTAAACAGTTTTTATTTTTATTTTTTTACGGTGTTCACCTGAGGGGTTAGTTCATGTGTTATTTTTATAGAGCTAGTTATTACGGATGTGGCGATACCTAATATGTATATTTTTTGGCGATACCTAATATGTATATATTTTTTTATGTATTTCACTTTAGCACAATAATAGCAGTTTTGAAACAAAAAAATGATGTTTTAGTGTCTCCATGTTCTGAGAGCTATAGTTTCTTAATCTTTTGGGCGATTGTCTTAGGTAAGGGCTCATTTTTTGCGGGATGAGGTGACTTATTGATACCTATTTGTGGGACATACGCCTTTTTGATTGCTTGGTGTTGCACTTTTTGTGATGTAAGGTGATAAAAATGGCTATTTTTACACCGTTTATTGGACAGGGTGGATCATGTGATATATTTATAGAGCTGGTCATTAAGGACGCGGCGATAACTAATATGTGTGTTTTTTTATTATAAAATAAGGGGAATGAGCGTTTTTTTTTCTTTTTTTTACTTAAAAACTTTATTTTTATTAAAATACTTTTTTTTACTTTTTTTTCTTTACTTTATTTCTGATGTTCACTTTTGGGGGTCTGATCCCCTCTGCAATGCATTACAATACATCTGTATTGTAATGAATTGCCTGTTCGTGTACTACAGTGAGTAGTTCACTAACAGGTTGCCTAGGAGACCCAGCCTGAGGCTGGATCTCCTCGGCACCCATAGAAGGCAGGCCCCGATGCCGTGCAAGGCATTGGGCAGCCTCTGCACGGCATTTGGCTGCCTTATGACACATGGAGTCCCCGCCACAGCAACGGATACTCGATGCGCTCCCTCACCCGACACAATTCAAAATAGGGTATAATTGGAAAGAAAACGCAACATGTGATCATTAGATCGCTTCTCCCCTACGCTACTGTAATTTAATACAGTTGTGTATGGGAAATTCTGTATATTGCTATGAAGCACTGTGATAGGCCTCGTAGCCTTGCACAGGCTCCAGCCTATCATCACCAATGAACGGCTTTCCTGATCTCACCACAGGGAAACCATTCAGGCCCGGGAGTGCAGAGCTTCTAGGAAAAGCTACCTCAGATGCATCCGAGGCGCTAAATATCTACTGAAACCCTGCGGCTATGGTGCATGCTCAGCTCTGGAACGGGCGTCATCTTTAAAGTGCCGACATCTGCCGTATATGTATGGTGGATGTCATGAAGGGGTTAAAATTATCTAGTTAAATAGTTTATAAGGTTAAAGAAACACATATGTCCATCAGATCCAACCTATAACTAAACTATGTTGAATTCACATACCATGTTGAATTCACATGCTTGGTTCAGATGCTGCACTCAAAACTAAGCATGCAAATCAGTGCAGTTTTCAAACTGATGGCAACTAAAAGCAGTCTGGTTATGCCACTCAGCCATTAACAATCAAATTGCCTCTAGCTGTAATCAGTTTGAAAACTGCGCTAGTCTGCTTTATTTGTACAGTTTTGCCTGTATTTTGGCTACAGTGTGAGAACCCAGCCTAAAAGGAAGATCTAGAGGATATCATGTCTTTTGCCAGTTTTAAGCTAGCCATACTGTAAATGTGTAATGATTGTCAACCCCCATTCTAAGTTATTCTTTTTATAACTTAGAATGGTATCACATGGTAGCTACTCCATGGTTCAGTCACAGAGTCGGTTGTAACAGAGTTTATCACACAATTGCTTATAGTGTGGTAACAGGGATGCATTTTTAGGCCTCAGTCACACAAATGAATCAAATTTGTGTCAGCAAAAACTCACTGTTTTGCATCCATACATATTTCCATGCTGCATTGTATGTTTTCATTACAATTATTGGACATTTGCTGCCATTTACAAATACAAGTTTAATCATAGGAAACAGGAAATGTCAGACGACAAAACACTTTCACAAATGATAATGATTTTTATGATTTGCCTTTTTAATAATATGAAGTTGGGTTTGCCCGTTCAGTAGTCCAGTTAGCAGCATTTGAAGTCAAAGCCAGTTACTGATCATAAACTGAGGACCTGTATAAAGGAAATACTGAGTTCTAAATCCATTCCTGGCTTTGGCTTCAAAAACCACATCAAGAAACCTGAATATGTAAACCCTGCCTTACATTAATTACTTCATGTTTTCACTATGGCCAATTATTTTTACGATCGCTTGGAAACATATGACTTGTAATTATAATTGCGATATATATGTAAATCGTCCTTAGTACCCTTACAAACAGGCATTTTCAAAAAAATGCTTAAAAAAAATTTGTAAATCATTTCATCATATGTTTCATTTTAATTGTCTACAAAATAAAATGATACTGGCTTGGACTGCAGAATTCCTGCTACCAAATAATGCGTCCCAAAATAATCAAAAAATACCTCCACTAGAGAGGGGGGATCATATAAAACTTAACTTTTACTGAGAAACTGTTTAAAATGTACAATAAACAAAGGTGTCTGTGGATGGCGGTCTGGCTTGACAAGGGAGGAACTATACCTAGTGCACTCTATGATAGAGAGAGGGAGAAAACCTGTCAAACCCTACCTACCTATACAAAGCACCCACCCCGTCTGGAACCTGCCCATATACTTGGCCTGTTCCCTTTATTTTGCCCCTAAGGCTACACCCAACGTGACACGTTTCTGTCTCTGTTGCTAGACTCATCAGGGGATGGACTAAGATGGTTACTTGTTGAAACTGAGAGGGAAAAATCTAAATAAAGATATCAGTGCCGACTCCATAGTGGCGGGTGATGGCTGGCCGAAAACGGCATAAACACCCTTCCAGTGGGAGAAGGTGTGCAACAAGGCCCCCTACTTAACAGAGGTCAGCTTACCAGGGGCGGGTTCCGGACGGGGTCGCCCCTTTCGGGGCGGGTGCTCTGTATAGGTAGGTAGGATTTGACAGGTTTTCTCCCTCTCTTCATCATGGGTGCACTAGGGATAGTTCCTCCCTTGTCGAGCTAGACCACCATCCACAGACACAGATACTTACCAAACTATAGAAGAACCTTCTACTGTGAAGATTTGGTAAGACCGTTCTTTTTATCATTTTGACTAGTATACAATCTCCATTTTTTTTTTACACCAGTAATTTTGTGGCGCCTTTGTTTATTGTACATTTGTTTATTGTACATTTTAAACAGTTTCTCAGTAAAAGTAAAACATTTTTATGATCCCCCTCTCTAGTGGAGGTATTTTTTGATTATTCTACTAAATTTAAAAAGTACAATTAATTTGCTGACAAATAAAGTCATTATAAAGTGAATCTTCACTGAATGTTGGTTAATCAGGTCAATCTATAGTATGCAATCTTCATCTTATCACATGAAAAATTGCTCTGTGTACAACACCTTAAAGCTTTGAATCTAACAACATGATAGACCTTTGGGGCTAGTAAATTTACTGTCACAAAAGGACAAATTGACAGATATATTTGACATTAGAACTTAGGAATGCATCAGACATAGCTGAAATTTTTGACAGCAATGCACCTTTAAAAGGAAGCTGAAATGACCATAAGCAGTCCCAGGAATGATTTGTTGCGTAAAGCGTAAACTGGTACAATTTCCATATAAATCAAGCAATTAATTTAGAATATACAGTATGCATGAAGCTAATGTTACCTATGATGGTGAATCTACATCAGCACAATTAATGGTTAGTGTCCTTGCTACTTCTGAATTATCTGCACCCCCTAGAGAAGTGATAGCTGTGCTGTCTTGAGGGAAACTGCTGCTGCGTCTCAAGGGTAAAGGGCTTCCTCTGCTTCCTATTTGCCTGGGCACACACACAGACATTTGAAGGGTGTAGGGCAGCATGACCTATATGGTAAGAATTCCCATCTACCTGGTTTCTCCTGTTTAGTTCTAGTCTGGGGAAGAACAGGGCCAAAGGTTTGAAGATTAAAATGTAAACACCAAAATCTATTATAATTACAAGAGTGTTTCAAATTATTTCCTTAAACTATGGCATAATTTACCTCTAGTCAAGGTCTCTATTGGTGCTGAAAGAGGAAACTGCTTGACCTCTGTGCGACCTCTGATCCTTAGGGTCAGAGCCCATGGAATGCACAGATGTCATGGTTCATAAGTAAGGACTGAAAAGCTCTGAATTCCCAGGCAGAGAGGCGCCAGTGTGTGGATGGATCTAACATGTACACCTTCTCCACCCCCCACACTCGGATGTTCTGTTCTCCACACATGTTCTACATTCCTGTCTAACATGTATGTGCCCATCCCAGACTCCACTGCAGGACCCACAGCATAGACTCACCTCTGGTTTCCTGGAAAACGAATGGTTTTTCTCTATCTTTAACCGCAAACACTTTTTTTTTACTTAAGCATGGGATTTTTCTTTTGTTTTTCCCCCACACATTTTTTTTCTCATGACACAATCGACGGCTTCAGAAACTTTACTTAACTTCTAACAATCTAACACTCAATAACAGTGATGTTTCATTATAACGGAATTGTTTTTTTTTTACTTTTTTTAGTTCATTTTTTACAAACAAACATTTTATACTCACAAACTTTAACAGCAATTTATGTCATTTTACATATACACAATACCTATTAAAAGGTTTTCTGGGAATCAAACATAGATGACCACCCTCAGGATAAGCCACCAACATCTGATCAGTGGGGGTTAGATTCCCGGCACCCCCTGATGACCTGCAATTATTAGGGGAATATTTGTTATACTTCTTTACAACATAAAAAACAAATCTACAATTTTTATACAACGCTCTATTGCTTAAAATTGAGGACATTTACCTTGAAAGAAGGATTTACATACAGGTTTTCTAAAGTATTTTTAAAGAATTTGCACTGAATTAACTGAAAAACAATGTGCTACAATATTGAAACTGCTTGCATCCAAGTACAATGTATTCTATAGATATTCTGAGCAAAGGTTGAATTGTTTCTCCCCTTGTTTAGCTGCTCAATATAATTTTTTTATGAAAAAATAACTTGCTGTTAATATTGCTAATGTAAGCACTTCAATAATCCCAAAGAAAATAAAGCAACCAGTGAGTATTACAACACCTAACTATGTGAAGGAGCAGCTTGTCTATTGATCTGACTGCACACTGTTATACTGAAGCAAGCATTTCACTGTGATCAAGGCAAACAAGCAGAGAAGCGAGCACGCTGTATGAGGTGGAGGGAAGGGCCATGTAGAGGGAGGGGGGTTCATTATCCAAAGGATTCGCACAACTACGCACTAATTGCTAAGATATCACCTTTATCCACTCATGTGCTTAGCACTGTCCTATTGCAGTTGGATCACTTTATGTATTCTGCATTATCACATCAGTTACATATGTGTAGCTACGGAGGAAGGGGGGGGGGGGGGGAGTTGCAGTTGTATCCGGGCTCTGGTGCCTGAGGTGGTCCTGAAGCCTCTCCATCATGCATAAGAAAACTGCCAGTGCAGTGGTGTGAGGGTGGTTTATGATAATGGACACACAGCTATAATAGTAAACAATCTGCACAGGTTTCACGGGTTGTTTTCAAGTAGATATTGAACTTGTGTAAAAAAAAAAATAGTAACTTCTAATGTACTTTCTGTCAAAATTGTTCTTCAGTCCCTCTATCTGGTATGATGAGTGGGCTGCAGTGACATTTTGTCCACAGTGACATAGCATCCTAGATAGGTGGGTGATGTGGTCACATTACATTACGTCACTATGGACAAAATGTTACTATAGGCTAGTCATCATATTATTACAGGTGAAAAGAATAAAAAAATGTAAGGCAAGTATAGCATTTTCTACAGGTAGTCTACTTGAAAACCTTGACATCTCCTCGCTTTTATAACGCCTATCACGCAATGTGAGGTCAATACACAGCACAGCCTGTTACACCTAAGAGAAGGCCTGGGTCCACGCTACACCTCCAAGGTAAGCTAAGGTATTTTACATGCAGAATAATTATTACGAGGGTATTTCAGTATGATATAGTTATAAGGCTTAAAATATTTAATTGCAGTATTATGCCTTTAATTAGCTGATAGCATATCACCGTTTTCTTTTCCCAGTGGTAGAGTGGCGCAGCACCCTTAAACCTTTCATACTTCAGGTCATGTATCGCAGAGGAATGTGCTGTCAAGTCTTGCAGCGACTGCTGGTCAACTGAGGTCAGGGGTTAAACAGAATGTTGGAGCTGCATACTCCTTTCAAACCGAGCCCTGTCTGATCAAAGGATCCCCAAATTAGTTTGGCTTTCAATCACTATAATTGTCAGCCTGGTTTGGAGCAGGAGAAACATTCCTTGAAATTCTGTTTCCAATCTTTGGGCATTTTAAAGGGGAGTGCATAGCTAGTGCATGCTATTAAACCTTGAGAGTCTGATGTAATGGTAAAGCTTTCTTCCTCACTTTAAGAAAACATTTCAAATGGTAAAAATGGTCTTTCCACACTTTAATCCAATGACTAAAACATCTTGGCCTAAATACATTATATAATGTAGAGTTAAAAAAAAGTGGTTAGAAGGTGATTTCCCAACCTTTTCCTTTTATAACAGTTTACAATATGATAGTGATGGAAAATCAGGCTTGTATTTCAGAAGCATGTGCTGTAGTTCTACAATTCTCAGACAGTAGGCAGTTGCATTCATTTACAATACGTTGACCACTGCCCTTTAAACAGGAAGACTTATGGTATATTTAAGATACAGTGTTAAATAAGAAGGAAAGTGGGGTCAGGTTGAGAATCTTGTGGTGCAGTTCAAGTGAAGTACTCTGTTTGTTATAGTTGTTCCTTTAGCTCATGGAGAAGAAATATGTAAGAGAATTTGAGGCCCAAGAGGAATATGCAGTAAGATATCTGCAGAGTGAAAGAGGCCTTTGTTTCTGGGTGTGTGTTTAAGGCAGGAGCGATAGATCTGGAGGGATACCCAGGGATATCAGCTCCCTGATGGATTAATTACGTTCCCACAAACTTGCAATCTTTGGATTGTTTGATTAACTCCCAGTTACCATAGTAATGGAAGGGGGCCTTCTGGCCAGCATGACCCATGACCCCATTGAAAGGCAAAGAGGGACACAATCCTATAGATTTGACCCACCTATTTCAGGGCTCCTAGCCTGGGGCAGGGAAATATCTCTTAGAGGTGAAGGGCTACTTAAATTGTATTTATTTTAAACATTTTCTGCAGGAAATAACCACACATCCCATTTCCTTGTGTGCCCTGGGTGACCTTCATCTTTGGGTATAGACAAGGTTGCAAATTTATAAGAATAGAAAAAAAAAGTTTAAACTCATGGCATGATTTATGGGAACAACACAGACAGGATGTCATGAGTCTAATCCTACAATGTCAAGTACATTGAAGTACTTATAAATTATATGCACAAAAAAATATATATATACACACACACACACACACACACACATACTAAAACAGGATGTTAATACATACCAACTTTTATTTAAATTATTTTTACCTATCTACTTTGCTGTTTTTCTTTTAAGTTTAGGTTTTGTACATTTACAGTTTATATTTTATAATCAAGTTTAAATAAAGTAAGTTAATTATATTTATTATGTTCATTCATGACTGTGTTTTTCACCTGTTGAATAGATTTTTCATATAAAGGAACAAAAAATAAAAAGCTACAATCAAAAAACCACACCAATAATAGGACAAAATGTGTCAGAGAAAATTGCTACAAAATAGCTAAGTTATTCATTCAATTATCAGCCATGAAGGAAAAAGTCAACTATTACGTTATATTTAGACATAAACAGTATAGACCTTATAGGATACATAAGTTTGAGAACACCAGACCAGGAGATTTCCATCTGTTGTTAGTTCCGAATCTTAAGTGTTGCTTGTGTTCAGGTAAAATATTTGGGAAGAAGACGCACTCCTGCCCTGAGCACTGTTGCCTGAACACAAACCAATTAGCATCTTGTACACAAGTGGCCAGATCTTATTTCCAGGCTGCTGAGGAAGAGGAAGTGTTGGTGTAGATTTTATTGAGCTAGTCTCACAGAAAGCTGTAAAGGATGGGAGCAGGAAGCCTGCAGGATACAGTCATCCTTTTTTATTCACAAAGCTGGGATCAGATGTCAAACCACACACTGCAATCTGTTACAGGGAATACCATGAGGGCGGCATGCAGGGGAGCTTAGTCCCCTGGAGACTGCCTCACAGAATGCCAGAAATGTGCTGCCAGGAATCCACCTCAGAGTTGGTCGCATGAGGTTTTATTGTGCCACTTTAGGGTCTGTATAAACAGTTGTACTTTTTTTTTCTAATTCTTACTTATTCTTTGCATCACAGCTATTCCTTTAGATCTGGCACCATCCTGTGTGTGTGGATTCTACAAAGAGCCCTGACAAAACTAAAGTGATAATAGTAGTACAAGAAACATTTTAAAAAAAAACGTAATTTCTTCAAGTTATGTGAAACAACTGGGAATGATGTCAGAAAAAAACTAGGAAAGGGATATGAGAAATCATGAGTGGACTTACACAGCAGATTAAGAATCAGTGTCAAACGTTTCGCTTTTTTGCACGTGGTTATTTATTATGATGAACTGCTACAATTATTTTTAGTTTACAGAATCTTCTAATCTAGTTACATAAATAAAGCTTGGTAACTGTAAATTGAAAAGTTACCCAACTGTATAATATACTTTTCGGCTCATGTATTTAAAAGATGCACACTTGTTTTTCACTTTTAGACTAGTGCTGAAAAAAGTGCCATGGGCAAAACCGTTTTTTTAGAACAATATTTATTGATAAGGTCTGCTGCATTTGAAATCTAAATTTTCAAGATCTCTGCTTGCCATCAGGGAATAAAAACATTCAAAGGCCTTTAAGCTGATGTGTTGTTACAAGGTGTCAGCGCTGGCAATCCACTACGTGCTAAACGAAACAGCAGGACAGTTCTCTTTTCTGTGCTTCGGTCTGGTCACTTTAATGGTCTGCTCACACCACCATCTGTGTTCAATAGCATCTGTTGTGTTTTTGTTAGTGAATGTATTTAAACCTACTGTATGTATTTAAAAAGGTGTAAAAAAAAAAAAACACCCTTGAAAAATCTGAATAATTATCCTAGATGTGTAAATGGTAGTCACAGAGAGATTGAACCAGAAAAAGATCCTTTGTATTAGTTCTAAAATATCTGTCCTAACCCCATTTTTAATAAAAATAAACAGATGTTAAATGGAGTATAAAACGTGATGTAAATAGAGTCTTACTATCACTGACACATTGCAACAAGCTGCAGCTGTGTGAACGGGATCTTGTCAAGGCTGGTTTTTAGCAAGCAGATATATTGAAAATGGTGGGAACTTGAAATACTGTGAAAAGGTTATTCAACATCTTCAACAGAACTTGTCACACTAAAGACATACATGGCTAATGATAGGCTATGTTAGTCAGAACATGCACAGAATTTGTCACCACAAATTGTAACACAATATGCCAGCAGCATGTTATAGAGCAGGAGGAGCTGGGCAGATTAATATATAGATTTATGGGAAAAGATTCAGTAAAACTTGTAATTTATACATTTATATCTCTGCTGTTTCTGACTTCAGTTGTACATGGGGGCCAGCTTTATCAGTGATTGATAGCATTCCTTGTGTAACTGTGTATACATAGATAGCTGTCATTTACTGATAGTTGTACGTGGGGAGGTGTTATCAGTGATTGATAGCATTATCTGTGTAAGTGTGTATACATAGATAGCTGTCAGTAACTGATAGCTGTACATGGGGAGGTGTTATCATTGATTGATAGCATTCTCTGTGTAAGTCTGTATACATAGATAGCTGTAAGTCGCTGATAGCTGTACACAAGGAAAGTGTTATCAGTGATTGATAGCATTCCATGGCTGTCAGTCACTGATAGCTGTAAACGGGGGAGGTGTTATCAGTGATTGATAGCATCCTCTGTGTAAGTGTGTATACAGAGATAGCTGTCAGTCACTGATGGGGTGGTCTTAAGTTCCAAAAAAGCAGAGGTATAAATGTATACAGTTAGGTCCATAAATATTGGGACATCGAAAAAATTCTAACATTTTTGGCTCTATACACCACCACAATTGATTTGAAATGAAACTAACTAGATTTGCTTTAACTGCAGACTGTCAGCTTTAATTTCAGGGTATCTACATCCAAATCAGGTGAACGGTGTAGGAATTACAACAGTTTGCATATGTGCATCCCACTTGTTAAGGGACCAAAAGTAATAAGACAATTGGCTTCTCAGCTGTTCCATGGCCAGGTGTGTGTTATTGTAATGACCGGCATCACGCAAAGGGAGGCAAATGGGAAGGCCCTGTCCAAGGGAGAGGGAAAGGTGGTGACCCCTGACTCACCTTGCGGCTGGCATCTGACTGCCCTGACGCCCCTAGACGGGTTCCTCACCCGTACGCCGATCACGTGCCTAAACCCTGGCTTTCCCTAAGATGAGCCCTGTGTAGTGAACGGGGCGGTGGGATCACTAGTCCGCACCACTGACACTAAGAGGAAAACACGAAGGAGAGGACAGACAATACAGACAAACATATAATCCCAGGTGGGCGGCAACAGCAGACCACCAAGGCCCAACAGGGATCCGGAGGGTAACGTTCTGGAACAACAACCAGGGAACACAGCTACACAGCTCCAGTGGGTCAAAATAGAAGTCCAGGCAGGAAGCTCTATATCTGGCAACCAGAGAAGTGAGAGAGGGGAATATAAGGAGGTTAGAAGTGCTGGACAAGAAACAGCTGAGGAGAAGAAGCTACGGATCCCTGAGTGAGCCAAAAAGGGTTGCAAGGCAAACCCAGAAAGCTACCATTACGAAACAGCACTGTCTTTGTGCATAGAACGCGCAGCCACCCTCTGCGACTTCCTGACCCCGGGTATAACGGAGTCAGACGTGGCTCTTGACACCCTCGTGACAGTTATTCCCTCATTATCCCAATTACAATGAGCAGATAAAAGGTCCAGAGTTCATTTCAAGTGTGCTATTTGCATTTGGAATCTGTTGCTGTCAACTCTCAAGATGAGATCCAAAGAGCTGTCACTATCAGTGAAGCAAGCCATCATTAGGCTGAAAAAAACAAAACAAACCCATCAGAGAGATAGCAAAAACATTAGGCGTGGCCAAAACAACTGTTTGGAACATTTTTAAAAAGAAGGAATGCACCGGTGAGCTGAGCAACACCAAAAGACCCAAAAGACCACGGAAAACAACTGTGGTGGATGACCGAAGAATTCTTTCCCTGGTGAAGAAAACACCCTTCACAACAGTTGGCCAGATAAAGAACACTCTCCAGGAGGTAGATGTATGTGTGTCAAAGTCAACAATCAAGAGAAGACTTCACCAGAGTGAATACAGAGGGTTCACCACAAGATGTAAACCATTGGTGAGCCTCAAAAACAGGAAGGCCAGATTAGAGTTTGCCAAACAACATCTAAAAAAGCCTTCACAGTTCTGGAACAACATCCTATGGACAGATGAGACCAAGATCAACTTGTACCAGAGTGATGGGAAGAGAAGAGCATGGAGAAGGAAAGGAACTGCTCATGATCCTAAGCATACCACCTAATCAGTGAAGCATGGCGGTGGTAGTGTCATGGCGTGGGCATGTATGGCTGCCAATGGAACTGGTTCTCTTGTATTTATTGATGATGTGACTGCTGACAAAAGCAGCAGGATGAATTCTGAAGTGTTTCGGGCAATATTATCTGCTCATATTCAGCCAAATGCTTCAGAACTCATTGGATGGCGCTTCACAGTGCAGATGGACAATGACCCAAAGCATACTGCAAAAGCAACCAAAAATAGTTTTTTAAGGGAAAGAAGTGGAATGTTATGCAATGGCCAAGTCAATCACCTCACCTAAATCTGATTGAGCATGCGTTTCACTTGCTGAAGACAAAACTGAAGGGAAAATGCCCCAAGAACAAGCAGGAACTGAAGACAGTTGCAGTAGAGGCTTAACAGAGCATCACCAGGGATGAAACCCAGCGTCTGGTGATGTCTATGCGTTCCAGACTTCAGGCTGTAATTGACTGCAAAGTATTTGCAACCAAGAATTAAAAAGTGAAAGTTTGATTTATGATTATTATTCTGTCCCATTACTTTTGGTTCCTTAACAAGTGGGAGGCACATATGCAAACTGTTGTAATTCCTACACCGTTCACCTGATTTGGATGTAAATACCCTCATATTAAAGCTGACAGTCTGCAGTTAAAGCACATCTTGTATGTTTCATTTCAAATCCATTGTGGTGGTGTATAGAGCCAAAAATGTTAGAATTGTGTCGAAGTCCCAATATTTATGGACCTGACTGATATATAGTTTTGTGGGAAAACATTTAGTAAAACTTGCAATATACAAATTGCTCATCTCATCCTGCTCTATAAAATGCTGCCTACATATTGCACTGTATTTGTGGTGGCAGGCTCCCTTGAAAGGCCTGGCACATTTATATTTTATTTTATTTTAAGCAAGGGGCCTGGCATAGATTTCAGTTTAGGGGCATGGACTGCCAGAGGCTACACCTAATTTATGATGAGGCGTACGCCTCGTCATAAATTAGGCACAATCTCTGGAAGCGCAGGAGGTAAAATGCTGGTCTATGATAAATTCCACCCTTGGTGCTTACTTTTTTTTTTTATATTTGTTTTTTTAGAATTTAGGCTTCAACATACAGGAGTAATCACATGCAACATCATTTTCATTAAATTAGTAAAACCAATAATTGATTAAACTTCATTTATGTCTCACGTTTTACCCGAATGTTAATTCCACGCAGAAAAATATTCTTTACTAATTATGAACAAAATTGAACCATGAAGCGAATAAAGCATTCACCCCCTTTATTTATTCAATATATGGTGCGGTTGGTTGTTACATGAACAACTGTTCTGTGAACGTACCATAGTCAAAAATCGTCCTCATAAAGATTGCTTGTCCTGCACCTGGTGTCACTGAAAACGTGCAGGCAGTTTAAAGTTATCTAAAAGCCAATTTACACATGTATATGACTGTGTCAGAAACACGGTCATTCATCAGATGATTGCCCATTTAACGGTTGTTCAGTCATCAACCAACCTATATCTAATGTGTATAGCCATCTTTAGTTTGCGGTGGCATACGATCTGAACACACATGCAATCTAGACTGCAGGAAGGAAGGGGTGACACAGAAAAAGCCAAGACAGAAGGTGGATTTAAAGAGGCTCTGTCAGCATGATCAACCCTATTAAACCAGGCATACTTCCTTGCAGGGCTTATCATGCTGATTAAAACTATAATTTTCCTTTGTCTGTATGCTAAACAGCCATAAAGAAATCTGTGTTTTCATTCATATGCAAATAAGCAAGTTTGGCCTTGATTGACAGGGCTAGACATCAGAATGGTGAGGCAGAGCTGTGTCCTAGTATGTGCATATCATATACATTACATACTATAGCTAGTGATGCGTTCACGCTTCGTTTGGTGGTAAAAGCAGAATTGCGTTATGGATTCCGTTACCACGGACCATAACACAATTCTATGACGAAATGCATAAAGGCATTCCGTCATAATAGAAGTCTATGGCCTATATAACGGATTTGTCCCATTTCCGTTATGCAGGAGAGGACTCCCCTGCATAACGGAAACGAAACGGATCCGTTTTGCAGCACATAGACTACTAGTATGATGGAATAAATAACGGAATACCTTTATGCATTCCGTCATAGAATTACGTTATGGTCCATGGCAACGGAATCCATAACGCAATTCTGCTTTTACTACCAAACAAAGCTTTAAAAAATGTCAAACTATGAAATTCACTCATCTATAACTATAGCATTACCACATTGAGATCTGTTTTGAAAGGTAGTATACATATTACTGCTTTATTCACAGATACAGAGTATGATTAGAAAGACACCAGTCACATGTCTTAGCTTTCTGAGCATAGAAAAACCATAGATTGGTGTGGTATTAAAAAGCAGGAAGTGCTCAACCCCATATGCAGTAGTGCATCTATACAGGGGGGGCAGATCCTGCACTTGTGGTCCGCTGCTAATGGTAATCCCCAGCAAAAATGCATACAATGGAGGATGCCTGCAGAGTACCACAATGGACATCCTACACAAGATAGCAAATGTGTGGATGTGATAAACAGTAAAAATACTATAACAAAAACAAAGTCAGGTGCACACTGCGGTCTTACTAACCCTCATACTGGTGTAAAATTGAGAGATTAGCCAACATATCCTGCTTGGAGGACATGTCTGAGCCCGAGCACCGTGCCAAAGTTTCTCAAGTAGCTCGGGACCTAACGATAAACCTACCTGGGCCGTATGGGCAATACCAGGAGCCAATGGGCAAATTACAGGTTTAGCGTTAGGTCCCGAGCTACTTGAGAAACCTTGGCACGGTGCTCGGGCTCAGACATGTCCTCCAAGCAGGATATGTTGGCTAATCTCTCAATTTTACACCAGTACGAGGGTTAGTAAGACCGCAGTGTGCACCTGTCTTTGTTTTTGCCATAGAAAAAACATCTTTCTTTATGTCACAATGCTATAGCTAAGTGATAAGTGGTCAGCCTTGCATGTAGGAATCCTAGGGTTGAATCTTAGTCATGACTTTCAGATGTTTTTCTTTAGATATTTTTGGTAACAAATTTTTTTTCTTCATAAAATCGCTGCGCTAGTTAGGACATGGAGCAAATAACTCTGGGAATGAGGAATCACCCACAATGCCATGCATGCAGCCAATAAGCAGCCAGCAAGACCCTGTGATGTCACAGCCCTATAAATAGCCTTAGCCATTTTGTATTCTGCCATTTTCCAGTGTACAGGGAGAGACGTCAGCAGGCGCTAGGGACAGTACTAGGAAAGACTTCATTGTGCTGCAAAAACAATTTACAAGTTAATGGAAAGATTATTCAAGGTGTAGGGAAAGAATAGGGAGGCATCATCTACACTATAAAAGGAGAACAGAGTGCAATAGGAGTGTACAACCTGGGTAATAGGAGCGATTCTGTTACACCTTGCTGCACTAATTGGGGATCCAAATTGCAGTTAAACTGCTGCTTTTAGGTTGTTTGCACTATATGATACATCACTAATTCCATCAAACCTTGCTTGTGATTGGGGTGCAAGTTCTGTGTGATACAGCCATTTACGGGGTGTATTAATAGGAAAGATACGTACGTCCTATTAGCCATTCTGCGTTGATTTTACATTGTTTTACTTTTTTTGGGGGGTGTACTAATGGGGGGAAAAAAGGAGAAAAAAATATATATGTCATAAGTGCCATTCAGGGGTGAAGTTACATTGTACTACAGCCATATATGGGGTGTATTAATAGGATAGATACATGTGTCCTATTAGCCGTTCTGCGTTGATTTTACATTGTTTTAATTCTTTTGGGGAGTGTAATAATAGGAAAAAAACTCTGTGGTCTCCTCATGCTGCTGACACCTCACCACTCTGTGGTCTCCACATGCTGCTGCTGTCACCTCACCACTCCGTGGTCTCGTCATGCTGCTGCCACATAACCACTCTGTGGTCTCCACATGCTGCTGCCACATAACCACTCTGTGGTCTTCTCATGCTGCTGCCCCATCACCACTCTGTGGTCTCCACATGCTGCTGCCACCTCACCACTCTGTGGTCTCCTCATGCTGCTGCCACATCACCACTCTGTGGTCTCCACAGGCTGCTGCCACCTCACCACTAT
This sequence comes from Bufo bufo, assembly GCF_905171765.1. Taxonomy (NCBI): domain Eukaryota; kingdom Metazoa; phylum Chordata; class Amphibia; order Anura; family Bufonidae; genus Bufo; species Bufo bufo. The sequence continues at coordinate 249,692,315 of NC_053390.1, read as the reverse complement.
CTTACTGGGCCACTCTGTTGGCTTTTCATGCTGCTGCCACCTCACCACTATGTCATTGTCACATCTGTGACAGGTGTTAGAAGGTCTGAAAGACTGACTGCACATGAGTGATCTGAGAGCCTCTTTTGGTTTCTCTTTGTGTGTTGCTGGTATGTCCACACCTCCTGTTCAGATGTGGATCATGTGACCTTTACCTCTCCCCCTATTTAGTCTGACTTTACACATCACTCCTTTCTCTGGATATCTTCATTTGGTTTTGGAAGAGCTGGAGTGTGGTTCTTGTTGAAGTACTGTTCATCCATCATCCTCAGAATTTAAGTGTTCCACTTGTTTTGTTTTCTATTCTCCCCCCCTTCCCCCCGGTTGTTTACTAGGCCTCAGCGAGACGCTGGTTCCTTCACCAGGGAATGAACGGGTTGTCTCTGCCCTGCCATTTCCTTTAGGGCATCCGAAAGTTACCAGGGTTTTCCAGGTTCCTGTGTATGGGCATCTCTACCATTGAGAGGTGCCCATACGGATAGGAGTTAGGGCCAGAAGCATGGTTTTATAGGTGGTGACCCTTTTCCTTCCCTAGCGGTGAGGCCTAGTGTCTTTCCTCTTCCTTCTTGTTGTCTTTTGGTGTTCTCCCCTACTACATCCGTGACATTATCCAGAGCTGATACCGCCATTTTTTGTTCTGATCTGTGCAGCTATGGATACTATGTCTGCACTGGTCGAACAGCTGCAGAATCTGACTTTGGAGGTAGCAGACCTCCGCGCGACGGTCTTGCAGATTCAGAGTTCACAGGCTGCTGGTTTTGGTGGTGGGTCCCAGGCCTGCCCTGAACCGAAGGTGTCTCTCCCGGAAAGGTTTTCCTGGGGTAGTGACAATTTTATTAGGTTCAGGGAGTCATGTAAATTATATTTTAGGCTGCGTCCATACTCTTCTGAGGATGAGTGCCAATGTGTGGGCATGATTATTTTGTTGCTAAAAGAGGACGCACAATCTTGGGCTTTTTCTCTGCCAACCGAATCACTGTCCCTCCAGTCGGTAGATAAATTCTTTTGAGCCTTATCTACAATGACCCAGATCGGATCTCTCAGGCCGAGACCAAGTTACGGGGTTTGCGGCAGAGTGAACGTTTCGCGGAGACCTATTGCTCTGAATTTAGGAGATGGGCTACTGATAAAGAGTGGAACGATCCTGCTTTCCGTAGCCAATTCTGTCAGGGTCTCTCTTAGAGACTGTAGGATGCATTGGCGTTTCATGAAAATCCTGAGTCATTGGAAGCAGCTATGTCCCTTGCTGTACGTCTTGGTAGACACCTGAGGGAGAGATCTAGGGGTCCTCACCTTCAGGACGTACTGTCCAACAAGGGTACTGCTTCCTTTGAGAGTTATGGTGGAGAAACACTGGTGGTTGCGCCTTGTGATGAGCCTATGCAGTTAGGAGGAGCTACTCATGGAACTACTGGCAAAAGCTTGGGTCATGTGAAAGGAGTCTGCTTTTGTTGTGGCAAGAAGGGACATTTTGTGAATATTTGTCCATACTTGCAGCATCAAGGTGTAAACAAAAAGAAAAAGACGTTTAATCCCCAAATTACTATTGGTGGTGTCGGTGGGGAACAAGAAAACCTACTTTTGTCTTTTACTGGTACCCGTTTTCTCCTGTCTGCCGAGGTGGCGCTAGAGTCCAAAACTGTGAAAATCGAAGCATTTATCAACAATGAGGCAGGAGTTAACTTGATTGATGGACAGTTTGTTCGCATTCACGGGTTGACTACTAATGCGTTAGAGAAAAGTATTTCTGTCTTTGCAATTGACTCAGCACCTCTCACCCAAAAATGCCTGTCGCAGGCAGTGAATGACATTCATTTAAGAGTGGGTGATTTTCATCAGGAATCTATCTCCTGTTATGTGTTGGAGGGTCTGCCTGCTCCGTTGGTGTTGGGTATACCATAGCTAACCACAGGGGCGTAGCTAAAAGCTCATGGGCCCTAGTGCAAGAGTTCAGCTTGGGCCCCGCCTTCCCTCAGTGCTTTGTGGCCAGGGGCAGGGAAGCACAAACCTTTATGCCGTCCAAGGCAAAAATTGAAACGGCACCCCCCATGCCAAATTCTTGACCTAACCCCTTCCCTCCAGCCAGAGGTGTAACTTGACCAGCATGCACTTTCTATTATGCTGGTGTCTTCTTATGCAGCACAAGGGTCTTTGGGCCCCCTCAGGCTCCTGGGCCCGGTAGCGACTGCTACCTCTGCACCCCCTATAGCTTCGCCCCTGGTTAAGCAAACATAACCCTAACATCAACTGGCAAGCGAGACAGATTCTCGATTGGAGTAATTTTTGCATGGACAATTGTCTTAATGCATTGTTCTCTATGGTTACCACTAAAACTGCTCCCTCGTTCATTTCTGAATTTTCTGATGTGTTCTCTGAGAGTAGTAATCAGGAGTTGCCTCCGCACCAGGAGTATGACTGTCCCGTCAATCTTATTCCCGGAGCTAAATTGCCCAAATCTCGGTTGTATAGTCTTTCGGAACCCAAAAGAAAGGCCATGCGAGAGTGTATCACCGAGAGTTTGGCAAAGGGACATATTAGACCATCCAGGTCCCCAGTGGCTGCTCGATTTTCTTTGTAAAGAAAAAGGATAGTACCCTGAGGCCATGTCTGGACTTCCGTGAGCTCAATCTTATTACCGTCCGTGATCCTTACCCCCCTTCCTTTAATTCCGGATTTGTTTAGTCAGATTGTCGGTGCCAAGGTGTTCTCTAAATTGGATCTGAGGGGGGCATATAATTTGGTAAGGATCAAGGAGGACCACATTTAATACCCCTGAGGGTAATTTTGAAAACCTGGTCATGCCCTTTGGGTTAACCAATGCTCCTGCGGTTTTTCAACACTTTGTCAATGACATTTTCATCATCTGGTGGGGAGGTTTGTAGTTGTATACATTGATAACATACTAATTTATTCGTCTAATATGAAGACTCATCAGGATCATGTGAGACAGGTGTTACAGATCCTAAGAGAGAATAAGTTGTATGCTAAGATGGAAAAGTGTGTGTTTGCTGTACAGGAAGTGCAATTTATGGGGTTCCTGCTCTCATCCTCAGGTTTTCGTATGGATCATAAGAAGCTCCGTGCCGTGTTGGACTGGGATCGACCCAAAAATCTGAAGGCGCTTACGCGGTTTTTGGGGTTTACCAACTACTGCCGTAAATTTATCTTGAACTATTCAACGGTGGTTAAACCTTTAACAGACATGACTAGGAAGGGTGCTGATATTTCTATCTGGTCTGATGCGGCATTACAGCCCTTTTTTGCCTTGAAAGTATGGCCCCTATTCTGGTGCAACCGGACGTGTCTCAGCCATTTATTGTTGAGGCTGATGCTTTCCGAGGTAGGGGTAGGAGCAATCTTGACGCAGGGTCCTTCACCCAATAAATGGCGCCCATATGCATTTTTCTCTAAAAAACTCTCGACTGCTGAAAGAAATTATGATGTGGGGAATAGGGAATTGCTGGCCATTAAGTTGGCATTCGAGGAATGACGACATTGGCTGGAAGGAGCAATTCATCCTATTATGGTAATTACGGATCACAAGAATCTGGCCTACCTGGAGTCAGCTAAGCGACTGAACCGAAGGCAGGCCAGATGGTCGTTGTTTTTTTACCAGATTTAATTTCTTCGTCACCTATCGCCCTGGGGTTAAGAACGTCAAGGCTGATGCTTTGTCGCGTAGCTTTCCTGGGGGGGAAGGTGACTCGGAAGATCCTGGTCCGATATTGTCTGAAAGGGTAGTTATATCCGCCCTATATCCCGACCTTGAGGCAGAGGTGTTGGAGGCCCAGGGAGATGCACCGGATTCTTGTCCTCCGGGGAAGTTGTTTGTTCCTTCTGAATTACGTCACAAGGTGTTTGAGGAACATCACTATACGGGGAGCAGATCGACTGTCTATCTCACCTCTCGCAGATTCTGGTGGCCGGGGTTGCGTAAGTGTGTTGAGGGCTATGTGTCAGCCTGTGGTACCTGTGCACGTGCTAAGTTGACACATACTCGGCCTTCCGGATCTCTGCTTCCATTGCCCATCCCGTCCAGACTTTGGACCCATTTGTCAATGTATTCTTCGGGAAAAAACTTGATTCTGGTGGTTGTCGATCGTTTTAGTAAAATGGCACACTTTATTGCATTACTTAGTCTACCCAATGCTAAAACACTTGCACAGGTGTTTGTAGACAACATCGTGAAACTACATGGCATTCCCTCTGATGTGGTGTCCAATAGAGGGACTCCGTTTGTTTCAAGATTCTGGAAAGCGTTCTGTACTCGTCTGTATGAACAATTGTCCTTCTCTTTGGCTTTTCATTCTCAGTCGAACGGACAGATGGAGTGCACTAATCAGAATCTGGAGACTTACTTGAGATGTTTTGTTTCAGAGATCAGGAAGAGTGGTCTTCATTTTTTATGTTAGCTGAGTTTGCTATAAATAACTGTAGACAGGAATCCACTGAAAAGTCGCCATTTTTTGGGGCATATGGGTTCCATACACAGTTTGGTACATTTTCTGGTGCTCAAAATTCCGGCATTCCTGAGGAGGAACAATTTTCCTCTTCTTTGTCTTGCATTTGGCAAAAAATCCAAAATAAACTGAAAAAGATGGGCAACAGGTATAAGCGTGCAGCTGACAGGAAACGTATGAGTGGTCCGGACCTGAGAGTGGGTGATTCTGTGTGGTTGTCTACAAGAAACATTAAACTTAAAAAATACCGTCTTGGGAGTTGGGCCCAAGATTTATTGGTCCATATAAGATCTCTGCCATTGTTAAACCTGTAGCCTTCCATCTTGAACTTCCTCAGGCTTTGAAAATCCATAACGTATTTCATAAATCGTTGTTAAAGAAATGTGTCGAACCTGTTGAGCCGTCCTCCTTACCTCCCACTCCTGTCATGATGGACGGCAATTTAGAATTTCAGATCAGCAGGATTGTGGACTCCCGAGTTCTCCGGAGATCCCTCCAGTATCTCGTTCATTGGAGAGGGTACGGACCAGAGGAGAGGATGTGGGTTCCAGGGGGATACTGTCACGCTTGTGGCAGGTGTTAGGTCTGAAAGACTGACTGCACGAGTGATCTGACAGCCTCTTTTGGTTTCACTTTGTCTGTGTGTTGCCGGTATGTCCACACCTCCTGTTCAGGTGTGAATCATGTGACCTTTACCTCTCCCTATTTAGTCTGACTTTACACATCACTCCTTGCTCTGGATAGCTTCATTTGGTTTTGGAAGAGTTGGAGTGTGGTTCTTGTTGAAGTACTGTTCATCCATCATCCTCAGAAGTTAAGTGCTCAGCTTGTTGTATTTTGTATTCCACCCCCCCCCCCCACCCGGTTGTTTACTAGGCCTCAGCGAGACGCTGGTTCCTTCACCAGGGAAGGAACGGGTTGTCTCTGCCCTGTCATTACCTTTAGGGCATCCAAGGGTTTTTTAGGTTCCTGTGTATGGGCATCTCTACCATTGAGAGGTGCCCATACGGATAGGAGTTAGGGCCAGGAGCAGGGTTTTATAGTTGGTGACCCTTTACCTTCCCTAGTGGTGAGGCCTTGTGTCTTTCCTCTTCCTTCTTGTTGTCTTTTGGTTTTCTCCCCTACTACATCTGTGACAGTCATTGGGCCACTCTGTGGATTTCTCATGCTGTTCCCACCCTCCCCACTCCATGACTGGGCCACTATTTTGCCTTTTTTGCCTAGTTGACATGATCATTTATTTGACCGTTCTTCTGATCTGTCAGAAGGAAGGAAAAATGAGATGCACAACGGATCCTGTCTATGTATCAGCTGTAAGGCCTGCATTTTGCATCAGAAGACATACAAAACACAGAAGACATACTAAAACTCCATTCATGTGTCATCTTTGTTTTGGTTTCACTCCAGGTTTTTTGGGGCTTTAGCAATACTGATGGATTATTGGCTAGTGAAGGCGGATGCTCAACAGACAGGATCCGTTTTTTGGGGGTTATTGTTCTGACGGATCAAAGGAATGGCAAAATAATTAGTGACGTCAACACAAACTTACTGCTGACACTCTCTTCACTCTGTCAGGGGGGCTCTACTTGTATAAGCGTTTAATAGAACCAGTTCTGTAGACATCTATGTGGAATCAGTTGACTATGGTGTAAAAAGAGTGCGCTCTTTAACACTATAGTAGGATCTTGGGCCTCTGCATGATTCTTTATACCTGGCGCTAACATTGACCTGTAAGGCTGAGTTCATACTTGAGTTATTTGGTCAGTTTTGGCTTCATAATTGACTAAATTAGTGAAGTGTGAAGTGATTCTAAGAGAGACGTCTGTCATCTGCATGTCATACTGACTCACAGTATTGTTTCACTACCACAGCACACTCCCTATGCGTGTTACTGCAAGACACAGTGTTCTACACCACTTTACAGGCTCTCTGCAGCCAGGAAATAGCTGTTTTTTAACGTGATTGACCACAAATAAATTCGGATCAAATTTTTTCGGACAATTAGGCGACTCAAATTTTTGAGAAATTTGCTAATCTCTAGTGGTAATGCTATAGTATGTACTGTATATGATATGTACATACCAGGACACAGCTCTGCCCTCAGCGTGTCTAGACCTGTTAATCAAAGGGAAGGGGGATGTGTACAGAGTATAGGGGGTTACAAAGCTGTGCTCAAAGGATTCAGCCCTGCCTACTGGTGCCCAAACTTGCTCATTTGCATATGAATAACACAGATATCTCTGCAGCTGTTAAGCATAGAGACAAAAGAAAAGTATTGTTTTAATCAGCATGATGAACCCTACCATTCAATATGCCTGGTTTAATAGGGTTGATCATGCTGACAGAGCCTCTTTAAGACTAGTTTAGATTTCTATTAAATGCAGCTAAGCAGCAGTGACAAATCATAGCACTGCTCTAATGATTCAGAGCTGAAAAATAGGCAAGTAGTCAGCATTCAAGAAAATACACAGCAAGTATTTTTTCATGAGTAGTAACTTACATGTACCTTCTAAGATCACAAATGGACATAACATCACTATAACATTTCATTATATTGTTCATGTGGACCTATTTTAAATTACTTACTAAAGAGTAAAAAGTAATGATTTATTCTCTTTTATTGTCAGGTTTAGCGTAAATACTACCCGAGTATAAATTTAAGACGTTAAGCAATAGTTAAAAAAAAGTCCCCATATTCAAAAGTTTCTAATGTGACGTCTATTGTGAGAGTATTAAGGCATTAATAATAAAAATAAAATTTATTTATATAGCGCCACCATATTCTGCAGCGCTTTACAAATTCATACGATTCATGTACAAAACAAAAGTAGTCAGGGCCCTGCTCGCAAGAGCTTACAATCTATGAGGAATTGGGGGTGACACATAAGGTAGTTGATTGTGATAAGTAGGATTTGAGCCATTATAACTGACAGGAGTGGTGCCGGACGATCTGCTTTGGGTTTGGGAGTACTAGAGGATCGAGTTTAGGCCAGAGGAGTTGGTGGGGGAAAGGTTTAATCGGGGAGTCAGTTTAGGTAGCTGGATAAGCCTGCCTGAAAAGATGTGTTTTTAAGGCACGTTTGAAGGTGGAGAAGTTGTGAATTGACCTAGTATTCCGGGGCAGAGTATTCCAGTGAGTAGGTGCAGCTCGAGAAAAGTCTTGAAGACGGGAGTGAGAGGTACGAATTACATTACATGTTTATACTTGTATTTCTATGTGACAACACATTATGCACTGTGACAATAAACAGTGTAAATCAATTCACATCTTGCCCAAAAGTTTTGTAACGGTCGCGTACACACACACACACAGGGGGAAGGGAAGTGACCACTGCGCTCCACCCTTACCCCTGGCCCTGCCTACTTGCCTCGCGAGTCCTAATGACAGGGGACAACTGGACGGCAATCCCTAACTTGGAATAAGTGCAGGGATGACAGACAGACAAACAAACAACAGGACGTGAACGGACCGAGTCAATACCAGGAAAGCTACAAAGTACAAAGGGAGCAAGCAGAGAATCGTCAGGAGTAGGGATGAGCGAACCCGAACTGTATAGTTCGGGTTCGTACCGAATTTTGGGGTGTCCGTGACACGGACCCGAACATTTTCGTAAAAGTCCGGGTTCGGGGTTCGGCGCTTTCTTGGCGCTTTTTGAAAGGCTGCAAAGCAGCCAATCAACAAGCGTCATACTACTTGGCCCAAGAGGCCATCACAGCCATGCCTACTATTGGCATGGCTGTGATTGGCCAGTGCACCATGTGACCCAGCCTCTATTTAAGCTGGAGTCACGTAGCGCCGCACGTCACTCTGCTATGATCAGTATAGGGAGAGGTTGCAGCTGCGACGTTAGGGCGAGATTAGGCAGATTAACTCCTCCAAAAGACTTCATTCTGTGATCGATCTGCAGCTGTGGATCATTGAAGTGCTATTATTGACTTGCTCCCTTTTTTGAGGCTGCCCAGAGCGTTTTTAGATCACTTTTTTTCTGGGGTGATCGGCGGCCATTTTGTGACTTGTGGTGCGCCAGCACGAGCTATCACCAAGTGTATTTAACCATCGATAGTGTGGTTATTTTGTGCTATATCCTACATCAGCTGCAGGCTGAGCCTGTGTCACCGAAGTGCATTTAACCATCAACAGTCAGGTTATTTTTTGGCCATATACTACATCAGCTGCAGGCTGAGCCTGTGTCACCCAAGTGCATTTAACCATCAACAGTCTGATTATTTTTTGGCCATATACTACATCTGGTGCAGGCTGAGCCTGTGTCACCCAAGTGCATTTAACCATCAACAGTCTGATTATTTTTTGGCCATATACTACATCTGGTGCAGGCTGAGCCTGTGTCACCCAAGTGCATTTAACCATCAACAGTGTGGTTATTTTTTGGCCATATATTACATCAGGGGCAAGTTGAGCCTGTCACCCAGTGCCTAAAAAATAGACCTGACATTTCTATTCAACCAAATCTGTACTGTTTTAGCTGGTCAAGTTATTTGTATTGACCGTAAAAGCACACTTTTTTTTCTGGGTTGAAAAAGCATTCCCAAATTTGCCATTCTCAAAATAACTAGTTTCTGGTATTTAAGGCCTACTTGAAATCTATCCCAAAAAGAAAATCTTACATTGAAGGTATTGATAGTGTCATTCAGAAAAACCTAAGACACACGCTAGCGTGCTGATAGAAGTGTGATTCTGTGATTAAACCTATACCTGTCACACAGCGCAAAAAAAAACAGGTCTCACATCTCTATTCAACCAAATCTGCACTGTTTTAGCTGGTCAAGTTATTTGTAGTGACCGTAAAAGCACACTTTTTGTTCTGGGTTAAAAAAGCATTCCCAAATTTGCCATTCTCAAAATAACTAGTTTCTGGTATTTGAGGCCTACTTGAAATCTATCCCAAAAAGAAAATCTTACATTGAAGGTATTGATAGTGTCATTCAGAAAAACCTAAGACACACGCTAGCGTGCTGATAGAAGTGTGATTCTGTGATTAAACCTATACCTGTCACACAGCGCAAAAAAAAACAGGTCTCACATCTCTATTCAACCAAATCTGCACTGTTTTAGCTGGTCAAGTTATTTGTAGTGACCGTAAAAGCACACTTTTTGTTCTGGGTTGAAAAAGCATTCCCAAATTTGCCATTCTCAAAATAACTAGTTTCTGGTATTTGAGGCCTACTTGAAATCTATCCCAAAAAGAAAATCTTACATTGAAGGTATTGATAGTGTCATTCAGAAAAACCTAAGACACACGCTAGCGTGCTGATAGAAGTGTGATTCTGTGATTAAACCTATACCTGTCACACAGCGCAAAAAAAAACAGGTCTCACATCTCTATTCAACCAAATCTGCACTGTTTTAGCTGGTCAAGTTATTTGTAGTGACCGTAAAAGCACACTTTTTGTTCTGGGTTGAAAAAGCATTCCCAAATTTGCCATTCTCAAAATTGTGTTGAACGGGAACAATGAGGAAAACATCTAATAAGGGACGCGGACGTGGACATGGTCGTGGTGGTGTTAGTGGACCCTCTGGTGCTGGGAGAGGACGTGGCCGTTCTGCCACAGCCACACGTCCTAGTGAACCAACTACCTCAGGTCCCAGTAGCCAGCAGAATTTACAGCGATATTTGGTGGGGCCCAATGCCGTTCTAAGGATGGTAAGGCCTGAGCAGGTACAGGCATTAGTCAATTGGGTGGCCGACAGTGGATCCAGCACGTTCACATTATCTCCCACCCAGTCTTCTGCAGAAAGCGCACAGATGGCGCATGAAAACCAAGCCCATCGGTCTGTCACATCACCCCCATGCATATCAGGGAAACTGTCTGAGCCTCAAGTTATGCAGCAGTCTCTTATGCTGTTTGAAGACTCTGCTGCCAGGGTTTCCCAAGGGCATCCACCTAGCCCTTCCCCAGGGGTAGAAGAGATAGAATGCACTAACGCACAACCACTTATTTTTCCTGATGATGAGGACATGGGAATACCACCTCAGCACGTCTCTGATGATGACGAAACACAGGTGCCAACTGCTGCGTCTTTCTGCAGTGTGCAGACTGAACAGGAGGTCAGGGATCAAGACTGGGTGGAAGACGATGCAGGGGACGATGAGGTCCTAGACCCCACATGGAATGAAGGTCGTGCCACTGACTTTCACAGTTCGGAGGAAGAGGCAGTGGTGAGACCGAGCCAACTGCGTAGCAAAAGAGGGAGCAGTGGGCAAAATCAGAACACCCGCCGCCAAGAGACTCCGCCTGCTACTGACCGCCGCCATCTGGGACCGAGCACCCCAAAGGCAGCTTCAAGGAGTTCCCTGGCATGGCACTTCTTCAAACAATGTGCTGACGACAAGACCCGAGTGGTTTGCACGCTGTGCCATCAGAGCCTGAAGCGAGGCATTAACGTTCTGAACCTTAGCACAACCTGCATGACCAGGCACCTGCATGCAAAGCATGAACTGCAGTGGAGTAAACACCTTTAAAACAAGGAAGTCACTCAGGCTCCCCCTGCTACCTCTTCTGCTGCTGCCGCCGCCTTGGCCTCTTCTGCTGCTGCTGCCGCCGCCTCGGCCTCTTCCTCCGCCTCTGGAGGAACGTTGGCACCTGCCGCCCAGCAAACATGCGATGTACCACCAACACCACCACCTGCGTCACCAAGCATCTCAACCATGTCACACGGCAGCGTTCAGCTCTCCATCTCACAAACATTTGAGAGAAAGCATAAATTCCCACCTAGCCACCCTCGATCCCTGGCCCTGAATGCCAGCATTTCTAAACTACTGGCCTATGAAATGCTGTCATTTAGGCTGGTGGACACACACAGCTTCAAACAGCTCATGTCACTTGCTGTCCCACAGTATGTTGTTCCCAGCCGCCACTACTTCTCCAAGAGAGCCGTGCCTTCCCTGCACAAACAAGTGTCCGATAAAATCAAGTGTGCACTGCGCAACGCCATCTGTGGCAAGGTCCACCTAACCACAGATACGTGGACCAGTAAGCACGGCCAGGGACGCTATATCTCCCTAACTGCACACTGGGTAAATGTAGTGGCGGCTGGGCCCCAGGCGGAGAGCTGTTTGGCGCACGTCCTTCCGCCGCCAAGGATCGCAGGGCAACATTCTTTGCCTCCTGTCTCCTCCTCCTCCTACTCAGCTTCCTCCTCCTCTTCTTCCACCTGCTCATCCAGTCAGCCACACACCTTCACCACCAACTTCAGCACAGCACGGGGTAAACGTTAGCAGGCCATTCTGAAACTCATATGTTTGGGGGACAGGCCTCACACCGCACAGGAGTTGTGGCGGGGTATAGAACAACAGACCGACGAGTGGTTGCTGCCGGTGAGCCTCAAGCCCGGCCTGGTGGTGTGCGATAATGGGCGAAATCTCGTTGCAGCTCTGGGACTAGCCGGTTTGACGCACATCCCTTGCCTGGCGCATGTGCTGAATTTGGTGGTGCAGAAGTTCATTCGCAACTACCCCGACATGTCAGAGCTGCTGCATAAAGTGCGGGCCGTCTGTTCGCGCTTCCGGCGTTCACACCCTGCCGCTGCTCGCCTGTCTGCGCTACAGCGTAACTTCGGCCTTCCCGCTCACCGCCTCATATGCGACGTGCCCACCAGGTGGAACTCCACCTTGCATATGCTGGACAGACTGTGCGAGCAGGAGCAGGCCATAGTGGAGTTTCAGCTGCAGCACGCACGGGTCAGTCGCACTGTGGATCAGACCCACTTCACCACCAATGACTGGGCCTCCATGCGAGACCTGTGTGCCCTGTTGCGCTGTTTCGAGTACTCCACCAACATGGCCAGTGGCGATGACGCCGTTATCAGCGTTACAATACCACTTCTATGTCTCCTTGAGAAAACACTTAGGGCGATGATGGAAGAGGAGGTGGCCCAGGAGGAAGAGGGGTCATTTTTAGCACTTTCAGGCCAGTCTCTTCGAAGTGACTCAGAGGGAGGTTTTTTGCAACACCAGAGGCCAGGTACAAATGTGGCCAGACAGGGCCCACTACTGGAGGATGAGGAGGACGAGGATGAGGAGGAGGTGGAGGAGGATGAGGATGAAGCATGTTCACAGCGGGGTGGCACCCAAAGAAGCTCGGGCCCATCACTGGTGCGTGGCTGGGGGGAAACACAGGACGAGGACGATACGCCTCCCACAGAGGACAGCTTGTCCTTACCTCTGGGCAGCCTGGCACACATGAGCGACTACATGCTGCAGTGCCTGCGCAACGACAGCAGAGTTGCCCACATTTTAACGTATGCGGACTACTGGGTTGCCACCCTGCTGGATCCCCGGTACAAAGACAATGTGCCCACCTTACTTCCTACACTGGAGCGTGATAGGAAGATGCGCGAGTACAAGCGCACGTTGGTAGACGCGCTACTGAGAGCATTCCCAAATGTCACAGGGGAACCAGTGGAAGCCCAAGGCGAAGGCAGAGGAGGAGCAAGAGGTCGCCAACGCAGCTGTGTCACGCCCAGCTCCTCTGAGGGCAGGGTTAGCATGGCAGAGATGTGGAAAAGTTTTGTCAACACGCCACAGCTAAGTGCACCACCACCTGATACGGAACGTGTTAGCAGGAGGCAACATTTCACTAACATGGTGGAACAGTACCTGTGCACACCCCTCCACGTACTGACTGATGGTTCGGTCCCATTCAACTTCCAAATTGTCCACGTGGCCAGAGCTAGCCTTTTATGCCTTGGAAGTGCTGGCCTGCCCGGCGGCCAGCGTTTTGTCTGAACGTGTATTCAGCACGGCAGGGGGCGTCATTACAGACAAACGCAGCCGCCTGTCTACAGCCAATGTGGACAAGCTGACGTTCATAAAAATGAACCAGGCATGGATCCCACAGGACCTGTCCATCCCTTGTGCAGATTAGATATTAACTACCTCCCCTTAACAATATATTATTGTACTCCAGGGCACTTCCTCATTCAATACTATTTTTAATTTCATTTTACCATTATATTGCGGGGCAACCCAAAGTTGAATGAACCTCTCCTCTGTCTGGGTGCCGGGGCCTAAATGTGTGACAGTGGCCTGTTCCAGTGGTGGGTGACGTGAAGCCTGATTCTCTGCTATGACATGAATACAGATTCTGCGCTGACATAAGGCCAGATTCTCTGTTACGGGACCGCTCTCCTCTGTCTGGGTGCCGGGGCCTAAATGTGTGACAGTGGCCTGTTCCAGTGGTGGGTGACGTGAAGCCTGATTCTCTGCTATGACATGAATACAGATTCTGCGCTGACATAAGGCCAGATTCTCTGTTACGGGACCTCTCTCCTCTGCCTGGGCCTAAATGTGTGACAGTGGCCTGTTCCAGTGGTGGGTGACGTGAAGCCTGATTCTCTGCTATGACATGAAGACAGATTCTGCGCTGACATAAGGCCAGATTCTCTGTTACGGGACCTCTCTCCTCTGCCTGGGTGCCTGGGCCTAAATGTGTGACAGTGGCCTGTTCCAGTGGTGGGTGATGTGAAGCCTGATTCTCTGCTATGACATGAAGACAGATTCTGCGCTGACATAAGGCCAGATTCTCTGTTACGGGACCTCTCTCCTCTGCCTGGGTGCCTGGGCCTAAATGTGTGACAGTGGCCTGTTCCAGTGGTGGGTGACGTGAAGCCTGATTCTCTGCTATGACATGAATACAGATTCTGCGCTGACATAAGGCCAGATTCTCTGTTACGGGACCTCTCTCCTCTGCCTGGGTGCCTGGGCCTAAATGTGTGACAGTGGCCTGTTCCAGTGGTGGGTGACGTGAAGCCTGATTCTCTGCTATGACATGAAGACAGATTCTGCGCTGACATAAGGCCAGATTCTCTGTTACGGGACCGCTCTCCTCTGTCTGGGTGCCAGGGCCTAAATGTGTGACAGTGGCCTGTTCCAGTGGTGGGTGACGTGAAGCCTGATTCTCTGCTATGACATGAAGACAGATTCTGCGCTGACATAAGGCCAGATTCTCTGTTACGGGACCTCTCCTCTGCCTGGGTGCCTGGGCCTAAATGTGTGACAGTGGCCTGTTCCAGTGGTGGGTGACGTGAAGCCTGATTCTCTGCTATGACATGAAGACTGATTCTGCGCTGACATGAAGCCAGATTCTCTGCTATGGCATGAAGAGACGGATTCTCTGCTGACATGAAGCCAGATTCTTTGCTATGGCATGAAGAGACTGATTCTCTGCTGATGTGAAGCCAGATTCTCTGCTATGGGACCTCTGTCCAATTGATATTGGTTCATTTTTATTTTTTTTATTTTAATTTTAATTCATTTCCCTATCCACATTTGTTTGCAGGGGATTTACCTACATGTTGCTGCCTTTTGCAGCCCTCTAGCTCTTTCCTGGGCTGTTTTACAGCCTTTTTAGTGCCCAAAAGTTCGGGTCCCCATTGACTTCAATGGGGTTCGGGTTCGGGACGAAGTTCGGATCGGGTTCGGATCCCGAACATTTCCGGGAAGTTCGGCCGAACTTCTCAAACCCAAACATCCAGGTGTTCGCTGAACTCTAGTCAGGAGAAGCCGGGGTCATAAATACCAGGAGAGCAGCAAAGTACACAAGGAGCAGGCAGAGGATCGTCAGGAATTCAGCAGGAGGTAAGTACGCCAGGAAAGACCAAATCACAGGTGGAACCTAAATTAACAGGCAACCTGTGGCCAGCAGGCTGCCTGTATTTATAGTGGGGAGTGAGGGTCATGTGACGTGGCCTGCGTCACATGACCGACTGACCAACCAGTCGAGCACCGAGTGATCAGCTCGGCGCTGAAGGCAGACTTAGGAGCAGGGAGCCACCCAGCTAGTAACGCCGCTATCACGGTCGGCGTGGCTATCACATACGTGACACAGAGGGAGGGAACGAGGAAGGCCCTGCCCAAGTGAGAGGGAAGATGGTGACCCCTGACTCACCTGGCGGCTGGCACCTGGCTGCCCTGACGTCCCTAGACGGGTTCCTCACCCGTACGCCGATCACGTGCCTAAAGCCCTGGCTTTCCCTGAGCTGAGCCCTAGGTAGTGAACAGGGCGATGGGAACACTAGTCCGCACCACTAACTCTAAGGGAAAACACCAAGGGGAGGACAGACAACACAGATTCAACATATATTCCCAGGTGGGCGACAACAGGAGACAACAATAAGCCCAACAGGGATCCGGAGGGTAGCACTCAGGAACGACAAGCAGGATTCACCACTCCAGTGGGTCAGTATAGATGTCCAGGCAGGAAGCTCTATAACTGGCAACTAGAGAAGTGTGAGGGGAGAATATAAGGAGGTAGGGAGTGGCAGACAAGAAACAGCTGAGGAGGGGAAGCTACGGATCCCTGAGAGAGACAAAAAGGATAGCAAGGCAAACATAGAAAATAATCACTAAAAAAACAACGTGATCTTTAGATATAGAGCACGCAGCCACCCGCTGCAACTTCCTGACCCCGGGTATAACGGAGTCAGACGTGGCTCTTGATACCCTCGTGACAGTACCCCCCCTTTCACGAGGGGCCTCCGGACACTCAGGACCAGGTCTCTCCGGATGAGAGGCATGGAAAGTCTGAATTAACCTGTTGGCGTTTACCTCTGACGCTGGAACCCACATTCTTTCCTCGGGACCGTAACCCCTCCAATGCACCAGATACTGAAGAGAGCGGCGGACCCGACGAGAATCAACAAACTCCAGATTACCAGCCACAATGACAGGAGGAGGTGGCAGCGGCGATGGTTCTAGAGGTGGAACATACTTCTTGAGTAACGATTTATGGAAGACGTTATGGATCTTAAAAGTCTGAGGTAGCTCCAGGCGAAAAGCCACAGGGTTAATGACGGCTACTATTTTATAGGGACCAATGAACCTAGGACCCAGTTTCCAAGAAGGAACCTTCAACTTAATATTCCTAGTAGACAACCACACATAGTCATTCACTCCTAGGTCCGGACCTGGCGACCGTTTCTTATCGGCCATGCATTTATATTTACCACTCATCTTTTTCAAGTTAACTTGCACCTTCTGCCATACCGATGAAAGAGATGAAGAAAACCTTTCCTCTTTGGGAACCCCAGAAGACCCCCCCTCTTTGAAAGTACAAAATTGGGGATGAAAACCGTATGCACCAAGGAATGGTGACTTGCCAGTGGACTCCTGATAATGATTATTTATGGCAAACTCAGCTAACGGTAAATATGATGACCACAACTCTTGGTTTTCAGACACAAAACACCTTAAATATGTTTCTAGGTTTTGGTTGGTACGCTCAGTCTGTCCATTCGACTGAGGATGGAAAGCTGAGGAAAAGGACAAGTGAACCCCCAAACGGGAACAAAAAGCTTTCCAAAAATTAGAAATAAACTGGGTTCCCCGATCCGAAACCACATCGGAAGGGACCCCGTGAAGCTTCATGATTTCACTGATAAACACCTGAGCGAGAGTTTTAGCATTAGGAAGTGCGGGTAGCGCAATAAAGTGTACCATTTTGCTAAACCTGTCTACTACTACCAAGATAACTGTTTTACCCGCCGACAACGGTAAGTCAGTGATGAAATCCATTGACAGATGTGTCCATGGCCTATTGGGGATGAAAAGTGGCAATAAAGACCCTGCTGGACGTGTATGAGAGACTTTCGCGCGTGCACAAGTAGATTAAGTAGACACGAAATCCATTACATCCTGACGCAACCTTGGCCACCAAAAACGACGAGATAAAAGCTCCAAGGTTGCTTTACTACCCGAGTGTCCAGCAAGTGCCGAATTATGATGTTCTTTTAATAATTCAAGACGCAGGTTTAACGGTACAAACAATTTCTCTGAGGGGCAAGAGGCCGGGGCGTCCCCCTGAGCCTCTAACACCTTTCCCTCAAGAACAGAGTGTACAGCAGAGACAACCACTCCTCTTTGTAAAATAGGTACCGGATCACAAACATTACCCCTTCCAGGGAAACTACGAGATAATGCGTCTGCCTTGGTATTTTTTGCCCCAGGACGATAGGTGATTACAAAGTTAAATCTGGTAAAGAATAGCGACCACCTAGCTTGTCTAGGGGTGAGACGCTTAGCCGATTCTAGGTACAGAAGGTTCTTGTGATCCGTAATCACCGTGACGGGGTGGATTGCTCCCTCTAAGAAGTGACGCCACTCTTCAAGCGCCAGTTTAATCGCCAACAGTTCCCTATTTCCAATATCATAATTCTTCTCCGCAGAAGATAATTTTTTGGAAAAGAAAGCGCAAGGACGCCATTTGCCAGGAGACGGACCCTGAGACAATACAGCTCCCACTCCCACCTCTGACGCATCTACCTCGACAATAAAAGGCTGGGAGACATCAGGTTGAATTAGAACAGGTGCCGAGGTAAACCTCTCCTTTAGAGAGGAAAATGCATCTTTAGCGGCGACAGACCATTTGGAAAAATCCGTCCCCTTCCTAGTCATGTCGGTAAGGGGTTTAACGATCACTGAATAATTTTTAATGAACTTTCTATAGAAATTAGCGAAACCCAAAAACCGTTGTAGGGCTTTAAGGTTCTTAGGAAGATCCCAATCTAAAATTGCCTGGACCTTCCCAGGATCCATGCGGAAACCTGAAGCAGATAATAGATATCCCAGGAACTGTAATTCCTGAACAGCGAAGACACATTTTTCAATTTTCGCATATAATTTATTCGTCCGTAGGACCTGCAGTACTTGCCTGACATGCACCTCATGTGTTTTCAGATCAGCCGAATAAATTAAGATATTATCTAGGTATATGACTACAAACCTGCCGATGAGATGACTAAAAATATCATTAACGAAATGTTGGAAGACAGCAGGGGCATTGGTCAGACCGAAAGGCATAACTAGATTTTCATAATGCCCCTCAGGGGTGTTAAAAGCTGTCTTCCACTCATCCCCTTCCCTGATACGAATCAGATTGTAGGCCCCCCTAAGATCAAGTTTGGAGAACCACTTAGCACCCGCAATCTGATTAAAAAGGTCAGGAATGAGAGGAAGAGGGTATGGGTCACGGATGGTTATCTGGTTTAACTCACGGAAATCTAAGCAGGGACGCAGGCCCCCATCTTTCTTTTTAACAAAGAAAAACCCTGCAGCCACGGGTGAAGAAGAGGGTCTGATGTGTCCCTTAGCCAGACTCTCGGAGATATAATCTTTCATGGCTTGTCTCTCGGGACCCGAAAGATTATACAACCTGGACTTGGGTAATTTTGACCCGGGAATCAGGTTAACCGGGCAATCATAAGGACGATGAGGTGGTAGTTTCTGACAACCCTTTTCAGAAAAAACGTCCTCAAAGTCCGAAATAAATGTAGGTAGGGAAGCTATGGAGGCGATTAAGCAATTGTTATTTAAGCAATTCTCTCTGCAATGCTCACTCCACTCCAATATCTCCCTGGCCTGCCAATCCACCACTGGATTGTGCGCTATCAACCAGGGAAGACCCAATACCACCGGAGAGGGAAGGCCCTCCAGAACGTAACATGAAAGACACTCATTATGGTGGTCCCCTACCCGAAGGTGTAAATTACGAACAATGTGGGTGAGGTTTCTCTGAGACAGAGGAGCAGAATCTATAGCGAATACGGGAATAGGTCTCTGCAGCGTACAGAGAGACAAACCCATAGTGCGGGCAAAATGGGCATCAATCAAGTTTACCCCTGCTCCACTGTCTAGAAAAACAGAAATAGACTCTGTCTTAACACCAAAAACAATGACCGCTGGTAACACAAATTGAGATGTTCGTATGGAGGAAACGTATACCCCCCGGCTGACATCCTCCGCACAGCCCGGAGTTAGTAGTTTTCCGACGGTCTTTTGTTTTTGAGAAAGGAGGGACAGACATTAATGAAATGACCCCTCCCCCCACAGAAAAAACAAGCCCCCCCCCCTACGGCGAACCTCGGGAGGACGGACCTGACGAGAAGTTCCGCCTAGCTGCATAGGCTCATCTAAGTCAGTACAGGCTGACTGTTGCTTGGGAGAGGTAACCAGTTGCTCCGGAATTTTCGATCTCTCCCTAAGACGTCTATCTATTCTGATAGAGAGGGACATAACAGCATCAAGGGAAAGGGGGGTCTCATACAGCGACAGTGCATCCTTAACCCTTTCAGATAACCCAGAGCAGAACTGACTCCTGAGAGCCGTGTCGTTCCACTGAGTATCCGTAGCCCACCTACGGAACTCTGAGCAATATTCCTCTGCTGACCGATCTCCCTGTAGGAGTCTCCGTAACTTCGACTCAGCCAGGGCGACTCGGTCAGGGTCATCATATATGAGACCCAAAGCCCCAAAAAATCCCTCCACTGACCGAAGAGCCTGAGAACCAGGGGGTAACGAGAACGCCCAGGATTGCGGATCCCCCTGAAGCAGGGAAATGACAATCCCTACCCGCTGTTCTTCATGACCTGAGGAGTAAGGGCGCAACTTAAAATATAATTTGCAGGCCTCATGGAACGTCGCAAATTTGTCCCTTCCCCCAGAAAATCTGTCGGGAAGAGCAACCTTGGGTTCAGTGACAACCTGGTTACCCATAGCAACCGCTGGGGGTGCGGTCTGCTGCATTTGCTGCTGTTGTTGGAGAACAGACGCCTTCAATCCTGCCACCTCCAAAGACAGGCTTTGAAGCTGTTCTGCCAAGGCATCAATAGGATCCATATTGGATTCTAAGTAGAGAGAGAAAAAAAAACAACAAATAAAAAATTATATAAATTTTTTTTATTTTTTTTTTCTCAAAAAGTAAGGGCCAGTTATAATATCACGGTCGGCGTGGCTATCACATACGTGACACAGAGGGAGGGAACGAGGAAGGCCCTGCCCAAGTGAGAGGGAAGATGGTGACCCCTGACTCACCTGGCGGCTGGCACCTGGCTGCCCTGACGTCCCTAGACGGGTTCCTCACCCGTACGCCGATCACGTGCCTGAAGCCCTGGCTTTCCCTGAGCTGAGCCCTAGGTAGTGAACAGGGCGATGGGAACACTAGTCCGCACCACTAACTCTAAGGGAAAACACCAAGGGGAGGACAGACAACACAGACTCAACATATATTCCCAGGTGGGCGACAACAGGAGACAACAATAAGCCCAACAGGGATCCGGAGGGTAGCACTCAGGAACGACAAGCAGGATTCACCACTCCAGTGGGTCAGTATAGATGTCCAGGCAGGAAGCTCTATAACTGGCAACTAGAGAAGTGTGAGGGGAGAATATAAGGAGGTAGGGAGTGGCAGACAAGAAACAGCTGAGGAGGGGAAGCTACGGATCCCTGAGAGAGACAAAAAGGATAGCAAGGCAAACACAGAAAACAATCACTAAAAAACAACGTGATCTTTAGATATAGAGCGCGCAGCCACCCGCTGCGACTTCCTGACCCCGGGTATAACGGAGTCAGACGTGGCTCTTGATACCCTCGTGACAGCCGCCCTGGGAATGAGGTCAAACACAGATCCTCATTGCCAAAGCTAAGCAACAGGTCTGCAGGTAATGGGGGACCGAGTGCACCTTCGGAACCCCGTTACAGTACCCCCCCTTTTACGAGGGGCCACCGGACCCAAGACTTCAGGCGATGGCTTTTCAGGGTGTTCTAAATGAAATTTTCGAACAAGTCTAGGAGCATGAACCTCCCTGGCAGGTACCCAAGATCTCTCTTCAGGTCCATATCCCTTCCAGTGAATCAGGTACTGCAAGGAATTACGCACCTTCCTGACATCCACTATTTTAGACACCACATACTCGACAGCATCATTAACAAGAACAGGCGGAGGCGAGGCTTTCGATGGTACTACCGGTTCAAAATATTTTTTAAGTAGAGACTTATGGAACACATTATGAATGTGGAATGACTCGGGCAGCTCCAACCTAAAAGATACTGGGTTAATCACTTCCGTGATCTTATATGGTCCAATAAAACGAGTAGCAAACTTTTTAGAATCTACCTTAAGAGAGAGATTCTTGGAGGACAACCATACCTTATCCCCAACCTGAAAATTCCCCCCCCTTGAACGTCTCCTATCGGCCTTGAGTTTCTGAGAACTTTGAGCCTTTTCTAAGTTCGATTGAACCCGGGCCCAAACTGTGCACAGTTCAGAGGAGAGCCTATCCGCCTCAGGGTTAGAGGAGGAGACGGATGACCCAGAATGAAAACGGGGATGGAAACCATGGTTACAAAAGAAAGGTGAAACCCCAGCAGAAGAATTGACACAGTTATTCAAAGCAAATTCAGCCAATGGAAGAAATTTCACCCATAATTGCTGGTCATCAGCAACATACGACCTCAAGAACTGTTCGACAGACTGATTAAGGCATTCAGTCTGCCCATTACTCTCAGGGTGGTAGGCAGAGGAAAAAGACAATGAAATTTTACATTTTTGACAGAAGGCCCTCCAGAATTTGGACACAAACTGCACACCCCTGTCAGAAACAATATTTTCCGGGATACCATGCAATTGAACAATTTCTTTCACAAAAATAGACGCCAAGGTTTTGGCATTTGGGAATTTAGACAGGGGAATGAAATGGACCATCTTGCTAAACCTATCGACCACTACTCAAACTACAGTCTTACCCTCCGCCGGCGGTAGGTCAGTTATAAAGTCCATCGAGATATGGGACCAGGGTCTACTGGGAATGGGTAGGGGTCGTAGGTTACCAGCAGGGCGAGTCCTAGGTGTCTTGGACCTGGCACAAACCTCACAGGCTGACACGTAGGACTTGACATCCCTAGTTAGAGTGGGCCACCAATAAGATCTAGAAACCAGATCCTTAGTGCCCTCAACACCCGGATGTCCACAAAAGGCAGAATCGTGACACTCACCCAACAGCTGGAGACGAAATTGTACGGGAACAAACAACTTATCTGTTGGGGTGGATACCGCTGCCAGATGTTGTTCAGACCTAATGCGAGCCGAGATATCCTGGGTAAGAGCTGCTAAGAAGATTTCTGCTGGCAGGATGGATTCAGGTGGTACCTCAGTAGGTTGAAAAGCCTGGAAGCTCCGAGATAATGCGTCCGCCTTCACATTTTTACTTCCCGGCCTGAACGTAATGGAAAAATCAAAACGAGTAAAAAACAGAGCCCATCTGGATTGACGGGGATTCAACCTCTTAGCAGACTCGAGAAACATAAGGTTTTTATGGTCAGTGACAACAGTTACACAATGCCTTGCCCCCTCCAGAAAATGCCTCCACTCCTCAAATGCCCATTTAATGGCCAGCAGCTCCCTATTCCCTATGTCGTAGTTTCTCTCCGTGGGAGAGAATTTCCTGGAGAAGAAGGCATATGGTCTCAGATTAGTGAGGCTAGCAGGACCTTGTGAAAGGACTGCTCCTGCGCCGTCCTCGGACGCATCCACCTCCACAATAAAAGGTTTCTCCTGATCAGGCTGGATCAGAATGGGAGCGCTACTGAATGCCTTTTTTAATTTTTCAAATGAAGAAATGGCCTCAGTAGACCAATTCTCCAAATCCGCCCCTTTCTTAGTAAGGTCGGTCAACGGTTTAGCAATTACAGAAAAATTCATAATAAATTTACGATAGTAATTGGTGAAACCTAAGAACCGTTGTAAGGCCTTTAAGGATGAAGGTCTTACCCATTCCTTAATTGCTAGTACCTTACCAGGATCCATCTTGAAGGCGTGAGGAGTCAGAACATGCCCTAGAAACAGAATCTCCTGTACACCAAAGACACATTTCTCTTGTTTAGCGGATAGCTGATTCTCCCTCAACACCTCTAATACTTGTTTAACATGAGACACATGGGATTCGAAGTCAGGAGAGAATATCAAAATGTCGTCAAGATAGACAATAACAAATTTACCTAAGAACTCCCTAAGAATGTCATTCATGAAGTTTTGGAACACAGCTGGGGCATTGCTGAGTCCAAAAGGCATCACCTGATATTCAAAGTGTCCTACCGGAGAATTGAACGCCGTCTTCCATTCGTCTCCCTCCTTGATTCGGATTAGATTGTATGCCCCTTTCAGGTCAATTTTGGAAAACCAGGTTGCCCCCAGAACCTGGTTAAATAAATCCAGAATCAATGGGAGGGAGTATCTATTCTGGACAGTGATTTTATTTAATCTCCGGTAATCGATACATGGCCTAAGACCACCATCTTTAGACCACCCCCATAGGAGAGACAGAAGGTCCAATATGCCCTTTACCAAGGCTCTCCTTAACCCCTTAAGGACATAGGACGTACCGGTACGCCCTATTTCCCGAGTCCTTAAGGACCAAGGACGTACCGGTACGTCCTAACTTTTAAATCGGGATTCCGGCGCCCGAGGGGTTAAACGGAACGGGATTTCGGCTGAAATCCTTCAGCCGGCATCCTGTGACAACGCCAGGGGGGGTGATGTGACCCCCCCGTGTCGGCGATCGCAGCAAACCGCAGGTCAATTCAGACCTGCGGTTTGCTGCGCTTTTTGCAGTTTCTGATGCCCGCGGTCCCTGACCGCGGGGATCAGAAACTTTAGAGTGGCTAAAATCTATATTTTTTACCCCCCCCTGCACCCCTGCATGATTTGATGCCGGCGGGTGGTGCGGGGGGGGTGTCGCATGCGGTGGGGGCGTTGCGGGAGGCGGGCGGTGCGGCAGGCGGGATCGCGATCCCCCGCCCGCCTCCCATGAATGATCGTTGGCTTCTAGTGGTTATACCAGGGTGCCAGCACATTGCTGGCACCCTGGTATAAACGGCTGACATCTGTGCAGATGTCAGCCGTTTAACCCTTTCCATACCGCGGTCCGTACGGACCGCTGTATGGAAAAAGTTAACTGTCATCGGTCAGGGAGCTCACTCCCTCTCCATCGGGGGGCTGCTGTGCCTTTGCAGCCCCCCGATGGAGAGGGAGAGAGCCCCCAGAGAGCCCCCCTCAGCCCCGTGCTTACCCTTCCCCGTCTGCGAAGTTCTGAGCAGACGGGGAGGGTTCCCATGGCAACAGGACGCCTGCTCAGGTTTCCTGCTGTCCATGGTGCTGAACAGATCTATGCTGAAAGCATAGATCTGTTCAGTGTAAGTAAAATACAGTACAGAACAATATATATTGTACTGTACTGTATTATACAGACATCAGACCCACTGGATCTTCAAGAACCAAGCGGGTCTGGGTCAAAAAAATGTAAAAAAAAAGTGAAAAAAGTTAAGATAAAAAAAAACACATTTATCACTGAATAAAAATTAAAAAAATAAAATAAACTACACATATTAGGTATCGCCGCGTCCGTAACGACCTGATCTATAAAATGGTCATGTTACTTTCCCCGCACGGTGAACGCCATAAAAATAAAAAAATAAAAACTATGAGAAAATTGAAATTTTGCCCACCTTACTTCCCAAAAAAGGTAATAAAAGTGATCAAAAAAGTCGCATGTACACCAAAATAGTACCAATCAAACCGTCATCTCATCCCGCAAAAAATGAGACCCTACTCAAGATAATCGCCCAAAAGCTGAAAAAACTATGGCTCTTAGACTATGGAAACACTAAAACATGATTTTTTTTTGTTTCAAAAATGAAATCATTGTGTAAAACTTACATAAATAAAAAAAAAGTATACATATTAGGTATCGCCGCGTCCGTATCGACCGTCTCTATAAAAATATCACATGACCTAACCCCTCAGATGACCACCGTAAAAAAATAAAAATAAAAACAGTGTAAAAAAAGCCATTTTTTGCCATTTTACGTCACAAAAAGTGTAATAGCAAGCGATCAAAAAGTCATATGCACCCCAAAATAGTGCCAATCAAACCGTCATCTCATCCCGCAAAAAATGAGACCCTACTCAAGATAATCGCCCAAAAACTGAAAAAACTATGGCTCTTAGACTATGGAGACACTAAAACATTTTTTTGGTTTTAAAAATGAAGTTATTGTATAAAACTTACATAAATAAAAAAAAATGTATACATATTAGGTATCGCCGCGTCCGTGACAACCTGCTCTATAAAATTACCCCATGATCTAACCTGTCAGATGAATGTTGTAAATAACAAAAAAAAAAACGTGCCAAAAAAGCTATTTCTTGTTACCTTGCTGCACAAAAAGTGTAATATAGAGCAACCAAAAATCATATGTACCCTAAACTAGTACCAACAAAACTGCCACCCTATCCTGTAGTTTCTAAAATGGAGTCACTTTTTTGGAGTTTCCACTCTAGGGGTGCATCAGGGGGGCTTCAAATGGGACATGGTGTCAAAAAAACCAGTCCAGCAAAATCTGCCTTCCAAAAACCGTATGGCATTCCTTTCCTTCTGCGCCCTGCCGTGTGCCTGTACAGCTGTTTACGACCACATATGGGGTGTTTCTGTAAACTACAGAATCAGGGCCATAAATAATGAGTTTTGTTTGGCTGTTAACCCTTGCTTTGTAACTGGAAAAAAAATATTAAAATGGAAAATCTGCCAAAAATTTGAAATTTTGAAATTGTGTCTCTATTTTCCATTAAATCTTGTGCAACACCTAAAGGGTTAACAACGTTTGTAAAATCAGTTTTGAATACCTTGAAGGGTGTAGTTTCTTAGATGGGGTCACTTTTATGGAGTTTCTACTCTAGGGGTGCATCAGGGGGGCTTCAAATGGGACATGGTGTCAAAAAAACAGTCCAGCAAAATCAGCCTTCCAAAAACCAAACGGCGCACCTTTCACTCTACGCCCTACTGTGTGCCCGTACAGTAGTTTACGGCCACATATGGGGTGTTTCTGTAAACAGCAGAGTCAGGGCAATAAAGATACAGTCTTGTTTGGCTGTTAACCCTTGCTTTGTTAGTGGAAAAAACGGGTTAAAATTGAAAATTAGGCAAAAAAATGAAATTCTCAAATTTCATCCCCATTTGCCAATAACTCTTGTGCAACACCTAAAGGGTTAACGACGTATGTAAAATGAGTTTTGAATACCTTGAGGGGTGTAGTTTCTTAGATGGGGTCACTTTTAGGGAGTTTCTCCTCTAGGGGTGCATCAGGGGGCTTCAAATGGGACATGGTGTCAAAAAACCAGTCCATAAAAATCAGCCTTCCAAAAACCATACGGCGCACCTTTCACTCTACGCCCCGCTGTGTGCCCGTACAGTAGTTTACGGCCACATATTGGGTGTTTCTGTAAACGGCAGAGTCAGGGCAATAAAGATACAATCTTGTTTGGCTGTTAACCCTTGCTTTGTTAGTGGAAAAAATGGGTTAAAATGAAAAATTAGACAAAAAAATTAAATTCTCAAATTTCCTCCCCATTTGCCAATAACTCTTGTGCAACACCTAAAGGGTTAATAATGTATGCAAAATCAGTTTTGAATACCTTGAGGGGTGTAGTTTCTTAGATGGGGTCATTTTTGGGTGGTTTCTATTATGTAAGCCTCGCAAATCGACTTCAGACCTGAACTGGTCCCTAAAAATTTAGTTTTTGTAAATTTCTGAAAAATTTCAAGATTTGCTTCTAAACTTCTAAGCCTTATAACATCCCCAAAAAATAAAATATCATTCCCAAAACAATTCACACATGAAGTAGACATATGGGGAATGTAAAGTCATCACTATTTTTTGGGGTATTACTATGTATTACAGAAGTAGAAAAACTGAAACTTTGAAATTTGCAAATTTTTCAAAATTTTTGGTAAATTAAGTATTTTTTTTGTGCAAAAAAAATAATTTTTTTGACTTCATTTTACCAGTGTCATGAAGTACAATATGTGACGAAAAAACAATCTCAGAATGGCCTGGATAAGTCAAAGCGTTTTAAAGTTATTAGCACTTAAAGTGACACTGGTCAGATTTCCAAAAAATGGCCTGGTCCTTAAGGTGAAAATGAGCCCGGTCCTTAAGGGGTTAATATAATCTTCCATGGCCTTGCGTTCGGGCAAAGAAAGATTATAAATTCGTCCTTTAGGAAACTTGGCCCCCTCTACTAGCTCTATGGTACAATCATAAGGTCTATGGGGGGGTAGAACCTCCGGGGTTGGTGATGAGAATACATCAGAATATTCAGTGTGTAAAGTATCAGACTTTACTGAGACCCCAGCCTGTACCACGGACAAGCACGAGTCACACTTAAGCCCCCATCTCACCAACTCCCCATTGGACCAATCTATAGTGGGGTTATGTAGTCGGAGCCAAGGCAACCCTAGTACCACCTCAGCCGGTAGGTTCTCCGGGACTAAAAGCGAACATCTCTCTGAGTGGCACACACCCACGGTTAGAGAAATCTCCGAGGTACATAAGCTCACCGTACCACCAATAAGAGGAGTAGCATCAATAGCCATGACATGGATAGGAGTTGGTAAGGCAAACATAGGAATACCTAATCTTACAGCATATTCAGAGTCAATAAAGCTAGTCGCTGAGCCAGAATCAATAAAGGCCTTACCCGGCCATTTATCTACACCCAGAGAAATCGTAATGGGTACCGAAAGCTTACATTTAGAAAATTTAGGGTGTACCTGGTCTTTAGGTTGCCTTGCCTTAGGAGACTTGACAGAGAGGACCTTCTTAGGACACTGGTTGATCCAATGGTCAGGATCTCCACAGTAAAAGCATTCTCCACGTCTGCGGCGAAGATTCCCTCGGGTCATGCCAACCTGCATGGGTTCCTCGGTGGAGACCTCAGCATGGTCTCTGGGATAGGCCTCTGGCTGGACCACCATCTGGGAAGAGAACTGTTGTTCCTGTCGTCTCTCTCTAACCCGTCGGTCGAGTCGGACAACAAGGGTCATCATCTCCTCTAAGGTCTCTGGAAGTTGATAACTGACCAGAAGATCCTTTAATTTATCAGACAGACCTGACCTGACTCTTCAGGGCTGGTTCGTTCCATCCTGAGGGGACACACCACCTTCTAAATTGGGTGCAATAATCCTCCGCTGGTAGATTGCCCTGAACCAGTGCCTTTAGAGCCGTCTCGGCTACTAGAGCCCTGTCTGGTTCATCATAGAGGGTACCCAGAGCCTGAAAGAACCCCTCCACAGAATATAAACAACTGGTGCCAGCAGGTAAAGAGAACGCCCAGTCCTGGGGATCACCCTGTAATCGGGAAATGATAATGCCCACGCGTTGACTCTCGGGGCCAGAGGACATGGTGCGCAAACGGAAGTAACATAGTAACATAGTACATAAGGCCGAAAAAAGACATTTGTCCATCCAGTTCGGCCTGTTATCCTGCAAGTTGATCCAGAGGAAGGCAAAAAAACCTGTGAGGTAGAAGCCAATTTTCTCCACTTTAGGGGAATAAAAAATTCCTTCCCGACTCCAATCATGCAATCAGAATAACTCCCTGGATCAACGACCCCTCTCTAGTAGCTATAGCCTGTAATATTATTAAGCTCCAGAAATACGTCCAGGCCCCTCTTGAATTCCTTTATTGTACTCACCATCACCACCTCCTCAGGCAGAGAGTTCCATAGTCTCACTGCTCTTACCGTAAAGAATCCTCTTCTATGTTTGTGTACAAACCTTCTTTCCTCCAGACGCAGAGGATGTCCCCTCGTCACAGTCACAGTCCTGGGGATAAATAGCTGATGGGATAGATCTCTGTACTGACCCCTGATATATTTATACATATTAATTAGATCTCCCCTCAGTCGTCTTTTTTCTAAAGTGAATAACCCTAATTTTGATAATCTTTCAGGGTACTGTAGTTGCCCCATTCCAGTTATTACTTTAGTTGCCCTCCTCTGAACCCTCTCCAGCTCTGCTATGTCTGCCTTGTTTACAGGAGCCCAGAACTGTACACAGTACTCCATGTGTGGTCTGACTAGCGATTTGTAAAGTGGTAGGACTATGTTCATATCACGGGAATCTATGCCCCTTCTGATGCAACCCATTATCTTGTTGGCCTTGGCAGCAGCTGCCTGACACTGGTTTTTGCTGCTTAGTTTGCTGTTTATTAAAATTCCTAGATCCTTTTCCATGTTAGTGTTACCGAGTGTTTTACCATTTAGTATGTACGGGTGACTTGCATTTTTCCTTCCCATGTGCATAACTTTACATTTATCAGTGTTAAACCTCATCTGCCACTTATCTGCCCAAGCCTCCAATCTATCCAGATCCCTCTGTAGTAGTATACTGTCCTCATCAGTGTAAATTACTTTACACAGTTTAGTGTCATCTGCGAAAATTGATACTTTACTATGCAAGCCTTCTACAAGATCATTAATAAATATATTGAAGAGAATAGGGCCCAATACTGACCCCTGAGGTACCCCACTAGTGACAGTGACCCAATCTGAGTGTGTACCGTTAATAACCACACTCTGTTTTCTATCACTCAGCCAGTTACTTACCCACATACAGATGTTTTCTCCCAGTCCGAGCATTCTCATTTTATATACTAACCTTTTATGTGGTACAGTGTCAAATGCTTTGGAGAAGTCCAGATATACGACATCCATTGATTCGCCGCTGTCAAGTCTAGAACTTACCTCCTCATAGAAACTGATTAAATTAGTTTGACATGACCGATCCCTCACGAAGCCATGCTGATATGGCGTTATTTGCTTATTTCCGTTGAGATGCTCTAATATAGCATCTCTCAGAAAACCTTCAAACAGTTTACCCACAACAGATGTTAAACTTACCGGCCTATAGTTTTCAGGCTCTGTTTTTGGCCCCTTTTTGAATATTGGCACCACATATGCCACGCGCCAATCCTGTGGGACATTCCCTGTCAGTATAGAGTCTGCAAATATCAGAAATAAGGGTCTGGCTATGACATTACTTAATTCCTTTAGGATACGGGGGTGTATGTCACCCGGTCCTGGCGATTTGTCTATTTTAATCTTTTTAAGTCGCTGATGTACTTCTTCCTGGGTCAGACAGGACACTTTTAATGGGGAATTTATTTTTGCATTCTGCATGTCATCTGACAGTTTATTTTCCTCAGTGAATACATTGGAGAAAAAAATATTTAACAGCTTTGCTTTCTCCTCGTCGCTCTCTGCGACTCCCCCCTCATTACTCTTTAAAGGGCCAACACCTTCAGATTTATACTTTTTAACATTTATATAATTTAAGAACATTTTAGGGTTAGTTTTACTCTCTTTGGCAATTAATCTCTCGGTCTCTAGTTTGGCCGCTTTTATTTGTTTTTTACATGTTCTATTTTTTTCCTTATAGTTTTTCAGTGCTTCCGTGCTACCCTCCTGTTTTAGTGTTTTATATGCTTTCTTTTTGTCATTTATTGCTTTCTTTACAGTTCTATTTATCCACATTGGTTTCTTTTTGTTCCTTAACCTTTTATTACCATACGGTATGTACCTCTCACAATGAGTTTTTAGGATGTTTTTAAAGATATCCCATTTTGTGTCTGTATTTGTGAGGACTTTGTCACAGTTAGTTTGGCCTATGGCCTCTTTTAGTTGGCTAAATTTAGCTTTTTTGAAGTTTGGTATTTTTGTTCCTCCCTGTAGAAACGCTCTTTTGAATGATAATTGGAAGGTTATTACTTTATGGTCACTATTTCCCAGGTGTCCCCCAACCTGCACGTCTGTTGTTCTGTCAGGTCTATTGGTTAATACTAAGTCCAGTATGGCCGTCCCTCTAGTCGGGTCCTGAACCAGTTGGGAGAGGTAATTGTCTTTGGTTATTGCCACGAACCTGTTTCCCTTATGAGATATACAAGTTTCAGTTTCCCAGTCTATATCTGGGTAGTTGAAGTCCCCCATAATAACCACCTCATTATGATTTGCCGCCTCGTCTATCTCGTTTATTAGTAGATTTTCTGTGGACTCTGGTATATTTGGTGGTTTATAGTAAACTCCTATTAGTAATTTATTGTTGTTTTTAGCTCCATGTATCTCTACCCACAGTGACTCCACATGATCATGTCCCTCACTTATATCTTCTCGGACTGTGGGCTTTAGACAGGACTTTATATAAAGGCAGACCCCTCCCCCTCTCCGGTTTTGACGATCCTTTCTAAACAGACTGTAACCTTGTACATTAACTGCCCAGTCATAGCTATCATCCAGCCATGTCTCAGTTATTCCCACTATGTCATAGTCCTCCTCACACATCACTAATTCCAGTTCACCAGTTTTATTAGTCAGGCTTCTGGCATTAGTATACATACATTTGAGAGGTTTATGTATATTTTTTACCCTACACCTTTCCTTCTGAATTGTTCTAGTCCCTCCTTCCATTCCTCCCCCATTCTTATTACCTTGCCGCCGGTCTCTATCTGCACTATCTTCCCCTCCTATAACGTAATTACCCTCCCCCCCAGTCCCTAGTTTAAATACTCCTCCAACCTTCTAGCCATCTTTCTCCCCAGCACAGCTGCCCCTTCCCCATTGAGGTGCAGCCCGTCCCTACGATAGAGCCTGTAGCCGATAGAAAAATCGGCCCAGTTCTCCAGGAACCCAAACCCCTCCTTCCTACACCAGTTCTTGAGCCACTTGTTAATCTCCCTAATCTCCCATTGCCTTTCTTGTGTGGCTCGTTGTACAGGCAGTATTTCGGAAAATACTACCTTTGAGGTCCTTGCCCTCAGCTTTTGACCTAAATTCCTGAAATCATTTTTAAGGACTCTCCACCTACCTCTAACTTTGTCATTGGTTCCGATATGGACCATGACCGCTGGATCATCTCCAGCCCCTCCCAGTAATCTGTCAACCCGATCCGCGATGTGTCGAACTCTAGCGCCAGGAAGACAGCACACTGTTCGGCGATCACGGCTTTGTGACAGATTTCCCTATCTGTTCCCCTAATAATGGAGTCTCCCACACACACACACACAGGGGGAAGGGAAGTGACCACTGCGCTCCACCCTTACCCCTGGCCCTGCCTACTTGCCTCACGAGTCCTAATGACAGGGGACAACTGGACGGCAATCCCTAACTTGGAATAAGTGCAGGGATGACAGACAGACAAACAACAGGACGTGAACGGACCGAGTCAATACCAGGAAAGCTACAAAGTACAAAGGGAGCAAGCAGAGAATCGTCAGGAGAAGCCGGGGTCATAAATACCAGGAGAGCAGCAAAGTACACAAGGAGCAGGCAGAGGATCGTCAGGAATTCAGTAGGAGGTAAGTACACCAGGAAAGACCAAATCACAGGTGGAACCTAAATTAACAGGCAACCTGTGGCCAGCAGGCTGCCTGTATTTATAGTGGGGAGTGAGGGTCATGTGACGTGGCCAGCGTCACATGACCGACTGACCAACCAGTCGAGCACCAAGTAATCAGCTTGGCGCTCAAGGCAGACTTAGGAGCAGGGAGCCACCCAGCTAGTAACGCTTAGCTTTGGGAATGAGGATCTGTGTTTGACCTCATTCCCAGGGCGGCAACAGGTCTGCGGGTAATGGGGGACCGAGTGCACCTTCGGAACCCCGTTACAAGTTTGCTCTCTATGGAGCTCTGTATTCGTTCTTATGGGGCTAGGTTTGAATCCCTCTGCAACTGCATTTACTGTCCTCAGAAAACAGCACTGGAGACAGAGGCGAGTATATGATTTTTATTTTTATTTTAAACTATTTTAGCGCTTGTCTGAGATTTATAATGATCTTACACAACTTACATAACAGTACGATTGATCTTATCTTTAAAGAGAAGATTGAGGTAACCAGGCCAGACATGATAGACAGTTTTGTGCAGATATAGGGACCTTGGATTTAATTTAAATCAACCCACATTTTGTAAGAGTAGATGATCCTGTCAATTTTTCTTATCCACATTAAACAGAAAAATAAAAACAAATGAAACCCTATAAAATAAATGGTTCAAACATTGGCATATAAAGCATAACACAACACAATGACAATTAAAGCAGTAAAATGTTTTCGTTAGTCACAAAATTGCTGCCTATACACCTACTATAGGGAATAATGCATCCCAACTGTGAAATGTACAGCTTCTAACCGCCACCTTAGAGCTCTAAATAAAAGCTCTTTTCCTATGTCTCCCAATATCCTCATATTTCACAGGAGGGGTGCATTACCACATATCTCCGGAACTAGAGAGGCTTATTTGCATAAGTATAATAGTGAATGTCCTCCTGTTGAAAATGGGTTTGATTTATCCTTTGATACTTAGGTCTTTTTCATTGTATATGCTCTTCCTGTTTACATCTGTTCCACTTTGAAAAATGACCCTATTTAATGTGATAATATATTAAATATATCATTTTGTCTATGATGTATGCTACAGCAAACGTTTAGCATTTACTGCAACATGTTTGTAGGACATTACAACCATAAAACAACGTTAAGTAACTTAGTGAGCTGGATGCTAATCCATGCCGAATCCTGATGGTAAATTTACTCTCTGCACAGCTGGAGAGAAAAAAAAACTACATCACATATCAGTAACATAAAAGATGTTCAAAATCCCTCAACCAGTAATGGAAAAAAACAAACAAAAATCAGCACTCTGATCTTGACAAAAAACTAATGTGTACATGATGAAGTGAGTTAATCATTAATTCATGATTAGAATAAAGTTTATGTGTGATAATAATTGCCACCTGTGTAAAACTTATTTGCTCATGGTACGCTCACCCACCATACTAGATCCATGCTGTACTAGTTCGGCGTCCTGTGGTGCTCACTGTGCCTGCATCGGCGCACCGTCATCATCAGGGCAAGAGAGACTCATGGTATCGGCAGAAGATCTCCAATGCGCATGTGCATGCATGGTAAAGTGGCCAAGCAAAAGGTTTCTAGCTGTGTAGCTCCTGACCTCCCATGCTTGGCTTCTGCCATATTCACTCTATGCCACCTGTCCTCGCCTCTTAGAATAGAAGGGAGACGGCACGTGCACACTGCACACACCGTCTCCTCATACAGCTGATCGGAGGGGGTGCCGGGTGTCAGACCACCGCCGATCTGATATTGATTGCCTATCCTGAGGATAGGTCATCAATATTAAAAGCCCAGAAAACCCCTTTAAAAACAGCAATCAATGCATGCTTGATAACTGCCATAAAATATTTATCGGACTCTTCTATGTTCTTGTCACTCTACTCCAAGCCATTCAGTGAAAAATATTTAAAGCCTGTTCAGACTTAACAAGCCATGTGCGGTAAATTAAGGCGTTATGCTTAAATGTTCACTCATAGAATGTGTCAGCAGATACGAACCATTTGGCCCATCTAGTCTGCCCAATATACTGAATACTATAAATAGTCCCTAGCCCTATCTTATATGAAGGATGGCCTTATGCCTATCCCATGCATGCTTAAACTCCTTCACTGTATTTGCAGCTACCACTTCTGCAGGAAGTGCATCCACTACTCTCTCAGTAAAGTAGTACTTCCTGATATTACTTTTTAACCTTTGCCCCTCTAATTTAAAACTATGTCCTCTTGTAGCAGTTTTTCTTCTTTTAAATTTTCTCTCCTCTTTTACCTTGTTGATTCCCTTTATGTATTTAAAAGTTTCTATCATTTCCCCTCTGTCTCGTCTTTCTTCCAAGCTATACATGTTAAGGTCCTTTAATCTTTCCTGGTAAGTTTTATCCTGCAATCCATGTACTAGTTTAGTAGCTCTTCTCTGTACTCTCTCCAAAGTATCAATATTCTTCTGGAGATATGGTCTCCAGTACTGCGCACAATACTCCAAATGAGGTCTCACTAGTGCTCTGTAGAGCGGCATGAGCACCTCCCTCTTTCTAAAAAAAATGCCTCTCCCTATAGATCCAAGCATTCTGCTAGCATTTGCTGCTGCTCTATGACCTTTAAATCTTCTGAAATAATGACCCCTAAATCCCTTTCCTCAGATACTGAGGTTAGGACTGTATCACAGATTTTATATTCTGCTCTTGGGTTTTTACGCCCCAGGTGCATTATCTTGCACTTATCAACATTAAATTTTAGTTGCCAGATTTTTGACCATTTCTCTAGTTTTCCTAAATCATTTTCCATTTGGTGTATCCCTCCAGGAACATCAACCCTGTTACAAATCTTTGTGTCATCAGCAAAAAGACACACCTTCGCATCAAGGCCTTCTGCAATTTCGCTGATAAAGATATTAAACAATATGGGTCCCAGAACAGATCCCTGAGGTACCCCACTGGTAACAAGACCATGGTTTGAATATACTCCATTGACTACAACCCTCTGTTATCTGTCCCTCAGCCACTGCCTAATCCATTCAACAATATGGGAGTCCAAGCACAAAGACTGTAATTTATTGATAAGCCTTCTATGTGGGACAGTATCAAAAGCCTTACTAAAGTCTAGATAAGCAATGTCTACTGCACCTCCGCCATCTATTATTTTAGTCACCCAATCAAAAAAATCAATAAGATTAGTTTGACATGATCTCTCTGAAGTAAACCCATTCTGTTTTTCATCTTTCAATCCATGGGATTTTAAATGTTCCACAATCCTCTCCTTAAGTATGGTTTCCATTAATTTCCCCACTATTGGTGTCAGGCTTACTGGCCTATAGTTGCCCGATTCCTCCCTACTACCTTTCTTGTGAATGGGCACAACATTTGCTAATTTCCAATTTTTTGGGACAACTCCTGTTACCAGTGATTGGTTAAATAAATCTGTTAATGGTTTTGCTAGTTCACCGCAAAGCTCTTTTAATAGCTTTGGGTGTATCCCATCAGGCCCCTGTGACTTATTTGTATTAATTTTAGACATCTGACTTAGAACCTCTTCCTCTGTAAAGACACATGCATCAAAAGATTCATTAGTCTTCCTTCCTAACTGAGGTCCTTTTCCTTCATTTTCCTTTGTAAAAACTGAACAGAAGTATTCATTGAGGCAGTCAGCTAGTTCTTTATCTTCTTCCATATACCTTCCTTCTTTTGTTTTTAATTTGGTAATTCCTTGTTTTAGTTTCCTTTTTTCATTTATGTATCTGAAGAATGTCTTATCGCCTTTTTTCACTGACTGAGCTAATTTCTCTTCTGCCTGTGCTTTAGAAGCTCTTATAACTTGCTTGGCCTCTCTCTGCCTAATCTTATAAATTTGCCTGTCATCCTCGTTTAAAAAAAAATTATAATTACTAAATGCTTTCTTTTTGTTTTTAATGATTTTGGCCACTTCTGCTGAGTACCACAGTGGTCTCTTCCTTTTTTTGCTTTTACTGCAATTATCTGTTGCCTTCAATAGTGCCACTTTTAAGTAGTCCCATTTCTCCTGGACTCCATTGAAACTGTTCCAATCTGATAGGGACTCGTATACCTCTAATCTAATTTTAGAAAAGTCTGTTTTTCTAAAATCTAAAACTTTTGTTTTTGGGTGGTGTGACTCGGTCACTGTACTTATAGTAAACCACACTGACTGGTGTTCACTAGATCCCAAGCTTCCCCTACAGTAATATCAGATACCAATTTCCCATTTGTGAATACTAAATCTAAAATTGCCTCTTTCTGGGTTGGCTCCTCCACTACTTGCTGTAGAGATAATCCCAGTAGGGAATTTAGAATATCTGTACTCCTGGCAGAACTAGTTATTTTGGTTTTCCAGTTTACATCAGGAAGATTAAAGTCTCCCATAATGATAACTTCCCCTTTCAATGTCATTTTAGCTATTTCCTTAAAGAGTAGATCATCTAATTCTTTGATTTGGCTAGGTGGTCTATATATCACACCTACACGAGTTACCTTATGATTATCAAGCTGCAACGTAACCCAAACTGACTCTAAATTGGTCTTGCTAACTTGTAATAAATTATTCTGCAGAGCATCTTCCAATGTTGTGAGAGATACCGTTCACTATTATTACTGTAATCTTTACGTTATATAGTAACAACATCTTTCATTGTGCTGTGCTGTCAGAGGAGAAGAGAGTACAAAAGCATCACTGAAATTGACAAATTTTGTAACACACAATGAAAATAATGAAAGAAGGCCACTCTCATTAGAATGTATAAAAGGACATAAAGACATGGTGGAAGTGGAGTATCCATCTGTAGTATATAAAACTGCATAAACTTTTCACCGTCCCTGCTATTTTGAGTAGCAATTCAAAAGATAAAAGTTTATTGTGCGTGGACATGTTCTTTTTAATAATTTCCTCTGAAGAATAGAACACAAAATGATAAAATATATTTATTTACCATCAGAAAAGGACTTAAGTGTCCGCATATTAGGTGACCTCTGTCCAAACCTGCTGATTTCAGCCAGGACTGGCCCGACCATCAATTGTTTTGTGTATATATCAACCGGGTAGTTGAATTTCAACACGCTCAACCATTTTGTTCTCACAGGAGATAAGCCACTGCCCGAGGTGTCTTGAAGTGGCTTATTCCACTCTCCCTAAGGAGAACACTATAGGCTGTATTAGAGAACCAGATTTAACAGGCAATTGACGGGAAGTAAGTGTTCATTCCCGGCAATCGTCTGCTGTCTAGCAGAGGATACCACTGCTATTCATGCAGCGATCTCCTCCACAGTATAGGGAGGAGCAATCATTATGCCATTGCTAGTCCTCATACTGAATCATTGTTTGCCGGCAGCGGATCGTGATTAGACACCATGATCTGCCGCATGCAAACAATAATTTTTTTAACCTGTCAAAAGATTTGGATTGCTCGATGAATAAGTGTCTGCTTGTTCATCAGGCAATTGGGGGCAAAATTAGACTACCAGATGATCACTATCTCACTAACTAACTAATTCTCTTTTCAACTTCAGCTTTTTTTTTTACAGTTGGTGTTATGTTTGCTTCGAGAATTTGTTGGAATTTCATTGAGTCCATTGTTCCCTCTCCTTGTAAAATATTCCCTGTGCCATTGGCTGCAACACAACCCCAAAGCATGATTGATCCACCCCCAGGCTTAGTTGTTGGAGAGGTGTTTCGTTCATGAAATTCTGTGCCCATTTTTCTCCAAATATACCTTTGCTCAATGTGGCCAAAGAGTGCTATTTTAACCTTATAGGTCAGCAGAACTAGTTTCCAAAATGCATCTGCTGCTGAATTTTTGAGGTTTTCTTCTCATGACTCTTTCATGAAGACCATATTTGTACAGGTGTCGCTGAACAGCAGAATAATGTACCACAATTCCAGAGTCTGCTAAATCTTCCTAAAGGTCTTTTGCAGTCAAGAGGGGGTTCTGATTTGCCTTTCTAGCAATCCCGAGCACCTGTCTCCTGAGAACCTTCTTCAAACTGAGAGAATACCAACCTGAAACTATCTCGAAAGGCGCAAGTTGAAGGTTTTACCATGGCCCTCACAGTCCCTTGATCTGAACATCATTGAAAATCTGTGGATAGACCCCAAAACAGCAGTACATGCAAGATGGCCCAGGAATCTGACAAAACTGGAAGACTTTTTCAAGGAAGAATGGATGAAAATTCCTGAAAGACTCTTGGTTGGCTACAAAAAGAATTTATAAGCTGTGATACTTACCAAAGGAGGTTCTACTAGGTACAAACCATGCAGGGTGCCTAAACTCTGGCCCTTTTCCTTATTTGTTATTTTTAAAATGTAAAAGCTAAAAATAAAAAAATAGTTTTTGCTTAAAATACAATGGAATGTGTCATCCTTAACCTTATGCCTTTTGGAGGTCATTTCGTCTTCAACTTACTGAACTGTTCACAGTAACAGTCATTTTGACCAGGGGGTGCCCAAACTTTTGCATGCCACTGTAGGTCATCAATAAGTAAATCCCAGAGAACCCTTTCAACATCTCACACCATGTATCTTGAGATATGTCAGGTGACTAGACAAATTAAAGGGTTTGGTTATTTGAACTTAAAGGGGTTGTCTCACTTCAACACATAGCATTTGTCATGTAGACAAACTTAATACAAGGCACTTACTAATGTGTTGTTATTGTCCATATTGCCTTCTTTGCCGGCTTGATTTATTTTTCAATCGCATTATACACTGCTCGTTTCCAGAGGTTATGACCACAGCTGCGCACAGATATGAAGTGTCTGGGTCGGAAGTTGCTGCACATTCATTCCTGGGTGCACTCCGTTTTGTGTAGGATGACTTTGTGGTGCATGTGGACCGCGCCGGCATCCTCCATTGTACGCATTTTTATGCTGGGGATGGTCGTTTGCTGCAGTCCACATGCGGTGGGACTGCTCCCCCAATGAGAAACACGCCACAGTGTTTGGGGTTTGAGCAGTTCCCCCATATTTGCCACTATATTTCTGTGTTTTGTTTTATATGTATTGAATGTGCCTTTACCTGGCATTTAAACATTCTTTTGCACCTAGTAGCCTCCATCACACGGTCTGATATGGGTGTGGCTTACAGTCTTGCTTTATTCACATTGCATAAGTTGTCCTGCTATGCGGTTGTGTGGAAGCTTGGCTGTGAGCTTTATTTCATCACCTTCAGACCGTGTTCACACCATAGTTAGCGTAGTGGTAGGACTAGGGGTGCACCGAAATTTCGGCAGCCGAAAATATCGGCCGAAAATGCACCTAATCCACTTCGGCCGATATTGTTACATATCGGCCGAAAATATGGGGTGTGGGATTTGTCACCCACCATCTGCGGGCGGGCGCCAGGCGGGCGGTTTACTTTGTCACTGCATCTTAATTTTACCTTACAATCGTGAGGCTCCAGTAACTAACAACTCTGCAGGCAGAGCGGAGGGCGGCGTAACGTCACTTACTCACGTGACGCGCCTGCTCCGCCTCCTTCATTCATAAAGTGGGCGGAGCAGGTGCGTCACGTGAGTAAGTGACGTTACGCCGCCCTCCGCTCTGCCTGCAGAGTTGTTAGTTACTGGAGCCTCACGATTGTAAGGTAAAATAAAGATGCAGTGAGTGATGCTGTGAGCAGCAGGGCCGGGGCTGTTATGGGTAGGGGGATCGGTCTATGGCACTGCTATGGGGAGGGGGGATCTGTGCACTGCTATGGGGAGGGGGGATCTGTGCACTGTTATGGGGAAAGGGATCTGTGCACTGTTATGGGGAAAGGGATCTGTGCACTGTTATGGGGAAAGGGATCTGTGCACTGTTATGGGGAAAGGGATCTGTGCACTGTTATGCCCATAACAGTGCACATATCCCCCCCCTCCATAACAGAGCCACCCACAGATCCCCCTCTCCATAACAGCGCCACCCACAGATCCCCCTCTCCATAACAGTGCACAGATCCCCCTCTCCATAACAGCGCCACCCACAGATCCCCCTCTCCATAACAGCGCCACCCACAGATCCCCCTCTCCATAACAGCGCCACCCACAGATCCCCCTCTCCATAACAGCGCCACCCACAGATCCCCCTCTCCATAACAGTGCCACCCACAGATCCCCCTCTCCATAACAGCGCCACCCACAGATCCCCCTCTCCATAACAGCGCCACCCACAGATCCCCCTCTCCATAACAGCGCCACCCACAGATCCCCCTCTCCATAACAGCGCCACCCACAGATCCCCCTCTCCATAGCGCCACCCACAGATCCCCCTTTCCATAGCGCCACCCACAGATCCCCCTCTCCATAACAGCGCCACCCACAGATCCCCCTCTCCATAACAGCGCCACCCACAGATCCCCCTCTCCATAACAGCGCCACCCACAGATCCCCCTCTCCATAACAGCGCCACCCACAGATCCCCCTCTCCATAACAGCGCCACCCACAGATCCCCCTCTCCATAACAGCGCCACCCACAGATCCCCCTCTCCATAACAGCGCCACCCA
The DNA here is from genome assembly GCF_905171765.1 of Bufo bufo. Taxonomy (NCBI): domain Eukaryota; kingdom Metazoa; phylum Chordata; class Amphibia; order Anura; family Bufonidae; genus Bufo; species Bufo bufo. Next base: position 249,651,306 of record NC_053390.1, on the reverse strand, counting down.
CAGATGAATTTCATTCATGAAAAAAAATTATTAATAAAATCATTAAAAAAAAAGTATTTTAAAAGTATTTGGGTAAAAAGGCAGTTTCGGTTTCGGTTTTCGGTCAAGGGCATCCTGAATTTTCGGTTTCGGACCAGAATTTTCATTTCGGTGCACCCCTAGAGGACACTTGCCATGCTGAGAGACCGTGACGTGGTGCATGATGGGCTCCGATGTGTTCCTGACAGGAATATATTGGCAAAAGTCTCAGCTTTTAATATCTGCTTGTATGACTAGCTAATATAGTCAGTGGCATATCCGTTTAGTGCATTTTTTTCTGTGCACTCCCACGGTCCCAGCCACCAGAGAGGCCAGTAGCAATCCAGCAGCAGTGGCTGTTTATGTGCACTATAGGAAAAAGCGCTGGCCTTTCTGGTGGCCGGGACTGTGGGAGCACGCATAGGCACACACATGAAGTAGCTCCTGTCCCAGCCACTTCGTATCTGTGCTGCGATGGAAAAATGAATCAAGCCAGCAAAGGAGGCAATATGGACAATAATACATTAGTAATTGCTTTGTATTAACATTTGGGGGTACACATAACTTACTGATGACTGTAACTTTTATTAACTCTTTTTGGAGGGATAGAAAAAAAAACAGCAATACTGCCATCATAAATTTTGCGGCGCTCATTTTAAATACCATAACTTCTCTGGGTCTGTACAATTACAGTGATAACAAATACTTATAGTTTCTTTATGTTTTACTATTTTTGCACAATAAAACCCCTTAAATATGAAAATGTTTTTGTATCGCCTTATCCCAAGACCCATAACTTTTTTATTGTTCGTTCTATAGAGCTGTGTAAGGGCTTTATTTTTATGGGACAACTTTCATTGTTTATTAGTTTTCATTGGTATCATCTGCACCAAAAACAGCAAGTAACACATGAGAATTTTGGTGCAGATTTGGTGCAAAAATGCACATAAATTCACACGGAAATCAGTGTGGATTTTCTGCAGGTAGCTTAAAGAGTACAGTCTAGATTTTCATGGCCCTTAAAGGGGTTGCCTCACTTCAGCAAATAGCATTTATTATGTAGAGCAGACATCCTCAAACTGCGGCCCTCCAGCTGTTGTAAAACTACAACTCCCACAATGCCCTGCTGTAGGCTGATACCTGTAGGCTGTTCGAGCATGCTGGGAGTTGTAGTTTTTCAACAGCTGGAGGGCCGCAGTTTGAGGATGCCTGATGTAGAGAAAGTTAATACATGCCACCTTTGCTGACTGGATTCATTTTTCCATCACATCATACACTGTTCGTTTTGACCACTCTGCAATCCAGCAGCGGTGGTCGTGCGTGCACACTATAGGAAAAAGCACCAGCCTATGTGCGCTCCCACAGCAGGGTGATCATAACCATGGAACAAGCAGTGTATAATGTAATAGAAAAATGAATCCAGCTAGCAAATGAAGCAATATGGATAACAACAATACATTAGTAAGTGTCTTGTATTAACTTTCTCTACATGATAAATGCCACTTGCTGAAGTGACAAAACGCCTTTAAGTAACAATAAACACAAGGGAAGAAAAAGCTAAATATGATGTGACAGTTTGAGTTTGCTTTTGTGATTGGATGATGAGAACCCTTCCCATCAGTGTAATATACCCAACCATATTTGCTTTCTTTCACCACAAAAATTGCCTTTTGCATAGATTAATTTTTGAATGAGAACATTTGTCACCTTGATAAGCGGTTATTGCATTATAACCACCGTCAGCTGTTCTGGATACTTCACAGTGAAAACACAATGCCTCAAATCTACTAATGTGTATACACCTAAAATATGTCAAAAAAGTAGTGCAAATTGGCTCAACTTTGGAAAAGTTTGGGGCAACTAGGTTTTTTTTACTTTTGTCCTAAACAGGGATGGGGCTTCATGGGTAAGGGGTTGTGCAGTAAGATGTGCTGTTTTGCATCAAAATTGCGCCACAATTATGACTTAAAATTCCCTCTCAAAGTTGGTATAGAGTTATAGAAAAGTGTCTATCCCTGCAACAGATTTGTCATCCAGCCTGAGCCCCTGTGATTAATCTGATGGCTGTCTAGATAGGCTCTCACAATCTATAGGATAAGTAAATCTGGGCCAGTCAGATTTGATGGGGACCATCTGTGAACAGCAATTTCAATGGGATGGACGGCCATGTTTTGGTAGGTTTGCAGTTGTGCCATACTCCTTCCATTTTCAGATGGATTGAACCGTACTCCATGAGATGTTCGGAGCTTTTATAACCTAACCTTGCTTTATACTTCTCCAGAACTTTATCCCTGACCTGTCTGGCGTGTTCCTTGGTTTTCATGATGCTGTTTGATCACTAATGTTTACTAACAAACTTCTGAGGCCTTCACAGAACAACTGTAGTTATATTGAGAATAAATTACACACAGATGACTCTATTTAGTGATTAGGTGACTTCTGAAGGCAATTGGTTCTCAGAGTACAGGGGGCTGAATACAAATGCACTCCACACTTTTCAGATTATTATTTATTAAAAATTTTGAAAACCATGTTTCATTTTCTTTTTACTTCACACATACTCGCTACTGTGTGTTAGTGTATCACATAAAATCCCAGTAAAATACATTTAAGTTTTTGGGTTTAACATGAAAAAATGTGGAAAAGTTCAAGGGGTATGAATACTTTTTCGAGGCACTGTGTGTCTACTCAGTGGCGTACAGTACCTTACACAGAGGCAGACCATGTGACTGCTATGCAGCTCGTGGGGCAGGGTGGAGGCCTGGCACTGAAGTCCTCCTTTTGTAGTAACATGAAAACATTGCATTTTCATTTAGCCGCCACTAGGGGGAGCTCAATGCAAGATTTTTGCAGCTTCCATTTAAGTCAATGGCAACTGTATTTATTTCTACACACTGAGCTCCCCCTAGTGGTGGCTTCAAACACACATTTTTATAATACTCTATAAAGCTGCAGACATGGAGCTGTATGGGGAGATTTATAAATGTATTTCTTTTGCTTAATTAAAAAAAAAGAAATTAATCAGAAATCAGGGGCCCCACAATTTGTGTTCCACATTGCCTTGGAGTTCTGGACACATGCATTCTGGAAAACTGGAAGGCGCAGGGGGCCCATAGTACGTTTTACAATGGTGCCCTATGAGATCTATGTACCCCCCCTGTAGCTATTACAGCACAGACTGTACTTCTGTAAAGCATATGCAACTTACAAAATACATATATCATTTCAGTACATAGCATATACACCCACAACTGCACACCATATGTGGCACAGACACTGACCTCTCAAGTACTGCTCTTGCAGCTTTGCCTGGAAACGGGTTCTCTTAGTACCTGCATTTGAGTATGCTTTGTAGATGACCCCCAAGGGTAAGAAGATGTCTTTGTTGATTGCAAATGATTCTGCAGATTAGTATCTGATAATGTCTTCCCACTTTCCTATGAAGGAGATGCTGGTAGATTCACTATCACTGCTAGTAGATAGGGCCAATCAACAGAACTCCAGGATCCACCTATGGAGAGAGCAACCAATCATGCGGTCTTGCAGCTTAGGGAACACATAATGTAAAAGTTAACACATAGTTGTATCTGACAAAATACGTTAGGATAGAGGCAAACATGGTTAAAATTATGAGCTGTCAGCTATTAAAAAAACATTCTGCTAGAAATAACAGGCATCACATGGATGCTCATTTTGAACTTAAAGTGTAGATGCCAATGCAAATAAAAGCAAATGTGCAAGCCAAGGGATAATATATGCAGCCAGATAAATGCATAAAGAATCAGAATATATGAGTTACAAGGTTAAGACTAATGAAAAACATATAGAAGGACATTTATTATCCCCATGTAGGCCAGAAAACTGGTGCCAAAAAGTTGCAAAGTTTGGTGCACACCATACTTGTGCAAACTTTTGGGACTTTTTGGGGGTTTAGAGCCCTGGTTGGAGCAGGGTGGAGAGCAGGTGATGCAGGGCTTTCACATTTGCTATAATCAATGGCAGGAAGCTGTTATAAATTACTGCCGAAATCTACGATGGCTCCCTTGCTGGTGTGGTTTCCGTTTTGGTGCACGAACCTGCAGACATACGCCATAATTATTAAAGGGGTTGTCTCATATCGCCTGTCTCATATCTCTAAGGCGAGATGAGACACAGTTCTGACCACCTCCCTGCCGGGAAACAGCAGAGCTGTCGGGGGCACTCTGCTGTCTCCCGGCCCGGAAGGTGGTCAGGACTATGTCTCATCTCACCTTAATAACGGCAAGTAGTGTTGAGCGCGAATATTCGAATTGCGAATTCTAATCGCGAATAATCGCCACTTTGAGACTTCGCGAATATTTAGAATATACAGTCAGGTCCATAAATATTGGGACATCGACACAAATCTAACATTTTTGGCTCTATACACCACCACAATGGATTTGAAATGAAACGAACGATGTGCTTTAACTGCAGAGTGTCAGGTTTAATTTGATGGTATTTACATCCAAATCAGGTGAACGGTGTAGAAATTACAAGTTTGCATATGTGCCTCCCACTTGTTAAGGACCAAAAGTAATGGGACATAATAATAATCATAAATCAAACTTTCACTTTTTAATACTTGGTTGCAGCAAATCCTTTGCAGTCAATTACAGCCTGAAGTCTGGAACACATAAACATCACCAGACGCTGGGTTTCATCCCTGGTGATGCTCTGCCAGGCCTCTACTGCAACTGTCTTCAGTTCCTGCTGGTTCTTGGGGCATTTTCCCTTCAGTTTTGTCTTCAGCAAGTGAAATGCATGCTCAATCAGATTCAGTTCAGGTGATTGACTTGGCCATTGCATAACATTCAGCTTCTTTCCCTTAAAAAACTCTTTGGTTGCTTTTGCAGTATGCTTTGGGTCATTGTCCATCTGCACTGTGAAGCACCGTCCAATGAGTTCTGAAGCATTTGGCTGAATAGGAGCAGATAATATTGCCCGAAACACTTCAGAATTCCTCCTGCTGCTTTTGTCAGCAGTCACATCATCAATAAATACAAGAGAACCAGTTCCATTGGCAGCCATACATGCCCACGCCATGACACTACCACCACCATGCTATACTGATGAGGTGGTATGCTTAGGATCATGAGCAGTTCCTTGCCTTCTCCATACTCTTCTCTTCCCATCACTCTGGTACAAGTTGATCTTGGTCTCATCTATCCATAGGATGTTGTTCCAGAACTGTGAAGGCATTTTTAGATGTTGTTTGGCAAACTCTAATCTGGCCTTCCTGTTTTTGAGGCTCACCAATGGTTTACATCTTGTGGTGAACCCTCTGTATTCACTCTAGTGAAGTCTTCTTTTGATTGTTGACTTTGACACACATACACCTACCTCCTGGAGAGTGTTCTTTATCTGGCCAACTGTTGTGAAGGGTGTTTTCTTCACCAGGGAAAGAATTTTTCGGTCGTCCAACACAGTTGCTTTCTGTGGTCTTCCGGGTCTTTTGGTGTTGCTGAGCTCACCGATGCATTCCTTCTTTTATTTTTTTTATATTGTTTATTGTTGTTATGCCACAATCATTCATCATACATGAACAGTAATCAGAAAAAAAAAGATTACATCGAATACAATGACATAACTTTCCTTTGTTAATAGTATCAATTGAAATATGGCAAACATTTTCTTTCTTTTTGTTTTCCCCAACCCCCCCTCCCCTCCCCTATCTACCCTCCCCCCTCCCTCACCTCTCTGAATGGCTAAATTCCTCTCCATGTGTTACCAACAACACCTATCAGACATACATCACTTTTAACATAGTTTCTTTCCTGGTGATGGCATCACGCCATTCTAACTGGAAAATATGTCGTAGACGTCCCAAAAGAATATCCGTACTAGGCACCGCTGCAGATAACCAACTTGCCAATAGACATCTCTTGGCTTCCAGCACCACTTTATGCTCTATCATGGTTAGTTTATTTTCATCTCTACCCCCCCTATCATCAGACTCCTCAAACCTGTCTGCCTGAAGCACCACTAGCGTCTGAGTTAGCGACGATTTTCTATCACTAATTCGTTTCAGAAGTTCAGAAACCTGGCGCCAAAATTCTCCAAGTTTGGGGCATTGCCAAAGACCGTGAAACAGGTCAGTCTTTGGGGTGTTACATTTGGGACATGCTATGATTCTGTCCGGCCTAGCTGTCGAAATTGGTAGATCAAATCCATAGATTGCATGATGAAGAATCTTAAATTGAGTTTCCCTCCTTTTTTCATTTAAGTTTGCCCTATATACACCTTGAAGGCCGGAACAGGCTACTGGTCCGATCTCCGACACTCCCAGTTGGTCCCCCCATTTTTTTAATAAACTTGCAGATATTTGGTCCTCCCAAGCGCTCCTGAGTGAGTTGTATAACCAAGAGATGGAGATTTTATCCTTCCTCTTTATAAGGGAATCAAATTTATTCCGCTGCCATTCTCTAGATAAATCCTTTACTAGACTCTTACCATAGCTCCTCACCTGCATATAAGGGAATACCAAAAAGGGGAAAGCAGTCGGCACTCCTCTGGCAGAGTCGTGGTGCACGCGTCCAGGGTATGAAAAGCCCACTTACAATATGGAACAGTGCCGGTCTTCTGTTCCATATTGCATATAAGGGAACAAATTTGATCCCTGGAGGTTCCATCTCTCCTCCAGTTCGCTCAATGTCATCCATCGAGCTTCCCGCTCATGAAACAAATCTTCTATCTTCCTAATACCCTTAATCGCCCATGACTTAAAGTGTTTATCACCATTCCCAGGGGAGAAGTTGGGATTGCCCTGTAAGGGCAGGTGTTTAGAGAACTGGTGGGAGAGACCATACAATTTCCTGATGTTTTTCCAGGCGATAATTGTGTCGCGCAAGATTAACGATCTCCTTGCAATACAGGGGAGTTTCGATATCCCAGTGTGCAAGAGGGCCATCAGGTCCCATGGAGCTGCGAGCTGCCTTTCTATATCTAAATTGGAGTAGTAAGACTTCGCATTAGCCCAATCTATTATGTGCCTACTGAAGCATGCTAGGTTGTAACCCCGGAAATCTGGGAAATTAAGTCCGCCCTGCCCCTTATGTAACTTTAGTTTCTTTAAAGCGATTCTAGCCCCCCCCCCCCACAGAAAACGGACAATTTTTGTTTTCTAATTCCGTCACATCAGCATGCCGTAAAAGCAACGGGGGATAGTTTGGAGAGGTTACATCAACTCCGCCGCCCCCATCATTTTGATCAGATGGCATCGCCCCATCAGGGAAAGGGGCAAATTTTGCCACCTCTCTAAATCACCTTTTATCTTCATTATCAGTGGAGGGTAATTTAGCTGGTAAATAGAGTGTGGAGATCTTCCAATTCTGATCCCAAGATATGTAATTTGCGACGAAGCCCTGGTAATGCCTAGTCCCAGGGATCCAACATAGGCTCCGTCATCACCCTGTGTTAAAGGCAACAATTCACATTTGGATATATTGATCGTATACCCAGAGTATTTTCCGAAATCCTTCAGCAGGTCCATCACTTTTCTCAAATGAAAAGAATAAAATTACATCATCTGCAAATAATGCCGCTTTCACCTGGGTTTCCCCAACTCTAATTCCCTCAAAAACATTAGAACTACACAATTCCCTAGCTAGTGGTTCTAGTGCTAAATTAAACAGAAGGGGTGATAAGGGGCAGCCCTGTCTCGTCCCCTTCTGGAGATTGAAGGGTGTAGATAAAAAACCTTGGGTGTACACTCTTGCCTTCGGATTTTGGTACATCTGGGATAGGTACGACCTGAAGGCCCCAGAGAACCCCATCTTGTCCAGTACCGCTCCCAGCCATGCCCAACGGACGTTATCAAACGCTTTCTCGGCGTCCAGGGTGAGCATAGCCGGGAGTTCCCCCCTCATAGGCAAGTTATGAATCCTGTCCAGAACTGTTAACACTGTCCTAATATTAGTTACTGCAGACCTATCCTGTACAAATCCCACTTGTTCCTTCCCTATCAGTTGGGGCATTATAATGGCTAGGCGATCCGCTACGATCTTAGCTAGAAGCTTGGCATCGACATTAATCAGGGATATGGGTCTATAAGACCCTGGAAGTAAGGGATCCTTCCCCGGCTTGGACAATAATTTGATATATGACATGTTTTCGCTATCAAGTGCCATTCGCCCTTGAAATACTCCATTGAACAGTTTAACAACAACTGGTGAAATCTGAGTGATTAGCGCCTTATAATATTCCCCGGTAAATCCGTCTGGCCCTGGTGCCTTAGAGTTACCTAAATGTTTAATAGCCCCCTGCAATTCCTGTAAGGAGATTTCTGAGTTTAAGTTCTGAAGTTGTTCGTCTGTGAGTCTAGGTAGTTTGACTTTAGTGAGGAGAGATCCCGACATATCACAATGCGTCTCGTCCTGATATAAAAGCTTTGTAGTACATTCCCACCATAGAGTTAATTTTTGCCGGGTCATGGGTTATACCACCACTAGGATCCCTCAAACTCGCTATATGTTGGGAAGATCTCATCCCTTTCGCTAAATTAGCCAGAAGCTTCCCTGACTTGTTTCCATATTTAAACAATTTGGTTTCCATTTCAGTAAGCCGCAAAGCCTCTCTGTCTTTCAAACAACTCTCAAATAGGTGACGCTCCTCAGCCCATCTCTTTTTGTTAATCCCAGACGGGTTCTCAGTATAGGCCATATAAGCCTCTCTAACTTTGAGACTTGCTTGATTGAAGGAGACCTGGGCCTTCTTCCTGATACCATTCACATAACCCATTATTTTCCCCCGCATTACAGCCTTAGATGTGTTCCAGAACAGGGCTGGTGTACTAACATGGGCTTCATTATCAAACTTATATTCCTCCCACCATATAATAAGCTTTTCTACAAACTCCTCCCTTGAACACAAGTTGGAGGGGAATCGCCAAATATAATCTGGCCCCCTAGGATACCTATCCAGTAAAGTCATAGAAACCGGTGCATGGTCAGAGATGACGATGTGTCCAATTTCCGCCAATTCCACCTTGTGCATCAGGAAGTGAGGCAGAAATATACAGTCTATTCTTGACCATGAGGATTGTGGGGTCGAATAAAACGTGAAGCTACGATCATCAGGGTAGAGATGTCGCCATGGATCTATCAGTCCCGTACCTTTCATCAATGGTACCAGAACTTTGTCCTGAGGTCCGTCACCCCCCACTCTGTCACCTACTCGTCTCCGATCCTCCACCCCTTTTACCACAGAGTTGAAGTCACCTCCAATGATCTTGTTTACACACGTGTCACTTAGCAAAGACTTCTCCAGGTCCCTGAAAAAAAGGCCATTGTTTGAGTTAGGACCGTATATGTTATAAATGCTGTACTGCATATCTTGGATCTGCAAAACCACCTGTGCCCATCTGCCCTGTGTATCTATAGATTGCTGGACAATATTACAATTCAGTTGCTTATCTATCAAAATCAGAACTCCCGCCTTCCTGTTGTTCGCCGGAGATCCTATTACTGACCCCACCCACATCATCTTCATTCTCGCAAAATCATTCTCCCCCAGGTGGGTTTCCTGCAGTAGAGCAACATCAGGTTTGAGCTTTTTGAGATGCCTGAGGACCATCCCTCTTTTATGGGGTGATCTCAGACCCTTGACATTCCATGAGACTATCTTCATACTGCGTTTCTTATAACACACCCACTAGTAATTTGATAATCTTTGTACAATCAGAGAGGTAAAAATACTGGTAAAAGAATTTCTTACTACTAAAATAACCCTTCCCACCCCACCCTACCCACCCGAAACACTTTCCCCTGAAGTTAGAGCAGCAACTAACTTCAATTTCTGGTATGTAACTTCCTTTTTTCTGGGTTGCGACCCTCGCCCACCTTTCTGGGTTGTAACTATAGAACTGAGATACCCAGAACCCCCACAAGAAGATGGAAAACAACAATAACAACTGAACCGCAGAAACCCCTAACAAAATCATCTAATAGTAGCATTAGACCCTCCGTCTCTCAGGGCGGCAGATTGGATCCCTCTATCAGGAGAATAACATTTGAATTCTTCCTTTGGTGAAGAAAGATTAATCATGTCATACGCTGACTTCTGCTATGCATTAATCAGTCATCTCCTCGGTCCCGAGGAGTCACCTCTCATGGGAGACCTTTTACGTCCAGTCCCAGGTCCACGGGTCTTATCTTGGCTGGACTCAAGTCTGCGACGCTCCTCTTTATGACCATCAAGGCCAGGTGAATCGGCTCTCCTTGCCTGCTCCAACCGTCCTGTGTGACTCCGGTTCTGCAGTGAGTCTATCATCTCCTCCGCTGCCGACGGTTCATGGAATATAATCGTAGAGCCATCTGCGTGAGTGACCCGAAGTTTGGCTGAATACAGAAGCTGAAATTTTATCTGTCTCTTATGTAGTAAGGAGCAGACATGGCTGAACTCTCTCCTCTTCTTCGCCACCGCCGATGAATAATCAGCAAATAGTAAGACGGCATACCCTAGGAGCTTTAGTGGTCCCTTCCTGGTTCTGAATGCTCTAAGGATGGCCTCTTTATCTCCATAGTCCAGGAATTTCATTATCACCTGGCGTGGACTCTGCGCATCCCGATTCTCGGGCACGGGTCCAATCCTGTGTGCACGCTCCACCTTATGGCACCCTTCCAGCCCCAGTGCCCGCGGGAGGTCTAGTTCACACATTTCTTTCAATGCCTGCGGTTTAACAGATTCAGGAAGGCCCAAGAGGCGCAGATTATTTCGCCTCGACCGGTTTTCCAGATCCTCCACCCGGTCCCACAATATGTCATTTTGTTTGGCCAGTTCATTCACTTTATGGGCGCACTTGGCATTATCTGCCTCCAGAGATAGAGTTCTTTGCTCCAGCTCCTCTATTTTTGCATCATGCTGCGCAATGGCCTCATGTATTTGTTGTAGTGAGGCCGAAAGCGTTTTAGCCAGGGTCTCTCTGATGTCCGGAGCCAGCTGTGTGGCCACTTCAATGGCAAGAGATTTATAATCAATGCTAGGGGGAGCAGGAGGCACCGAAGGCAGCACCAATGACTCACCCCTTTCCTGCGTCTCCAGCACTGGCTCCGGTGAGGGAAGGCGCGCATCCGCCATCTTGCCCTGCGCTTCTCCTGTGCTGTTGGTAGAAGTGAGGCTCTGACTACCGCTACGCAGGAGATAGCGATCCATGTATTGTATATCGCGGTAAGTCTGGGGTTCCGATCTCTCAATAGCTAACCCCACCGGTCACTGAAGGGGAAATAGCGGCAGTATGCAGGCGGGCGAGAGTCGGAGCTCCTTCACTCCGCTGCTCGCATCCCAGCACCGGAACCGGAAGTCCCTTTCCTTCTTTTTAAGAATGTTCCAAACAGTTGTTTTAGCCACGCCTAATGTTTTTGCCATCTCTGATTGTTTTGTTTTTTCAGCCTAATGATGGCTTGCTTCACTGATGGTGACAGCTCTTTGGATCTCATCGTGAGTTGACAGCAACACATTCCAAATGCAAATAGCATACTTGAAATTAACTCTGGACCTTTTATCTGCTCATTGTAATTGGGATAATGATGGAACAACACACACCAGGCCATAAAACAGCTGAGAAGGCAATTGTCCCATTACTTTTGGTCCCTTCACAAGTGGGAGGCACATAAACAAACTGTTGTAATTCCTACCCCGTTCACCTGATATGGATGTAAATACCCTCAAATTAAAGCTGACAGTCTGCAGTTAAAGCACATCTTGTTGTTTTTTTTTCATTTCAAATCCATTGTGGTGGTGTATAGACCAAAAAATTTTAGAATTGTGTTGATGTTCCAATATTTATGGACCTGACTGTAGTGCTATATATTTGTATTCGCGAATAGTGTTGAATATTCTAATCGCGAATTTATCGTGAATATATTACATTGCTGATTTTCGCAATCAAGTAGACAATGACTGGAGATCACAAATTCTCGAATTTATGGTGAATATTCGGACAAAAATTAGCAAAATATCGCAAATTCCAATATTGCCTATGCCGCTCATCATTAGACAACCCCTTTAAGAGGCATGCACCATTTATAAATTGTGAGACATCTGACGCCAGGGGGGAACAGCTTAAGGGTAGTTTCACACTGCTAGTTTTATGCGCACTGGTAATTGTCCATCTGATTCTCAGCATATCTATCGGGTTACAGCCGGATCTCTGCTGGTATAGTTAATGAGGCCGGAGGGCATTCATGTAGCTTTCGGCCACGCTGGATCCAGAGAGGCAGGGTAGGCTGTTCCTTGCTGGAACAGCCCGTCGGATCTCCCGAACGCTAGTGTGAAACTAGCCTAAGGCTGGTGTGCAATATGCTGTCTTAGAAAAAGTCACCCATAGTACTACGGTATATTTCCATTATCTTCTCTGCTAGACAAGGAATGTAATAAAGGTAAGCCTATTGTACAGTACTGCTAGGAATAACATCATCTAATCATTTCACTGAATGTGCAGCAGAGTAACATTTCATTGCTGTGATCAATCAGATGCATTGTATTGTAGGGAAACAACTACACTATATGTCAATGCCACCATGAAAAGGATTGTCTGGCTACACAGTACCTTCAGTCATGTCACAGTACACAGCACTGAATGCCATAATAGTTCCATTGACAAGAGGTTTTTGTTGGTCCACCACAGGGCAGCACAGTTGACTGCATCTTCCCATAATATTCTGGGTAATGGATTACCAATACCACAATACTAGCCCAGGCTGAACACAAAATTTACAATTTGGGCCTAGCTATTCAACTGACTTTCTTCTGTATTCACAAAAATATCCATAATTTGAAATAATGCATGATTTACGTAATAAAGAACACAGCAGGCAGATTTATCAATCTATTGATGCCAGTTTTCTGGAGAAAATACACTGACAAATATGGCATAATGGTCATACGCCATATTTATGAAGCACTGGTAATAGAGAAGTGCCCTTTACTATGAAAATCCAACCTGGCATTGGCTTACCCCTACAACAGATACAGAAACAGGATATTTGCTGCCTTGGGGAAGAGACAGACACCAGTAATCATAAATCTACTCATGTTCTCACGTCAAGAAGCTCTGAAGATGTATAATACTTGCCAAACTTTCAGTTATCTGTCAGATTAATATCTGGTAACATGTAAGAAAATAGACAAACTCATGTTGAGCTTACTGCTGAGGTTGTAGAGTAAGCAGCCCCTTTGTTCTAGATTAGAGTGTGTGTGTGTGTGTGGGGCGGGGGGGGGGGGTCTCTGCTCATGGGACCATCTCATCTTCTGCCATGTACCTCCTGCATAATTACCAGAATTCTGGAGAAGGGTCGTTGAACCAGGGAGTTATTCTGATTGCCTGGTTGGACTGGGGAAGGAAAATTGGCTTCTACCTCAAGTCTTTTTTTTGCCTTCAACTTTGCAGGATAACAGGCTGAATTGGATGGACAGAGGTCTTTTTTTCAGCCTTACCAACTATGTTACTTACCTTAGATGCACATAACCTTGGAATGATGTCTGCCCATAGACTACACATAGAGACAGGAGATTCAGCTCCCTACCCTCACTCAGAAGCACCATATAGGACATTATAGAGACGTACTGAGCAGTATAGATTTGAATAAAGCACTTGGGGTGAGATATAACACTTGCTATAAGCTCCAGCATCTGCTTGTGAGTGTGTGTGTATGTCTATCTCATCACTTCTTCTCTCCCTCCCTAGACTTCTATGGGATGGAGTAATCTGCTAGATCAGTGAACAGGCAGCCTTTATTGGTCCCTGTAGATGGATTTATCACAGAATTTGTGAGAATGTTAGTTTAGTAAAGGATGGTGGGGGCAGCTGATAACTGGATAACAAGGTATTTTTCTCTGATAGTTTACAGTGTTTCTTATACTCACCTGTACTATTGATTTATGGAAACGTTAGTGACCATTTAAGCATAAAGGAAGGATATAAGAATACTTGTGTGAACTAGATCACTGAATAAAACTAACTTTTTTTTTAAACACAAGGACATAGCAACACTAAATTCACACTTCGTTTCTTTCATATGGGCGGGAAAGAGACCTAGAATTGTCCTGGACAAACTTATGAGACCCAAGTTAGAGGGGGGAGTTAACTTCCCTAATGTGAGGAGCTATAACTGAATGCAGAGGAGCTGCGGCTGCCGCTGACAGCCGGGGCTCTGCTTCATCTGCAGCGCCCAGTCATTCATCAGGATGGATGATGCGGCAGACAGCCCGCAACTCTAATTTTCACAGAGATAAACATGGAGATGGAGTAAAGCTTATTTTGCTAGAATTTAAAGGGGTTGTCCCATGACTATCCTGTGGATAGGGGTTAAGCAGCACAGTGGTTCAGTGGTTAGCACTGGTGCCTTATAGCGCTGGAGTCATAGGTTCAAATGCAACCAAGTGCAAAATCTGGAGTTTGTATGTTCTCCCCATGTTTGCGTATGGGGGATACTGATAGGGAACTTAGATTGTGAGCCCAATGGGGACAGCATGATGATAATGTCTGTAAAGCGCTGCGGAATAAGTCAGTGCTATATGAGTAAATTAAATAAATATATATATATATATATATATATATATATATATAGGTGTCTGACTGCTAGGGCCCCTCTGCCAATCACTAGAACAGGGGCCTCAGTTCCCCATTAGGGTGGAACAGCAGACACCATGCATGCTGATTCTCCATTTAACTCTATGAGGCTGCAGGAGATAGCTGACCTCTTGTACTTGCAATCCACAAGATATGGAAACAGATAGGACATGTCCCATATTTTTTCCGGAACGGAGGCATGGATCAGAAGCGTGCATTGTGGACCGCAATTTGCGCTCTGCAGCATGGGCACAGAGCACTTATGTTCGTGTGACTGGACCTTTAGCCAGTAGTAAAAAATCTTGATGCTCTCAAATAGAGAAACAATAAAAAATATTGTAGTTTGATACCTTTTAATGGCTAACTAAAATAAATACAGAAAAGAACAATTGATAATGTGGCTGGAGGTACATTAGGCGGTCATCGTATAACAATTTTACTGGCCAGTTAGATTATAGCCCCAAAAAATTATGCATTCACTGTACATAAAAGATCAAGTGATTATGTGGCCGGAGGTATATTAGACGGTCAAATGGATATCAATTTTACAGCAGGCCAGTGGACTACAGGCCCCAAAAATTATTAATTCACCGTACAGAAAAGCACAATTGATAAAGTGGCTGGAGGTAATTTAGGCGGTCACCGTATAACAATTTTACTGATGCCAGTTAGATTACAGGCCCCAAACATTAGGCATTCACCAGACAGAAAAGAACAAGTAGTTATGTGGCTGAAGGTATATTAGACGGTCATTAGATATAAATTTTACTGCAGGCCAATACAAATAGATGTCAAATACATATGTTTAAAAGAACATAAAATTGGATTAAAAACATGGCTAACGAAATCCCCCCCCCCCCGCTTGAAAAAACCCCAAATGATAATAGTTGAAATTCGATAACACGTGGTCGTCACAGGTGTTGAATTCCTCCGAGGTCCCAAGCATTAGGCATTCACCGGACAGAAAAGGCCTTTTATGCCGCTGTATTTACCTAAGAAAGGGACCATTATTTGTTCTGGGTGGTGGCGGATATTGGTGGGCTGTCATGAGGAAATTCAATTAAACGTGGTCGTCACAGGTGTTGAATTCCTCCGAGATCAATGCCTCATTCATTTTTAGAAATGTGAGGTAATCCACACTGTTGTGAGCTAGGCGAGTGCGCTTATCGTTCACGATTACCCCTGATGCGCTGAACGTCCTTTCGGCCAGGACACTCGACGAGGGGCAAGCCAAGAGTTTCATGACAAATTGTGCCAGCTCAGGCCAAAGGTCAAGCCTGCACACCCAGTAGTCCAGGGGTTTCTCGCTTCTCAGAGCATCCACATTGGCCGTTAACCGGATGTAGTCGGACACCTGTCGGTCTAGGCGTTCCCTGAGGCTGGATCCGGAGGGCGGCTGTCGATGGGTTGGCTGCAAGAATGATCTCATATCCGAAGTGACCAACACATCTTCAAACAACCCTCTTCTTGCGCTGTAGGGTTGGTACTCACAACTGTTTCACTGTCGGTGGAAATTCCTCTGCCAGCGCCCGCAACAGCAGAATGCAGCATCTATCGCAGCAAGACCTGGAAATGCTGCATTCTAACAGCCCTCTTTGATGCTGGTAACATGTCTGCCATTTTGTGTTTGTACCAGGGATCTAAGTACTGCCACTTCCCTTTATGCTTTTTATACGGGGGTCCATCTTCAAACACTGGAGCATGAAGGCCCGCATTTGCACTAAATTGGAAGCGGAGGAGCGGCCTGGCTCCTGCTCATCGCCCAGGAGAATGTCGTCCTCGGTCTCCTCCCCCATCCACGGACAACACCAGGGATCCCAGAAAAGTTTAAAGACTACTCTTCTTGCTCCTCCTCCTCTCCCCAGGCACCATCCTCCTCTGACTCCTGCTGACTTGTCTCAGATGGAGTAGCCCCCTCTGGGAATTCATTAAGCATTGCGACTTCCTCGGTTATGGACTATTGATACAAAATGGATACTTGCTTGTTGAGGACTATACTGTAGTTAAAATGGCGGTCAGGTACCCAGCCAACGCCTATAACAAGAAGCTTGCTTTCTCCTTTATTATGTGCCTCAAGACGGTTTCTGTTCAGCTCAAGCAAGCAGCTTCAAAGAAACAGAAAGTAACAGCTTCACCCACCTGAAAAGGGGGGGGGGGGGGGGTGAACCTCCTCTCGTACACAGATGTGACAGAAAATACATAGCTTACAGCACATAGTAAAGACATACGCCACACTGCCTCCCCCGCATTTTCCTGTTCTACATTTCCTGTTAACATATAGACTGTCTGCAATAAACCAGATATATGCTTTGACTCCCACCTGAGTGGTCAGTGTCATTTCTCTCCAGGCCTGTAAACCTACTTCTATAATTTGGACCAGCACATCAACTTTACTGACCATTGATCAGAACCAAAACACCTCATCTTCCTGCTCTTGCTCCTCGATGACTTGATCAATGACACGACGCAATGCACTCTCCAGAAAGAAGGCGTAAGGTACCATGTCATTGATGGCGCCCTGGCTGCGACTGACCAGTTTGGTGATCTCATCAATTGGCCGCAGAAGTCTGCATGCGTCGTGCATGAGCAGCCACTGGCTACAGGTAGTCATTAACGGCACGTTTCTGCAGGAGAAGCCTATCAAGCATATACAAGGTGGAGTTCCAGTCACAAATCAGACGTCTGATAGGCAAGTGGTGTCGCCGCTGAATGTCAGCAAGGCGAGCTATGGCCGTGTAATATCTTCTAAACTGGCCAAAGATTTTCCTGGCCTGCCGCAAGACGTCCTGGACGTCCCGGGGTATTTGGCAACGAATCGCTGCACGACGTGTGCCATGCACGGCACGTGTGTTATTTTGCCCTGTTTCAGCGCGCTCAGCAGATTGGCACCGTTGTCGCACACCACTTTACCAACTGTCAAATTGAGCCGGGTTAGCCACTGATCGGCCTGTGACCGCAGAGCTGAAAGGAGTGCAGGACCGGTGTGGCTCTTGGCTTCCAGGCACAACAGCCGCAGCACAGCATGGCAACGTCTCACTTGGTACATCGAATAGGTGCTGGGGAGCTGGGGGGGTGCAGCGGAAGAGGCGGTAGCAGTCAGCCGAGGAGGAAACGGAGGATGGAGTAGGAGGAGTAGAGGCAGGCCTGCATGCAATCCGTGGCGATAACACCAAATCCACATGGGTGCCACGGGTTATATGCTTCCGGGGACCTTCCATTGTGATGTGCCAATGGCCACAAATTTTCTGAAAGGCCTCCGAGTCCACCAATTTATATGGCAGTAGTTGGCGGCTAGTAGTTAATACAAGCCAGCGGTCAGCCGTTGGGCAAGAGGATCATCCAGCATCATAATTTTTTTTTACGCTCGAACATTTGGACCACGGAAGCCTGCCTTGTGCCAGATGAATATGACGATGGCACGGTGGAGTGGAGGACAAATGGGAGGAGAGAGGAGAAGGAGAAGAGGCAGGACGTGGAGCACCAGGAGGTGGCTTTGTGGGTTCTGACGGCGTTGCTCCCACTGGGCTCAGTGATGGGAGGCCAGGTGCCTAGGTGAGTGTTGGGCTTACCGCAACGTATGCATTGACAGTACAGGCTGCAGATGGCAACACTACTATCAGCAGCTGACAAGTTAAAAAAAGCCCACACTGCGGAGCCATGTGCCGGCGTCCTGGGAGCGCAAGATATAACCGTGCATGGTGGATGGCTCACTCCAGATACATTTGCAGTCTGCTTTTTGCCTCCTGTGCACTGAGAGTTCTGCCTTTTTATCCTCCCTATCTGCTGCTCCGTTTCTCTCTCTCTGAACTCCCCTCCTCTTCCTCTCTTGTGAGCACCCACGTGACGTCCTTTGACACGTCATCATCGTCACCTTCACCACCACTGACATTAGAGATCTCGGAGTAGGCAGCAACAGCGGGGACCACCCTCCTTGGCATGATCTGGGCACTGTCGTCAGACCGCTGAGTGGGGGCTGTTGCTACCTCCTCTTCTTTATCCGATGCCAAGAATGGCTGCGCATCGGTAAAGTCCTTAATCAGTTTTTTTGGGGGGCAACTGGTATATCACACCAGTTGAAATTATTTGTTCCAATAGCGTTTGTCCCTCTGTATAGCTGGGGTATCTCAGCAGAACCGCATACAACTGCTGGACAATACAAATGCACTATATGGGAAGTATATTATAGTTATATCACACCCCTGCCTCAATAAGTTTTTTTGGGGGGCAACAGGTATATCACACCAGTTTCAATTAGTTATTCCAATAGTGTTTGTCCCTCTGTATAGCTGCAGTATCGCAGCAGAACTGCACACAACTGCTGGACAATACAAATGCACCATTATATACTTTCTATGTTAGAAAGTATATTATAAGTATTTCACACCCCTCAGTATGTCACACCTATCAATAGCACACCTATACCAGTCCTTAAAATGACTTTAGTGGCCCTATTAGCTAGCGTTTGGTGTCTCTATACTCTCTAACAGTCTGTCCCTGCTCCACACAGCAACCTCTCCCTACAATGGCAAAAGACTGAATGTAAAATGGCGGCCAGATTGGGTTTATTTATAGGGTAGGGGGTATTGGTTGTCCTGTCCCACCTGATGAATGTGTCATGGGTCAAAATTTCAGCGCTATGCAAAAAAATATGGCACGTGCGAATATCGCCATATGTTCGGCGAATCGAGAACGCGCAAAGATAGCTGTGAAACGACCGCCGGGCGAACCGCAAGGCCATCTCTAGTCCCAGTACTTCTGGAAGTCATGGTGCCCAAGTTGTACCAGGGCAACATTTTCCAGGTCAAGTCCCCCAGACAGCAAGGAAGGGAAGGACCCAAATAAGATGCAGGGTGTGTTTCAAAAGGGGGATAAGGAAAGACACCATTTACCACTGTGAAACCTGCCCTGAAAAACCTGGCCTGTGAATGCAGGAGTGTTTTAAATCTACCACTCATCCATGGAGTATTAAAGGGGTTCTACAGTTTGTTTTAACTGATGATCTATCCTCTGTTTTAACTGATGATCTAACCGATCAGCTGTTTGAGAAGGCAGCAGTGCTCCAGCAGTGCCGTGGCCTTCTTAATGTTTACCGCTGGCCCAGTAACGTCACGACTAGTATCAACTGGCCTGGGCGGGGCTAAGCCCCATTCAAGTGAACAGAGCTTAGCCGCGCCCAGGCCAGTTGATACTAGTCGTGACGTCACTGGGCCAGCGGTAAACAGTGAAAAGGCCACGGCGCTGCTGGAGCGCCGCTGGCTTCTCAAACAGCTGATCGGCGGGGGTCCCGGGTGTCAGACCCCCACGATCAGATGCTGATGATCTATCCAGAGGATAGATCATCAGTTAAAACTGTAGAACCCCTTTAATTTAATTTCATCCTTGATGTACCCTATAGTTTTACCACCTTATATCTCTGATTTAGTCCGCATAGCTTACATATCCACTTTTCACCAACCACTACATATTCATTTCTGTGAAACACCTGTTAGGTCAAAAGTGCCCTTTCCACCCCTTAAAATGCTCTTTCCAAAATGGGGTCACTTTTTGGGGTTTTTAATTTCTGGGGACCGCAGGAAATATTTTAAATGCGACATGGCACCTAAAATCCATGTCTGCCGATTCAGGCCTGCCAGCAAAATCCATATTTTGCACTTTGCCTCTAGAGCCCTGCTGTGCGCCCATACAACAGGCTACAAACACATATAGGGTGTTTCCTGAATAAGGGGGAGAAAATGGGGAACACATACTGGGGTGCATTTTCTCCTTTAACCCCTTGTGAAAGTGAAAAATTGGGGTCTGCTAGTAATTTTTCATTTTCACAAATGTGTGCTTTGAAACTCTTTAACAAGCGTTTCTGCCTTCTGTGAGACACCTGTTTGCTGAAAAGTACCCTTTCCACCACTTAAAATGTTCGTACAGGGGTGCCGTTTCCAAAATGGGGTCACTTCTTGGGGTTTTTTATTTCTGGGGATCTCAGGAATTTTTTTAAATGCGACATGGCACCTAAAATACATGTCTGCCAATTCAGGTCAGCAAAATCCATATTTTGCTGTTTGACTGAAGCCTGCTGTGCGCCCATGCATCATTTTTTGAGCACATATGGGGTCACCGTGTTGGCGTATTTGGGGGGGAAATGGGGAACAAATTGTGGGGTGCATTTTGTCCTGTTACCCTTTGGGAAAGTAAAAAATGTGGGTGTAAAGCAACTTTTTCTAGAAAAAAATGCAATTTTTCATTTTCACTGCCAAACGTTTCCTAAGGCCTCATGCACACGACCGTTCCGTTTTTTGCGGTCCGCAAAAAACGGAAGCCGCCCGTGTGCCTTCCGCAATTTGTGGAACAGAACGGGCGGCCCATTGTAGAAATGCTTATTCTTGTCCGCAAAATGGACAAGAATAGGACATGTTCTATTTTTTTTTGCGGGGCCACGGAACGGAGCAACGGGTGCGATCAGCTGTTTGAGAAGGCAGCGGCGCTGGCAGTAGCGCCGCGGCCTTCTCGCTGTTTACCGCAGGCCCAGTGACGTCACGACTAGTATCAATGGCCTGGGCGGGGCTAAGCTCTGTTCACTTGAATGGAGCTTAGCTCCGCCCAAGCCATTCAATACTAGTCGTGACGTCACTGGGCCTGCGGTAAACAGCAAGAAGGCCGCGGCGCTACTGCCAGCGCCGCTGCCTTCTCAAACAGCTGATCGGATTTAGCTTGAATGGTAATTGGGAGCTTTGTCGCATATGAAGACACCCGGAGGTGGCCCTACAGTGGAAACCCCCAAAAAGTGACCCTATTTTGGAGTCGGACCCCCGCTGATCAGATGCTGATGATCTATCCTTTAACCCCTTCACGACTGCCATATGGCTATATAGGTCCTATCTGCACATCTAGCATGTATATAAACGTTATGGCAGCTTTTTAATCCAAGCGCTGCAAAAATGCTTGGATTAAAGCTTCTACCTCATGACTGCCGCTGTCACGGGCAGTGTACAGTCCACTCTGGTCCCTTGCCGGAGATCGATCTGATTGGTTAGTCTGTGCAGACTAACCAATCGGATCGCGGCAGTGTAAAAGTGCCTGTTTCAGACTCTGATCTGCAGATGAAAGGTAGTGTGCTCCGTGCCCCCCGATCTGTGCCCCCTGCATCAATACCTGTGCGCCAAAACTTTTAGCCGGCCATGCGCAAAAAAAAAAGAATAAACTACACATATTAGATATCACCACGTCTGTAACGACCGGCTCTATAAATATATCACATGATCCACCCCGTCCTATAAACACCATAAAAAAATAAAAATAAAAACTGTCAAAAAAAGCCATTTCTGTCACCTTGCATCACAAAAAGTGCAACACCAAGCGATCAAAAAGGCACTTTAAAGATGACGCCAGTTCCAGAGCTGAGCATGCACCATAGCTGCAGGGTTTCTGTAGATATTTAGCGCCTCGAATGCACCTGAGGTAGCTTTTCCTAGGAGCTCTGCACTCCCGGGCCTAAATGGTTTCCCTGTGCTGAGATCAGGAAAGCAGTTCATTGGTGATGATAGGCTGGAGCCTGTGCAAGGCTACGAGGCCTATCACAGTGCTTCATAGCAATATACAGAATTTCCCATACACTACTGTATTAAATTACAGTAGCATAGGGGAGAAGCGATCTAATGATCACATGTTCACGTCCCCTAGGGGAACTGAAAAAAAAGAAAAAAGAAAAGTTTTAAAAAATTCTAACAACCCCCCTTTCTTCATAATAAAATAAACAATAAAAAAAAAAATCATTTGCACTGCCATGGGCCAAAAAGCTCAAACTATTAAAGTATAAACATATTTACCGGTATCCGTATGGTAAACGCCGATTTGACATTTTTTTTCGTTGCATCACCTGCCCAAAAAATTGAATAAAAAGTGAGAAAGTCATACACACCCCAAAATGGTATCACTGAAAGCTACCTCATATGGGACACTGTAAAAACAAAACCCTTAAAACCATGGCAGAATTGCATTTTCTTTCCAATTACACCCTATTTTGAATTCCTTTCCAGTTTCAAACTACAACATATGTAATAGTAAATAGTGACATTGTGAAGCAATGATGGCCAGTTCGCATTGATCGCCCGCGAACATATGCGGCCTGCCATCTTTTTTCACAAGTCCGGCGAGGCACAGGAAAGCCCTTACCTGTGCCTGTGCGCGAGCCGGTCTGAAAACAAGTACGGTCAGCGGGAGCAGGCAGTTCCGAGAACAGCCACCGGGGGCCTTCATCGGGCTGTTCTCGGAACTGCCTGCTCCCAGTGACCGCATTTGTTTTCAGACTTGCTCGTGGCACAGGCACAGGTAAGGGCTTACCTGTGCCTCGCCGGACTTGTGAAAAAAGATGGCAGCCCACATATGTTCGCGGGCGAACAATGCGAACTGCCCATCACTGTTGGGAAGTACAACTTGTCCTGCAAAAAACAAGACCCCATACGGCTACGGAAAAATAAAAAAGCTATGGCTCTGGGAGAACAGAGAGTGAAAAACAAAAATGCAAAAACAGAAAATCGCTGCATCGTAGAGAAGTTACTTCCTTTGGTTTTAATGCTTTACCATTAACCCCTTCCCGACACATGACGTACTTCACAGAAGTTCGGGCTTGGGATCGGTGTTCTGTAGATTGTATTATTTTCCCTTATAACATGGTTTTAAGGGAAAATAATAGCATTCTGAATACAGAATGCATAGTAAAATAGCGCTGGAGGGGTTAAAATAAATAAATATATAATTTAACTAACCTTAATCCACATGCTCGCGCAGCCGGCATCTATTTCTGTCTTCATCTTAGCTGTGTGGAGGAACAGGACCTGTGGTGACGTCACTCCAGTCATCACATGATCCATCACATGATTTTTTACCATGGTGATGGATCATGTGATGGACCATGTGATGACCGGAGTGACGTCACCACAGGTCCTGTTCCTCCACACAGCTAAGATGAAGACAGAAGGAGATGCCGGCTGCGCAAGCAAGTGGATTAAGGTGAGTTAAATTATTTATTTATTTATTTTAACCCCTCCAGCTCTATTTTACTATGCATTCTGTATTCAGAATGCTATTATTTTCCCTTATAACCATGTTATAAGGGGAAATAATAATAATTGGGTCTCCATCCCAATCGTCTCCTAGCAACCGTGCATGAAAATCGCACCGCATCCGCACTTGCTTGCGGATGCTTGCGATTTTCACGCAACCCCATTCACTTCTATGGGGCCTGCGTTGCGTGAAAAACGCAGAATATAGAGCATGCTGCGATTTTCACGCAACGCACAAGTGATGCGTGAAAATCACCGCTCATGTGAACAGCCCCATAGAAATGAATGGGTCTGTATTCAGTGTGGGTGCAATGCATTTAACGCATCGCATCGCATCCGCGCGGAATACTCGCCTGTGTGAAAGGGGCCTTAGGCCTCTTTCACACGGGCGTGTCCGGATTAGGTCCGGATGCGTCCCGGTGCATTTCAGCAAACCCACGCGAGTAGGAACGCAATTGCAGTCAGTTTTGACTGCGATTGCGTTCCGATGTTCAGTTTTTATTGCGCGGGTGCAATGTGTTTTGCACGCGCGTGATAAAAAACCGACTGTGGTACCCAGACCCGAACTTCTTTACAGAAGTTCAGGTTTGGGTTAGTTGTAGTGTAGATTGTATTATTTCCCCTTATAACATGGTTATAAGGGAAAATAATTGCATTCTGAATACAGAATGATAGTAAAATAGGGCTGGAGGGGTTAAAAAAAAATAAAAAAAAAAATGTATTCATTTAACTCACCTTAATCCACTTGTTCGCGCAGCCCGGCTTCTCTTCTGTCTTCATCTGTGAGCAATAGGACCTTTGATGACGTCACTGCGTTCATCACATGGTCCATCACATGATCCATCACCATGGTGATGGATCATGTGATGAGCGTACTGACGTCATCAAAGGTCCTATTGCTCACAGCACAGATGAAGACAGAAGAGATGCCGGCTGCGCAAACAAGTGGATTAAGGTGAGTTAAATTTTTTTTATTTTTTTTTTAACCCCTCCAGCCCTATTGTACTATGCATTCTGTATTCAGAATGCTATTATTTTCCCTTATAACCATGTTATAAGGGGAAATAATAATGAACGGGTCCCCATCCCGATCGTCACCTAGCAACCGTGCGTGAAAATCGCACCGCATCCGCACTTGCTTGCGGATGCTTGTGACTTTCACGCAACCCCATTCATTTCTATGGGGCCTGCGTTACGTGAAAAACGCACAAAGAGGAATATGCTGCGATTTTCACGCAACGCACAAGTGATGCATGAAAATCACCGCTCGTGTGCACAGCCCCATAGAAATGAATGGGTCAGGATTCAGTGCGGGTGCAATGCGTTCAACTCACGCATCACATCCGCGCGGAAATCTCGCCCGTGTGAAAGGGGCCTTAGTGTACTACTCGCTGTAGTACACGAACAGGCAATGCATTACAATACAGATGTATTGTAATGCATTGCAGAGGGGATCAGACCCCCAAAAGTGAACATCATAAAGTAAAGTAAAAAAAAGTAAAAAAAGTGTTTTAATAAAAATTTATAAAGTTTTTAAGTAAAAAAAGAAAAAAACGCCCCTTTCCCCTTATTTTATAATAAAAAACAGAGAAAAAACACACATATTAGGTATCGCCGCGTCCGTAATGACCAGCTCTATAAATATATCACATGATCCACCCTGTCCGATAAACACCATAAAAAAAAGTGCATCACTAAGCGATCAAAAAGGCGTATGCCCCCCAAAATAGTACCAGTCAAACCGTCGCCTCATCCCGCAAAAAATTAGACCCTACCTAAGACAATCAGTCAAAAAATTAAAAAGCTATGGCTCTCAGACTATGGAGACACTAAAACATCATTTTTTTTGTTTCAACAAATGCTATTATTGTGTAAAACTTAAAGAAAAAAGAAAAAGTGTACATATTCATTATTGCCATGTCCGTAACGATCTGCTCTATAAAAATGTCACATGACCTAACCTCTCAGGTGAGCGCTGTAAAAATAAATTAAAACTGTTCTAAAACAACCAATTTAGTGGTCACCTTGCCACATAAAGTGTAATAATGAATGAACAAAAAAATCATATATACCCAAAAATAGTACCAATAAAAACGTCAACTCTTCCTGCAAAAAACGAGCCCCTGCACAAGACGATCGTCAGAAAAAAAAAATTAAAAATGGCGTTCAGAAAATGGAGACAAAAACATATTAAAGCATTTTTGAAAAAAAAATTAAGTAAAACTGAAACAAAGAATGTAGACATATCTGATATCATTGAGTCCATAACAACTTGCTCTATAAAAATAGCGCATGATCTACCCTGTCAGATAAATCTTGTAAAAAAAATTTAAAAAAAAAAACGGTGCCAAAACAGCCATTTTTGGTTACATTGCCTCACAAAACGTAATATAAAGCAATTAAAAATATGTACCCCAAAATAGTACCAATAAAACTGGCACCTTATCCCCTAGTTTCCAAAATGGGGTCACTTTTTGGGAGTTTCTACTGTAAAGGTGCATCAGGGGGGCTTCAAATGTGACATGGCATCTAAAAACCAGTCCAGCAAAATCTGCCTTCCAAAAACCATATGGTGTTCCTTTCCTTCTAAGGCCTCCTGCACACGACCGTATGGCTTTTTCAATGTTTGGCGGTCCGTTTTTCACGGATCCGTTGTTTCGTTTTTTGTTTCCGTTGTGTTTCCGTTCCGTTTTTCCGTATGGCATATACAGTATACAGTAATTCCATAGATAAAATTGGGCTGGGCATAACATTTTCAATAGATGGTTCCGCAAAAAACGGAACGGAAACGGAAGACATACGGATGCATTTCCGTATGTGTTCCGTTTTTTAGCGGACCCATTGACTTGAATGGAGCCACGGAACGTCATTTGTGGGCAATAATAGACAATGTTCTATCTTTAAACGGAACGGAAAAACGGAAACGGAATGCAGACATAGTACATTCCGTTTTTTTTGCGGAACCATTAAAATGAATGGTTTCGTATACAGACCGTATACGGAACGCAAAAACGGCCAGTAAACCGGGGAACAAAAACGGTCGTGTGCAGGAGGCCTAAGCCCTACTGTGTGCCCTTATATCAGCTTACTACCACATGTGGAGCGTTTCTGTAAACATCAGAATCAGGGTAATAAATATTGAGTTTTGTTTGGCTATTAACCCTCGATGTGTTAAAGAGAAAAATGGAAAATCTGCCAAAAAAGTAAAATTTTGAAATTTAATCTCCATTTTCCTTTAATTCTTGTGGAACACCTAAAGGGTTAACAAAGTTTGTAAAATCAGTTTTGAGTAACTTGAAGGGTGTAGGTTAGGGATCGACCGATATTGATTTCTTAGGGCCGATAGCGATAATTTGTGAACTTTCAGGCCGATAGCCGATAATTTATACCGATATTCTGTGAAATTTCATTTTTGAAAAATTCCTACACAAATCTGCTGAAAATGAATATTTTTATTGTTAATGTGTATTTTTTTTTTTTGTAAATCTTTCTTTTTTAATTATACTTAATATTTTGGTGAGTCCCCCTTAGGGACTAGAGCCCTTGTCCTATTCACCCTGATAGATCTCTATCAGGGTGAATAGGACCTCACACTGTCCCTGCTGCTCTGTGCTTTGTGCACACAGCAGCATGGAGCTTACCATGGCAGCCAGGGCTTCAGTAGCGTCCTGGCTGCCATGGTAACTGATCGGAGCCCCAGGCTTACACTGCTGGGGCTCCGATCGGAGGAGGAGGGGAGAGGGGACCCTGTGGCCACTGCCACCAATGATTAAAACTGGGGGGGCGCACTGCGCCACCAATGTTTTTAATACGGGGTGGGGGGCGCACTGCGCCACCAATGATAAATACTGGGGGGCTTGGGGGGGCACACTGCGCCACCAATGAACATAAATTTCTCATTTATTCATATACAGGAGGCGGGAGCTGGCTGCAGAATCACATAGCCGGCTCCCGACCTCTATGAGCGGTAGCTGCGATCCATGGCACTTGAGGGCTTAACTACCGCGGATCGCAGCTACCGCTCATAGAAGTCGGGATCCGGCTATGTGATTCTGCAGCCAGCTCCCGCCTCCTGTTCAATTTGAATGAATGAGTAAGTTAATATCATTGGTGGCGCAGTGGCCACAGCCCCTCCCCTTCTCTTGTCCTCCCTCCTCTCATTGGTGGCAGCGGCAGCAGCAGCACAGGGGGAGGGAGACACTGCTTCCTTCTCCCCTGTGCTGCTGAGGGAACACGGAGAGCGCTGAGAGCAAAATATATGCCGATACCGATAACTGTCAAAATCCTGAATATCGGCCGATGATATCGGTAAAACCGATAATCGGTCGATCCCTAGTGTAGGTTCTACAATGGGGTCATTTATGGGGGGTTTCAACTATGTAAGCCCCACAAAGTGGCTTCAGACCTGAACTGGTCCTTAAAAGTTTTAAGAAAATTTCCAAAATCCACCTTTTAAGAATTGCTTCTTAGGGTACTTTCACACTTGCGTTTTTCTTTTCCGGCATAGAGTTCTGTCCTAGGAGCTCAATACCAGAAAATAACTGATCAGTTTTATCCTAATGCATTCTGAATGGAGAGTAATCCGTTCAGGATGCATCAGGATGTCTTCAGTTCAGTCTTTTTAAATGATCAGGACGGAGATAATACCGCAGCATGCTCATAGGTGTGCGCAGCCTATTGCATTAGGGTGTGCACCCTAAAGCACAAACACACACGCCCCGCGCACGTGTGTATGTATATATATACAGTATATATAAATATATTATCAAAGAGAAAGGTTGATTCCAGCTTCAGCATATAAAAAGTTTTCTTTATTCGGCTTGTAATAAAATCCAACAAAGATGTCACATGGAGAGACACAAGATTGTGACGCGTTTGAAGGGCTCAATACCACAGCCCGAAACGCGTCACAATCTTGTGTCTCTCCATGTGACATCTTTGTTGGATTTTATTACAAGCCGAATAAAGAAAACTTTTTATATGCTGAAGCTGGAATCAACCTTTCTCTTTGTTCTTGGACTTATCAAGTGTGGCTAGGTTCAAGCCACTTTCCTTTTCCGTGCTTCAGGCAGGTGACCAGAGGTGAGAGCTGCTAAAATCCTTTCCTTTATCATATATAAAAATATTATATACATACACACAGGCCGGGACTCACCTGGCATGACTCCGCCTCTGCGCCTAGGAACGATATATGGGGGGGGGGGGGGCACATAACATACCACAGTCAAAAATGGGGGGGCACTAATAATTTTCACCACTTAATCATACTACTGAAAAAAACTAAATAAGTATATATAAATAAGATTACAAAATACGAGAGTATTGCGGTATGCAGGGATACCTTTTTATTGTACTATCCTAATACTTAACCCCTTAAGGACATAGGACGTACCGGTACGCCCTATTTCCCGAGTCCTTAAGGACACAGGACGTACCGGTACGTCCTGACTTAAAATCGGCATTCCGGCGCCGCGGGGGTTAATCGGAACGGGATGCCGGCTGAAATCATTCAGCCGGCATCCCGTAACAATGCAGGGGGGGGTCATTTGACCCCCCCGTATCGACGATCGCAGAAAACCGCAGGTCAATTCAGACCTGCGGTTTTCTCCGTTTCCGGTCCATTCGGGTGTCCTGTGACCCGATGAACCGGAAAAAGACTGCGATCGGTGGCGTAATTATACACCACCTATCGCAGTCCGAGGATTTGGAGAGGCGTTGCTGGCCCTGGTGCTGAACGCCGCTGTCCAGGGTGCTGATTGGAGCAGGGGAGAGAGGCGCGAGATTCAAACTTCCTGCGCTCCTCTCTCCCCTCCTCTTCCTGTCCAGCACCCTGACCGTGCAGCACCGTTCGGCACCAGCTCCTGCGTCCCCCTAATCGCCATCCATCACCCTCCTGCACCCATCGCCACCCAGGTAGGTTAGGGTCAGTGAGGGAGAGGCACCGTTAGGCAGGGAAAGAAGGGAAAAGTTAGAAAAAAAAAAAAAGTTCTTTTATTTCAAAACTTTTTTTGATCCATCAGACCCCAGACCCCCCCCTGCCACTTGTGCCCCCCCACCAGCCCCGCACCCCCCCCACCCCTACCAGCCCCCCACCCCCCACCAGCCCCCCTTCCCCTCACCACCACTTTTTTTTTTTTTTTCTGCGTGCGCTGACTGGCCGGCACTTTTTAGCGTCCGTCCACTGTTAGCGCATCGCCCACCCCACCACCGCACCACCCCACCGACCGCACCACCCCACCGACCGCTGATCAGCGTTGTACCGCTGATCAGCAAATTTGAACTTTTTTTTTCCTAACACTTGCCCTTTCTTTTTTTGCCTTTTTTAGTACGTGAACACCCGTTGCCCCCACACACACGCACATATAATAAAGGTTTCCACACACGCACACATACACGCACACACACCCATGGCCCGCCGGATGTTCTTGGCCGAGGAGGCATACGCCCAGATTGCCTCCGACTCTGAGAGCCCCAGTGAGGATGAGGATGACCCCACGTTCCTTTTGTCATCCGCATCCTCCTCATCATCATCGGATGATGATGAGCCACCGAGGCGGCGGAGACGCTGCCAGGCGGAGCCAGGGGCCCCACATGCTAGGGATCCTGTGGCCCACCCTAGTACGAGCCGCCCTGAGGTTCGTACTGGTTTCCCGGCCCACCAAATAAGTCCACCGGAGCCCCCTGCCGATGAACTTAGTTGGTGTCCCCCAGTGGACTTTGAGCCTGAGATTCCGGATTTTGCTGGCAATCCTGGAATCCAGATTCCCACAGTGGGGTTTACTGAAATTGACTATTTTAGTTTTTTTTTCAGTAACCCACTGGTGAATCTGATGGTGGAGCAGACGAATCTGTACGCCCAACAGTTCGTCGCTCAAAACCCAGGCTCATTTTTGGCTAGACCCGGTGGCTGGACGCCGGTCAGTGCAGCCGAGATGAGGACATTTTGGGGCCTCGTGCTGCATATGGGTCTAGTCCAAAAACCCAGTGTCAGGCAATACTGGAGTGGGGACGTCCTATACCAGACCCCACTGTACAGTATGGTCATGACACGCTCCCGGTTTGAGGCCGTCCGGAAATGTCTGCATTATTCCGATAATGCAGCATGTCCACCCCGAGGTGATCCTGCCTATGACCGGCTGTATAAGATACGGCCGGTCATCGATCACTTTGGGGCCAAATTCATGGAGGCCTACGTACCTGGAAGGGAGGTCGCGGTTGATGAGTCTCTCGTTGCGTTCAAGGGGAGACTCAGTTTCCGCCAATACATTCCCACAAAGCGGGCGAGGTATGGCGTGAAGCTATACAAAATTTGTGAGAGTACCTCAGGGTACACTTACAAATTTCGTGTGTACGAGGGGCGAGATTCCCGTATTCAACCCCCAGAATGTCCCCCCACTCTGGGTGTTACCGGGAAACTCGTGTGGGACCTTATGTACCCACTGCTGGATAACGGTTACCACTTGTACGTGGACAACTTTTATACCAGTATCCCCTTGTTCAGGTCCCTTGCCGCCAGATCCACGTTCGCTTGTGGGACCGTGCGGAAAAATCAACGCGGCCTCCCTGCCTACCCCCTCCAGGTACCTATCCCCAGGGGTGAGACCTGTGCCCTTACCAGTGGAAACCTGTTGCTGGTCAGGTATAAGGACAAGAGGGATGTCCTTATGCTGTCCACAATCCACAGTAACAGCACCACCCCAGTCCCTGTGCGAGGTACCGCGGCAACGGTCCTCAAGCCCGATTGTATCGTCGACTACAATAGGTATATGGGAGGAGTTGATCTCTCTGATCAAGTCCTCAAGCCATATAACGCCATGCGCAAAACCCGGGCATGGTACAAAAAAGTTGCGGTCTACTTGGTGCAGGTTGCCATGTACAACTCTTTTGTACTATCCCGAAGCGCTGGCAGCACAGGGACATTCCTCCAATTCTATGAGGCAGTCCTCAAGGCCCTGATCTTTTCGGACCGGGAAAGAGCAGGCCGGAGTACCTCGGGAATTGGAGGCGCCCGGATCGTCCCTGGCCAACACTTTCCAGGTGTGGTCCCCCATACTGGAAAGAAGGGACGAACCCAAAAAAAGTGCAGAGTGTGTCACAAGAGGGGGATACGGAAGGACACCACCACTCAGTGTGACACGTGCCCCGATCATCCGGGCCTCTGCATTATCGATTGCTTCAGGGAGTATCACACTTCCATGGAGTACTAAATTTTTATAATCCCCAACAGTCCACTAGAGAACATAAAAAACTATGGCTCTCAGACTTTGGAGACACGGAAACATTTTTTTTTTCCCAAAAAAATATTAGTTTTAGTGCAGGCATCCTCAAACTGCGGCCCTCCAGATGTTGTAAAACTATAACTCCCAGCATGCCCAGACAACCTACAGCCATCAGCAGGGCATGGTGGGAATTGTAGTTTTACAACATCTGGAGGGCCGCAGTTTTTAGGATGCCTGCTTAGTGTCTCCAAAGTCTGAGAGCCATACATATTGGGCATCGTCGCGTGCGTAAAAGTCGTCGCTATAAAAATAACTTTTGCCCAAACGCCTCGGATGAACGGTGTTAAAAATATAAAATAAAAACGGTGCCAAAACACCCATTTTTGGGCAAAATTTCCATTTGAATCCTTTTTGCCGGTAATAAAGCTAGGGTTAACAGCCAAACAAAACTCAATATTTATGGCCCTGATTCTGTAGTTTGCAGAAACACCCCATATGTGGTCGTAAATGGCTATATAGCCGCACGGCAGGGCATAGAACGAAGGGAACTCCATATGGTTTCTGGAAGGCAGATTTTGATGGACAGTTTTTTTTTTTACACCATGTCCCATTAGAAGCCCCCCCTGATGTAGCCTAGACTAGAAACTCCAAAAAAGTGACCCCATCTAAGAAACTACACCCCTCAAGGTATTTAAAAGTTACTTTACAAACTACGTTAACCCTTTAGGTGTTCCACAAAACTAAATAGCGAATGTAGAAACAATTTTAGAATTTAATTTTTTTGTTACATTTCCTCAAAAAGAGTAATATAGAGCAACCAAAAATCTAATTTACCCCTAAAATAGTCCCAAAACAACAACCACCTTATCCCGTAGTTTCCTAGATGGGGTCACTTTTATGGAGTTTCTACTCTAGGGGTGCATCAGGGGGCTTGAAAGGGTACATGGTGTCAATAAACCAGTCCAGCAAAATCTGCCTTCCAAAAACCATATGACATTCCCCTTCTTCTATGTCCTGCCGTTTAGCCAAACAGTAGTTTACGACCACATATGGGGTGTTTTTGCAAACTACAGAATCAGGGCAACCCATTTTGAGTGTTGTTTGGCAGTTAACCCTTGTTTTACTCCTGGAAAAAATTGATTATATTGGAAACTTTTCCAAAAAATAGAAATTTCAAAATTGTTTCTCCATCTGCCATTAACTCTTGTGGAACACCTAAAGGGTTAACAAAGTTTGTAAACCCAGTTTTGAATACCTTGAGGGGTGTACTTTCTTAGATGGAGTCACTTTTTTGAAATTTCTATTCTAGGGGTGCAACAGGGGGCTTCAAATGGGACATGGTATAAACAAAACCAGTCCTGCCAAATCTGCCTTCCAAAACCCATATGGCGTTCCCCTCCTTCTATGTGCTACCGTTCGGCCAAACAGTAGTTTACGACCACATATGGGGTGTTTTTGCAAACTACAGAATCAGGGCAACCCATTTTGAGTGTTGTTTGGCAGTTAACCCTTGTTTTACTCCTGGAAAAAATTGATTATATTGGAAACTTTTCCAAAAAATAGAAATTTCAAAATTGTTTCTCCATCTGCCATTAACTCTTGTGGAACACCTAAAGGGTTAACAAAGTTTGTAAACCCAGTTTTGAATACCTTGAGGGGTGTACTTTCTTAGATGGAGTCACTTTTTTGAAATTTATATTCTAGGGGTGCAACAGGGGG
Source organism: Bufo bufo (assembly GCF_905171765.1). NCBI lineage: Eukaryota > Metazoa > Chordata > Amphibia > Anura > Bufonidae > Bufo > Bufo bufo. Next base: position 249,617,710 of record NC_053390.1, on the reverse strand, counting down.
CTTCAAATGGGACATGGTATAAACAAAACCAGTCCTGCCAAATCTGCCTTCCAAAACCCATATGGCGTTCCCCTCCTTCTATGTGCTACCGTTCGGCCAAACAGTAGTTTACGACCACATATGGGGTGTTTTTGCAAACTACAGAATCAGGGCAACCCATTTTGAGTGTTGTTTGGCAGTTAACCCTTGTTTTACTCCTGGAAAAAATGTATTATATTGGAAACTTTTCCAAAAAATAGAAATTTCAAAATTGTTTCTCCATCTGCCATTAACTCTTGTGGAACACCTAAAGGGTTAACAAAGTTTGTAAACCCAGTTTTGAATACCTTGAGGGGTGTACTTTCTTAGATGGAGTCACTTTTTTGAAATTTCTATTCTAGGGGTGCAACAGGGGGCTTCAAATGGGACATGGTATAAACAAAACCAGTCCTGCCAAATCTGCCTTCCAAAACCCATATGGTGTTCCCCTCCTTCTATGTGCTACCGTTCGGCCAAACAGTAGTTTACGACCACATATGGGGTGTTTTTGCAAACTACAGAATCAGGGCAACCCATTTTGAGTGTTGTTTGGCAGTTAACCCTTGTTTTACTCCTGGAAAAAATTGATTATATTGGAAAATTTTCCAAAAAATAGAAATTTCAAAATTGTTTCTCCATCTGCCATTAACTCTTGTGGAAGACCTAAAGGGTTAATAAAGTTTGAAAAAACAGTTTTGAATACCTTGAGGGGTGTAGTTTCTAGAATGGGGTCATTTTTGGGAGGTTTCTATTATCTAAGCCTCACAAAGTGACTTCAAACCTGAACTGGTCCATAAAAAGTGGGATTTTGAAGATTTCTGAAAATTTCAAAATTTGCTTCTAAACTTCTAAGCCTTGTAACATCCCCAAAAAATAAAATATCATTCCCAAAACAATTCAAACATGAAGTAGACATATGGGGAATGTAAAATCATCACAATTTTTGGGGGTATTACTATGTATTACAGAAGTAGAGAAACTGAAAGTTTGAAATTTGCTAATTTTTCAAAATTTTTGGTAAAAATTGTATTTTTTTATGCAAAAAAATTTAATTTTTTGACCCAATTTTAGCAGTGACATGAAGTACAATATGTGACGAAAAAACAATCTCAGAACGGCCTGGGTAAGTCAAAGCGTTTTAAAGTTATGAGCACTTAAAGTGACACTGGTCAGATTTCCAAAAAATGGCCTGGTCCTTAAGGTGAAAATGAGCCCGGTCCTTAAGGGGTTAAAGAGGACCTTTCACCGATTCTTACCCTATGAACTAAGTATACATACATGTGGCGTGGCGCCCGGGGATCTCCCTGCACTTACTATTATCCCCGGGCGCCGCTCCGTTCTCCTGCTATGTCCTCCGGTATCTCCGTTCCCTAAGTTTTGGTAGGCGGAGTCTGCCCTAGCGCTGGCCAATCGCATTGCAGAGCTCACAGCCTGGGAGAAAATAACCTCCCAGGCTGTGAGCTCTGCGCTGCGATTGGCCAGCGCTAGGGCAGACTCCGCCTACCATAACTTAGGGACTGGTATCTCCGCCTACTATAACTTAGTGAGCGGAGATACCGGAGGGCATAACGGGAGAACGGAGCGGCGCCCGGGGATAATAGTAAGTGCAGTGAGATCCCCGGGCGCCGCTCTACATATCTGTATAGTTAGTTCATAGGGTAAGAATCGGTGAAAGGTCCTCTTTAAAAGACAAGCTTTCAAGAGTTTTCCTTTCTTCCTCGGTATTGCTTCAGACCTGAGAAAGAGAAAAACACTCTCCAAAACTTTTCTTTAGAGTTTAGCAGTTTCAGCACTATAATAAAATAATTTACTTACAAAAGAAGCTATTCAGTCGCCTGCTGTGCCGTCCTCTGCTTGCTTCCGCGGATCTTCTCCTGCTTTCAGTCTCTCCTCAGTGCGCAGGTGCACTGTTATGGGGGATCTGTGGATGACACACTGTTATGGGGGCATCTGTGGATGACACACTGTTATGGGGGCATCTGTGGATGACACACTGATATGGGGGCATCTGTGGATGACACACTGATATGGGGGCATCTGTGGATGACACACTGTTATGGGGGCATCTGTGGATGACACACTGATATGGGGGCATCTGTGGATGACACACTGTTATGGGGGCATCTGTGGATGACACACTGTTATGGGGGCATCTGTGGATGACACACTGTTATGGGGGCATCTGTGGATGACACACTGTTATGGGGGCATCTGTGGATGACACACTGTTATGGGGGCATCTGTGGATGACACACTGTTATGGGGGCATCTGTGGATGACACACTGTTATGGGGCATCTGTGGATGACACACTGTTATGGGGGCATCTGTGGATGACACACTGTTATGGGGCATCTGTGGATGACACACTGTTATGGGGGCATCTGTGGATGACACACTGTTATGGGGGCATCTGTGGATGACACACTGTTATGGGGGCATCTGTGGATGACACACTGTTATGGGGGCATCTGTGGATGACACACTGTTATGGGGGCATCTGTGGATGACACACTGATATGGGGGCATCTGTGGATGACACACTGATATGGGGGCATCTGTGGATGACACACTGTTATGGGGGCATCTGTGGATGACACACTGTTATGGGGGCATCTGTGGATGACACACTGATATGGGGGCATCTGTGGATGACACACTTATGGGGGCATCTGTGGATGACACACTGATATGGGGGCATCTGTGGATGACACACTGTTATGGGGGCATCTGTGGATGACACACTGTTATGGGGGCATCTGTGGATGACACACTGTTATGGGGGCATCTGTGGATGACACACTGTTATGGGGGCATCTGTGGATGACACACTGTTATGGGGGCATCTGTGGATGACACACTGTTATGGGGGCATCTGTGGATGACACACTGTTATGGGGGCATCTGTGGATGACACACTGTTATGGGGGCATCTGTGGATGACACACTGTTATGGGGCATCTGAGATGACACACTGTTATTGGGGCATCTGTGGATGACACACTGTTATGGGGCATCTGTGGATGACACACTGTTATGGGGGCATCTGTGGATGACACACTGTTATGGGGGCATCTGTGGATGACACACTGTTATGGGGGCATCTGTGGATGACACACTGTTATGGGGGCATCTGTGGATGACACACTGATATGGGGGCATCTGTGGATGACACACTGATATGGGGGCATCTGTGGATGACACACTGATATGGGGGCATCTGTGGATGACACACTGATATGGGGGCATCTGTGGATTACATATGACTGAAGAGGGCTATCAGGGGATATTATACAGGGGGTAATATAACTGAGGGGTATCAGGGTAAATTATACAGGGGGTAATATAACCAAGGAGTATCAGGGTACATTATACAGGGGTAATATAACTGAGGAGGGCTATCAAGGACATTATACAGGGGTGATATAAGTTATATTACCCCTGTATAATAATGTCCCCTGATACCCCTTAGTTATATTATCCCTGTATAATAATGTCCCTTGAAACCCCTTAGTTATATTACCCTGTATAATAATATACACTGATACCCCTTAGTCATATTACCCCGCCTTGTATAATTTAACCTGATACCCCTCAGTTATATTATATAACTGAGGGGTATCAGGGTACATTATACAGGGGTAATATAACTGAGGAGGGCTATCAGGGTACATTATACAGGGGTAATATAACTGAGGAGGGCTATCAGGGACATAATACAGGGGTGAGGGGTAAGATAAGTTATATTACCCCTGTATAATGTCTGATAGTAGCCTAGCCCTCCTCAGTTATATTACCCCTCATGTACCCTGATACCCCTAGTTATATTACCCCCTGTATAATATACCCTGATACCCCTCAGATATATTATATAACTGAGGAGTATCAGGGTAATACAGGGGACAACAGAGGAGGCGTAGCACTGTGGGACAGGGGGTTAAAAAGGTACATACTTTTTTTATATGCCCTCAGCCCTCACCCCCACCTCACCTCACCAACTTGCAGGCGCGCTAGGTACACACAGATGCAGCGTGACGTGACGTTACGTCACGTCAACTCAGCCTGCGCCGCACAGCACGCACCGTACGGCTCCCTCTCTGCCTCCGCTGGGTCCAGGACTCCACCCCCTATGTGAATACTAGCCACCGCCCGCCCACAGCCAGGTATTGTAAATTAAATTACAGTGCGGCAGCCAGCATAAGGCTCAGTTCACACCTGAGCGTTTTACAGCACGTTCCTACGCGCTGTAAAACGCTCAACAAGGAGAAACCAATGCTTCCCTATAGGAATGGTTCTCACCTGGGCGTTTTACAGCGCGTACGATCGCGCTGTAAAACGCCCGACGCTCACACAAGTACAGGAGCGTTTTTTTGGGCGCTTGTCGCGCGTTCCCGTACATAGACTTTCGGGAACGCGCGACACTGTGTGTACACTTGTCTCTGTATGCGCGCTTGTAAACGCCTGTACAATCGCGCATACAGAGCGCTCCTTTCAGAACGCTCAGGTGTGAACTGAGCCTTACAGACAGGGGAATCAGCGGGGGGCAGTGAGCACGGAGGTGACTATTAGGGTGTGCCCAGGCACACCCGGCACACCCCGTGCGCACGCCTATGAGCATGCTATGGTTTTATCTCCGGCCAAAAAAACTGAAGAACTTGCCTGAATGCCGGATCCAGCATTTATTTCCATAGGAATGTATTAGTGCCAGATCCAGCATTCAAAATACAGGAATGCCGGATCCGTCCTTCTGGTATGCCCATGCGCAGAACGAAAAAAAAAGGTGAAAAAAAATAAATGCTGGATCAGTTTTTCTGGATGACACTGGAAAGACGGATCCGGTATTGCAATGCATTTTTCTGACTGATCAGGCATTTTTCAGACTGATCAGGATCCTGATCAATCTTACAAATGCCATAAGTTGGCATACGTTTTGCCGGATCACTCTGCCGCAAGTGTGAAAGTAGCCTAAAATTCTAAGCCTTCTAACATCCTAAAAAAATGAAATGACATTTACAAAATGGTGCCAACATAAAGTAGACATATAGGGAATGTTAAGTAATAAATATTTTATGAGTTATCACTTTCTGTTTTAAAAGCAGAGAAAATTGCGATTTTTTTTAATTTTTGGGATTTTTTTTATAAATACAGGTAAGATATATTGACTCAAATTTATGACCAACATGAAGTACAATGTGTCACAAGAAAACAACAGAACGGCCTGGATAAGTAAAAGCGTTCCAAAGATATTACCACATAAAGTGACAAATTAGACGTGGTCACGGGGGCATCAATGACCCTTGGTCATGAAAGGGTTAAAAAAAATGGGTTTTGAAAATTCTTTAAAATTTTAACATTTACTTCTCAACTAAGCCTTCTAAAGTCCCAAAAAAATAAAATGCCATTTTCAAAATGATCCAAACATTGAGTAGACATATGAGGAATGTAAAGTAATAAATATTTTTGGAGGTATTAACCACCTCCGGACCGCTGTACGCACAGACGCGTCCTGGAGGTGGTTGATTGATTCCGAGTGGACGCGCCGGCGCGTCCTCTCGCGATGGCCGAGATTTCCTGTAAACGCGCGCACACAGGCGCGCGCGCTCACAGGAACGGAAGGTAAGAAAGTGGATCTCCAGCCTGCCAGCGGCGATCGTTCGCTGGCAGGCTGGAGATGTGATTTTTTTAACCCCTAACAGGTATATTAGACGCTGTTATGATAACAGCGTCTAATATACCTGCTACCTGGTCCTCTGGTGGTCCCCTTTGTTTGGATCGACCACCAGAGGACACAGGTAGCTCAGTAATATGTTGCACCAAGCACCACACTACACTACACCCCCCCCCCCGTCACTTATTAACCCCTTATTCACCCTTGATCACCCCTGATCACCCCAAATAGACTCCTTGATCACCCCCCTGTCATTGATTACCCCCCTGTCATTGATCACCCCCCTGTAAAGCTCCATTCAGACGTCCGCATGATTTTTACGGATCCACTGATAGATGGATCGGATCCGCAAAACGCACACGGACGTCTGAATGGAGCCTTACAGGGGCATGATCAATGACTGTGGTGATCACCCCATATAGACTCCCTGATCACCCCCCTGTCATTGATTACCCCCCTGTCATTGATTACCCCTCTGTCAAGCTCCATTCAGATGTCCGCATGATTTTTACGGATCCACTGATAGATGGATCGGATCCGCAAAACGCACACGGACGTCTGAATGTAGCCTTACAGGGGCGTGATCAATGACTGTGGTGATCACCCCATATAGACTCCCTGATCACCCCCCTGTCATTGATCACCCCCCCTGTCATTGATCACCCCTCTGTAAGGCTCCATTCAGACATTTTTTTGGCCCAAGTTAGCGGAAATTTTTTTTTTTTTCTTACAAAGTCTCATATTCCACTAACTTGTGTCAAAAAATTAAATCTCACATGAACTCACCATACCCCTCACGGAATCCAAATGCGTAAATTTTTTTAGACATTTATATTCCAGACTTCTTCTCACGCTTTAGGGCCCCTAGAATGACAGGGCAGTATAAATACCCCACATGTGACCCCATTTCGGAAAGAAGACACCCCCAGGTATTCCGTGAGGGGCATATTGAGTCCATGAAAGATTGAAATTTTTGTCCCAAGTTAGCGGAAAGGGAGACTTTGTGAGAAAAAATAAATAAAATCAATTTCCGCTAACTTGTGCCAAAAAAAAAAAATTTCTATGAACTCGCCATGCCCCTCATTGAATACCTTGGGGTGTCTTCTTTCCAAAATGGGGTCATATGTGGGGTATTTATACTTCCCTGGCATTTTAGGGGCCCTAAAGCGTGAGAAGAAGTCTGGGATCCAAATGTCTAAAAATGCCCTCCTAAGGCTACTTTCACACTAGCGTTCGGGGCTCCGCTTGTGAGCTTCGTTTGAAGAGTCTCACAAGCGGCCCGGAACGCATCCGTCCAGCCCTAATGCATTCTGAGTGGATGCGGATCCGCTCAGAATGCATCAGTCTGGCAGCGTTCAGCCTCCGCTACGCTCAGCAAGCGGACACCCGAACGCTGCTTGCAGCGTTCGGGTGTCCGCCTGGCCGTGCGGAGGCAAACGGATCCGTCCAGACTTACAATGTAAGTCAATGGGGACGGATCCGTTTGAAGATGACACAATATGGCTCAATTTTCAAACGGATCCGTCCCCATTGACTTTCAATGTAAAGTCTAGACGGATCCGTCTGAACTACTTTCACACTTAGAATTTTTTCTAAGCTATAATGCAGACGGATCCGTTCTGAACGGATCCAAACGTCTGCATTATAGGAGCGGATCCGTCTGTGCAGACACCAGATGGATCCGCTCTGAACGCAAGTGTGAAAGTAGCCTAAAAAGAATTTGGGCCCCTTTGCGCATCTAGGCTGCAAAAAAGTGTCACACATGTGGTATCGCTGTACTCAGGAGAAGTTGGGCAATGTGTTTTGGGGTGTCATTTTACATATACCCATGCTGGGCGAGATAAATATCTCGGTCAAATGCCAACTTTGTATAAAAACATGGGAAAAGTTGTCTTTTGCCGAGATATTTCTCTCACCCGGCATGGGTATATGTAAAAAAGACACCCCAAAACACATTGCCCAACTTCTTCTGAGTACGGCGATACCAGATGTGTGACACTTTTTTGCAGCCTAGGTGGGCAAAGGGGCCCAAATTCCAAAGAGCACCTTTAGGATTTCACAGGGCATTTTTTACACATTTTGATTTCAAACTACTTCACGCATTCGGGCCCCTAAAATACCTGGGCAGTATAACTACCCCACAAGTGACCCCATTTTGGAAAGAAGACACCCCAAGGTATTTTGTGATGGGCATAGTGAGTCCATGGAAGCTTTTATTTTTTTCATTTGTGGGGTGTTTGTACTGTCTGGCCATTGTAGAACCTCAGGAAACATGACAGGTGCTCAGAAAGTCAGAGCTGCTTCAAAAAGGCGGAAATTCACATTTTTGTACCATAGTTTGTAAACGCTATAACTTTTACCCAAACATTTTTTTTTATCAAAGACATGTAGAACAATAAATTTTGAGAAAAATTTATATATAGATGTCGTTTTTTTTTTGCCAAATTTTACAACTGAAAGTGAAAAATATAATTTTTTTGCAAAAAAATCGTTAAATTTAGATTAATAACAAAAAAAGTAAAAATGTCAGCAGCAATGAAATACCACCAAATGAAAGCTCTATTAGTGAGAAGAAAAGGAGGTAAAATTCATTTGGGTGGTAAGTTTTATGACCGAGCAATAAATGGTGAAAGTAGTGTAGGTCAGAAGTGTAAAAAGTGGTCTGGTCATTAAGGGGGTTTAAGCTAGGGGGGCTGAAGTGGTTAAAGTTATCGCCACATAAAGTGACACGGCAGATTTGCAAAAAATGACAGGGTCCTGAAGGGGTTAAGGTGGGGTGTATGGTATCTGTTTAGGTGGTCCAGTGGTCTTTATTTATTTTGGGGTGTGAAGAATGGGGTCATATTTGGGATACAAATGCCTTAGCTTATAGTCAGACCTTGCCAAAAGTAAGATTAATTGACCTCACAGAACATCACTGCATAAGATGCAGCTGTCACCATGGGCTTCATGTCCCACCATGTCTTGTGGTCGTCTCCATGGAGGCCACCAGTCAGAGCCCCACAGTACGGGTACACAGCACTGTGCCGCCCGCTGCCTCCCCTGTGAGGAGCCAGCCGCCGGATGGACGGCCCAGGAAGTGATGTCGTCCAAACATGGCGGCGCCCTTGTCTGTGAAGAAAGTCCCGGCTTCCCTGCGCTCTGTGAGAAGTATGTGAGGGGAAGACACAAAGTGACGACCAGCCGCCACATAAGTAAGACAGCTGCCGGGGCCTCCTGACTCCTCATAGTACATAGCAGTGCTATCATGTATACATGTTCCGGTAAATCACCTTCCGGTGATAGAAGCTTCTGCCATTGTCTTCTCGGGTTCTGGTCTGGGCAATGTGGAGGGATGAGGCTGGCACAGCACCCACAATAAACCGCCGGAACCCTTTCGCGGACAGAACACATTTCTGGGATGCTGCGTGTAACATGAATTTTGCCTACTGAATAAGTGCGCCTGTTTTTTTTTTTTTTATAAAGCACCGGGGTTTTTTATGATGTTTTGGGTGTTTTTTCAAAATGCCAAGCGCTCCAGACAAATAACATAACACTTCTATAATCCCCAAAAAGGAGGACACCACACATACCTGGTACAGTGGGTGACAACACACAGAATGTATACCAGTATCAGGGGACAAAGAGGACTACAACTCCCAGCATGTAAAGTGATATCAGAGTGCATTACAGGGAGGAGGCAATAGAGGAGAGGACTACAGCTCCCAGCATATCCGGGCAGGTATTATGGGATATCAGGATATTTCAGGGAGGAGGTAATAGGGGAGACGACTACAGCTCCCAGCATGTCCGGGCAGGTATTATGGGATATCAGGATATTTCAGGGAGGAGGTAATAGAGGAGAGGACTACAGCTCCCAGCATGTCCGGGCAGGTATTATGGGATATCAGGATATTACAGGGAGGAGGTAATAGAGGAGACGACTACAGCTCCCAGCATGTCCAGGCAGGTATTATGGGATATCAGGATATTACAGGGAGGAGGTAATAGGGGAGACGACTACAGCTCCCAGCATGTCCGGGCAGGTATTATGGGATATCAGGATATTACAGGGAGGAGGTAATAGAGGAGACGACTACAGCTCCCAGCATGTCCGGGCAGGTATTATGGGATATCAGGATATTTCAGGGAGGAGGTAATAGGGGAGACGACTACAGCTCCCAGCATGTCCGGGCAGGTATTATGGGATATCAGGATATTTCAGGGAGGAGGTAATAGAGGAGACGACTACAGCTCCCAGCATGTCCGGGCAGGTATTATGGGATATCAGGATATTTCAGGGAGGAGGTAATAGAGGAGAGGACTACAGCTCCCAGCATGTCCGGGCAGGTATTATGGGATATCAGGATATTTCAGGGAGGAGGTAATGGAGACGACTACAGCTCCCAGCATGTCCGGGCAGGTATTATGGGATATCAGGATATTTCAGGGAGGAGGTAATGGAGACGACTACAGCTCCCAGCATGTCCGGGCAGGTATTATGGGATATCAGGATATTTCAGGGAGGAGGTAATGGAGACGACTACAGCTCCCAGCATGTCCGGGCAGGTATTATGGGATATCAGGATATTTCAGGGAGGAGGTAATGGAGACGACTACAGCTCCCAGCATGTCCGGGCAGGTATTATGGGATATCAGGATATTTCAGGGAGGAGGTAATAGAGGAGACGACTACAGCTCCCAGCATGTCCGGGCAGGTATTATGGGATATCAGGATATTTCAGGGATGAAGAGGTATAAGACGAGACTACAACTCCCAGCAACACTGGTCACGGCCTGGATCGCTGAGTAGCGGCGATCCCCTAGAAATGAATGGGATTGCTGCGGCTGGATTTCTTGCGCTCTAAATAACTCCACCTAATAAACAAAGGCACCAGAATACGTTTTTTACTGGCCATCTGCGTTTTTTTTTTTTTTTTTACAGTTTTTCTCACATTATCTGCAAACAAACAGTTTTCATGAGATTTTTTTTTGGTGATGTTAAAGGGTTTGAAAAGAAACCAAAAAGGCAAAAAAAAAGTGCCACCTAATGATAAAAAAAAAACAAAAAAAACAGGGGCAGAAACATTTGTCTGTCCGGTGTGTTTTTTATGTCAACATCTGGAGCTGGATTTTTTATTTTAAATTTTTTTACTTCAAACAAAGCCACTGAAAACTCAAAAGTGCAGAAAAATGCCAACAAAAACCTGTGTGTGAATGCAGCCTATGACTACCACCACACGGGTGCAGGTTTACTAGCAGAATCGGCACCAAATCACATAAAAACCTGCGTGTGTTAGGGTACTTTCACACCTGCGGCAGAGGATTCCGGCAGGCAGTTTAATACCGGATCCGTGTCTCCTGTGTCATCCGGAAAAACGGATCTGATATTTATTTTTTGCATTTTTAAAGGGTTTTTAAAGACGAAAAGCCGGATCCATTTTGCCGGAACACTTAATGCCGGCACTAATACACTTCAATGTAAATTAATGCCGGATCCGGCATTCCGGCCGGAGATAAAGCTGCAGCATGCTGCGGTATTTTCTCCGTCCAAAAAACGTAAGAGGGACTGAACTGAAGACATCCTGAACGGATTGCTCTCCATTCAGAATGCATTAAGATAAAACTGATCATTTTTTTTTCGGTATTGAGCCCCTAGGACGGAACTCAATGTCGGGGAAAAAAAAACCGCCAATGTGAAAGTACCCTAACAGGGTGAAATCTGCACAAAAGAACTGCACAGAGAACAGACATGCGGAGGAGCAGTGATGGCCAGTTCACAGTGTTCGCCGACGAACACATGCGATCTGCCATCTTTATTCCCAAGTCCGGCGATGCAGAGGTAAGTCCTTACCTGTGCCTGCGCAGCGAGCCGCTCTGAAACACATGCGGTCACCGGGAGCAGGCAGTTCCGAGAACAGCCTTCGTCGGAAGGCGAACCGGCCATCACTGCTGAGGAGTTCAGAATCCACACAGCAGGTCCATATCCACACTGAAGAAAAAAAGCAACGTGTACATGAGTTTTGTGTAATCTCATATACTTTGCTGGTGCCGTATTAGGCCACATGAACGTGCCATGTTTTGCAGTCCGCAAATTGCAATTTACGGAACGGACGGCCCTTTGGAGAAATGCCTATTCTTGTCCGCAAAATGGACAAGAATAGGACATGATTTCTAATTTATAAAGTTTCCGTGTGGGAATGGACCTGCCGTGAGGATTTCCAAATCCGCAGCATGTGAATTATGTTTGCGGTTTTAGCTGCGGATTTCACCATTTTCCAGTGACAGGTGAGATCTGTTGGAAAACCGCATAAAATCCAAACCAAAAACAGTTGTTAGAAATTGTTGATTTTGGTGCGGATTTGCTGCAGAAACGCACATAAATCTTGTAGGTCATCATTATCGGTTCACTTCAATGGGGTGGCTCCGTCCTATTCACCTGAATAAGGAACCATTCCATCAAAGTGAGCAGGTAAGCAGAGAGCGCATACAAGCGCTGCTGTCTCTTCCATCAGCTGATCGGCAAGAGTACCGGCAGTCAGCCCCCGCCGATCTGATAATGATATCTATCCCGAGGATAGGTCATCAATATAAAAAAAGCAGACAACCCCTTTAAATGGATGTTCAAGGATTTTAATATTAATGGCCTATCCTTTTTTTCATCAAGGCATCTGAGTGGCCATTAACCTGGAGCGAGCTGCTTTCTGTGACATTAACCCCTGCAACAACAACAACGTTGAAGCCGTTTGGTGGCTATGACAACCTGGGGCCTGGGTAGGCTGTCATACTTCCCATAGTAAAGTCCAGGCAGGGCTTAATAGGAACACAGCAATTTTAGCATAGACTTCAGTGGTACATCATGTGGCTGTTTGAATAAAAAGATTTAAAAAAGTTAGGCCTCTTTCACACGGGCGTTGCGGAAAAATGTCCGGGTGCGTTGCGGGAACACCCGCGATTTTTCCGCGCGAGTGCAAAACATTGTAATGCGTTTTGCACTCGCGTGAGAAAAATCGCGCGTGTTTGGTACCCAAACCCGAACTTCTTCATAGAAGTTCGGGCTTGGGATCGGTGTTCTGTAAATAGTATTATTTTCCCTTATAACATGGTTATAAGGGAAAATAATAGCATTCTGAATACAGAATGCTAAGTAAAACAGGGCTGGAGGGGGTTAAAAAAAATAAAAAATCATTTAACTCACCTTAATCCACTTGCTCGCGATGCGGGCATCTCCGTCTGACTCTTTTACTGTATAGGACCTGTGGAGAGCATTAACTATAGTTTAAGGACCTGGGATGACGTCACTCCGGTCATCACATGGTACGTCACATGATCTTTTACCATGGTGAATCACCATGGTAAAAGATCATGTGACGTACCATGTGATGACCGGAGTGACGTCATCCCGATCGTCTCCTAGCAACCGTGCGTGAAAATCGCACCGCATCCGCACTTGCTTGCGGATGCTTGCGATTTTCACGCAACCCCATTCATTTCTATGGGGCCTGCGTTACGTGAAAAACGCACAAAGAGGAGCATGCTGCGATTTTCACGCAACGCAAAAGTGATGCGTGAAAATCACCGCTCGTGTGCACAGCCCCATAGAAATGAATGGGTCAGTATTCAGTGCGGGTGCAATGCGTTCACCTCCCGCATCGCATCCGCGCGGAATACTCGCTCGTGTGAAAGGGGCCTTATGCTTCTTGAAAGGCAGGTATAAAAAAAGAAGTATATGCACTTATTAATTTAACCTTAAAATAAGAGTGGCCAACCCAGTCAATAAAGCATCAAAGGTGTTTTCCGAGACTTTTATACTCTGGGTAGGTCCTCAGTATCTGATCAGGGGGATCCGAAACCCGGGACCCCTGCTGATCAGCTGTTTGAGAAAGTACTGGCGTTCACAGTAGTGCCGCGGCCTTTTCTCAGCTCACCTAGCACCGTGCCGTACATTGGATAGCGGCTGTTCACTTCAGTGGGACTGAGCTGTGCCTTTGCCATGTGACCAATGAAAGTGACATCACACGGCCTAGGGAAAGCTGGAGAAGACTTAGGCTACTTTCACACTTGCGGCAGTGTGATCCGGCGGGCAGTTCAGTTGTCGGAACTGCCCGCCGGATCCGCCGATTTGGATGTGACTGAAGGCATTTGTGAGACAGATCCGGATGCGGAGCCGTCTCACAAATGCATTGCAAGAACGGATCCGTCTCTCCGCTTGTCATGCGGACAGACGGATCCGTCTTGTATTTTTTTTCACATTCTTACAGACGGATCCGGCATTCTGGTATTTTGAATGCCGTATCCGGCACTAATACGTTCCTATTGGGAAAAATGCCGGATCCGGCATTCAGGCAAGTCTTCAGTTTTTTTCGCCGGAGATAAAACCGTAGCATGCTAGGGTTTTATCTTTTGCCTGATCAGTCAAAACGACTGAACTGAAGAAATCCTGATGCATCCTGAACGAATTACTCTCCATTCAGAATGCATGGGGATAAAACTGATCAGTTATTTTCCGGTATAGAGCCCCTGTGACGGAACTCTATGCCGGAAAAGAAAAACGCTAGTGTGAAAGTACCCTTAGGCACTACTGCAAGCGCCGGTGCCAGAAAACATCTGATCGGTGGTGGACCCCTACCAATCCAGAAGACAGGTCATCATTATAAAAGTTTTGGAAAACCCCTTTAAAAGCATTCAATCTAATATATTTTGTACCTAAATGTGTATAATAGAATATAACAAATAATAAATGTAATCACTTCATTACCTGGCGGATTTTCAGTTTGAGTTTTTTTTCACTCCCTGCCTTTCCTGGGCCATAACTTTTTTATTTTTTCCATTTACATAGCTGCATGAGGGCTTGTTTTTGTGGAATAAGTTATCCTCTGTACTGGCAACATGTAGTATTACATACGATGTAGTGGGAACCCGATATAAAATTCCAAATGGGGTGGCATTGGAAAGAAAATGCAATTCCACAATAGTTTTCTAGGTTTCGTTTTTAATGGCCTTTCCTATGTGATAAAACTGACCTGTTACCTTCATTCTCCAGGTCAGATTACAGCGATACAACATTTACTGGTAATATACAATATGTTTTTCTTGCGTTTTAATACTTAAGAATATAGTTATGTCTGCAGAGCTGTGGGAGGGATCATTTTATTTTTTTGCGTGGTGATCTGTACTTTTCAATGATACCATTTTGGAGAGTGTATGACTTTGATCACTTTTTATAAATTTTTTTTGGGATGTGAAGAGACGAAAAAACAATAAATCGACCATTTAGATTTTTTTTTTTTCCGTTACACAATTTGCCGTATGGGATAAATATTTTTATATTTTAGTATTACAAGTGTGTTTAGACGCAGCAATGCCTATATTTATTTATAATTTTTTTGTTGGGGAATTTTATTTTTTTTTACTTTTTTTTTTTTAAGCCCCCAAGGACCTAACATGCAATCATCAGATTGCCATTTCTGTTCAGTAATGGAATTTATTCCATTAAATATACTGAATAGAAAATTCCAATTCAGTGCTTCCACCTGCAGGCTGACATTTTAATATACCAGTAATTAGGGTTGTTTCGGGTATCGAACTTTCGATACCCAATCGATACTTTTAGCCCGGTATTGATACGATACTGGGATTTGTCTTTTATCGATACTAGCCTGTGCTACTGTACAGCCCAGTATCAGAGAATATGGTTTGCGCTGCTCTCAGCACGGGGAGAAGGAGGCAGTCTCTCCCTCCCCCCTGTGTTGCTGCCTCCAATGAGAGCGCAGAGGGGCGGAGGAGGGGAGGGGCTGTGGCCACTGCGCCACCAATGATAACGTTTAATACATTACAAATGCAGGCGGCGGCAGAAACACATTGCCAGCACCCTGCCTCTGACAGGGCGCTGTGATCCGCGGCAATTAATCCCTCAGGTGCCGCTGATTGCAGCGCCCTGTCAGTGCCCTGTCAGAGGTCGGGTGCCGGCAATGTGTTTCAGCCACCGGCTGTATTTGTATATTAAACGTTAAATATCTTTGTTGGCGCAGTGCGCCCCCCCCCCCAAATCATTGGTGGCAGTGGCCACAGAGTCCCCTCACCTCCTCTCATTGGTGGCAGTGGCAGCTTCTGATCGGAGCACCAGCAGTGTAATCCTGGGGCTCCGATCGGTTACCATGGCAGCCATGATGCTACTGAAGCCCTGGCTGCCATGGTAATCTCCCTGATGCTGTGTGTACTATGCACAGGGCAGCAGAGAGAGTGTAAAGTCCTATTCACCCTAATAGAGCTCTATCAGGGTGAATAGACAATCCCAGGTTCTAGCCCCTAAGGGGGGAAATAGTTATTAAATAAACTAAAAAAAAAAACACACCAAAATATTAAGTATAAATCACCCCTTTCCCAATTTTACATATAAAATAAATAAAATATTACATATCGCCACATCCAAAAACTCCAAACTATTAAAATATTAAAAAATATCTCCTGGCCCTTGATCAAGCCATTTGAGATGGACAGATCGCTATGTATTATTTCTGCTGTAATGGCTAAATAAAGAGATGCAAGGCATTGTGCCTTTTACGAGTCCGCTGTGCGTCCTGCTATTCAGAATTTTTTATTCTTTTTAAAGTTGGAAAACGCGTGGCTAACAGAATTGTAAACTAACAACACATTTATGAAATAGTTGGGAAACTTTTAGTATGAAAATTGGTATATTTCAAGATGTAGCTTTTCACACCAGCCTCACAAACCTTTCTTCAGCTGCTTCCTCAATCTGATGAAAAGTGCAAGCCAGTTTTCACACCTTTGGATTTGTACACGTTCTAATTTTACACATTTTTAGAGTCTCCTTCACTGCGTTTCAGTTTCTCTGCATGCTGCCAGTGAATGAAAATATCTTTGTTTGCACTGAGAGGCTGAACACCTATACTGACTAGTTCCTACTCAGCAGCGGTTCGGTTCCGTTGTGTCAATTGTAGGATTCTAAGTCTAGACAATCCTCTGTGAGCTAAATAAATCAATAGCAGATAGTAGTTTCCTGTTCTAATAGTTTCTTAGAGTGCGTAATTGTAGGCAAAATGTATTCAACTTTCTCTGCCTTAAAGGGGTTATTCTATGATTGATGTAAAAAATTAAAATCAGACATAGTACATGATAATAACTTTTTAAGGGTACTTTCATACTTGCGTTTTTCTTTTCCGGCATAGAGTTCCGTCACAGGGGCTCTATACCGGAAAAGAACTGATCAGGTATGTCCCCATGCATTCTGAATGGAGAGTAATCCGTTCAGTTTGCATCAGGATGTCTTCAGTTCAGTCGTTTTGACTGATCAGGCAAAAGAGAAAACCGTAGCATGCTACGGTTTTATCTCTGGCTAAAAAAAACATAAGACTTGCCTGAATGCCGGATCCGGCATTTTTTCCTATAGGAATGTATTAGTGCCGGATCCGGCATTCAGAATACCGGAATGCCGGATCCGTCCTTCCGGTATGCGCATGCGCAGACTGAAAAAAAGGTGAAAAAAATAAATGCCGGATCCGTTTTTGCCGGATGACACCGGAAAGACGGATCCGGCATTTCAATGCATTTTTTCGACTGATCAGGCATTTTTAAGACTGATCAGGATCCTGATCAGTCTTACTAATGCAGTTAGCATACATTTTGCCTGATCCGGCAGGCAGTTCCGGCGACGGAACTGCTTGCCGGATCTCTCTGCCGCAAGTGTGAAAGTAGCCTAAGGGGGCTTTCACACTTCTTTTCCGGCATAGAGTTCCGTCCTAGGGGCTCTATACCGGAAAAGAACTGATCAGTTTTATCCTCATGCATTCTGAATGGAGAGCAATCCGTTCAGGGTGCATCAGGATGTCTTCAGTTCAGTCTTTTTGACTTATCAGGACAGAGAAAAAACCGCAGCATGCTATGGTTTTATCTCCGGACAAAAAAACTGAACACTTGCCTGAATGCCAATTTTTTTCCATAGGAATGTATTAGTGCCGGATCCGGCATTCAAAATACCGCAATGCCTGATCCGTCGCACAGACAGAAAAAAGGTGAAAGAAAAATATATATATACCGGATCAGTTTTTCCGGATGACACCGGAAAGACGGATCCGGCATTTCAATAATCAGGCAATGATCAGGCATTTTTAAGACTGATCAGGATCCTGATCAGTCTTACAAATGCCATCAGTTGGCGTACTTTTTGCCGGAACTGCCGCAAGTGTGAAAGTAGCCTAAGGCTAGTTTGACACTAGCAATTGAGAGGTCAGGCAGGGAATGGTCTGTTGGTTCTCTCTGGATACGGCATTGCTGGACACTGCCTGAATGTCCGCTGACCCTATTTACTATCATAGGGACCGGCAGAGATCCAGCCGCAACCCGGCAAATCTGCCGAGAATCGGACAGACTAAAACTGCTGTCTTATCCTGGCCATCTAGCTTATTCTTTGTAAAGTACAGTAGCTTTGATTTTCATTACAGAATCTAAAAGAAAGAGCGACTGCTGTTAGCTGTGGGCTGTCTATTAATGAGCTGACATTCCCTTATTTGTATGTACTATGTTTGTAATTTTAATCTGTTTTTTGTTCCTAAGGATCTTTAGATATCTATTAAACCAAACTAACCAATAAAAGGCGGGGAAGCGACTTGCCCTTGAGAATGAAGACTGTGCTTATGGTAGCAGAAAAGCCTTCATTGGCTCAGTCGATTGCCAAAATCCTTTCCAAAGGTAAGGAACCATAAATCAGCTTTATACAGTGAGGATGTATGGTTTTACCTAGCAGATCTAGCTGGGTTACTATGGTCCATGAATCTAACCTGTCTGTGTACCTTGGCCGTCATGTACATATCGATGAAAAGAGAGAATGCTTGATTATAAAAGGATCCTAAACTAGTAGTCATGATTGTGATGTTATGGCCTTACATTTCTCAAAGAAGTGAATCATTGTCATTTTCTGTTCTATAAGAATGTATAAAAAAATGCACTAAAGAAAAATGTTCTGCCGTAGTGGATTGGAACTGATACTACACTGTATGAATACTGCCTTAGGGCTCATTCAGATGGCCGTATGCTATCCGCAAAAATGCGGATCCTTTTTTTTGTGGATTAGATGCTGACCCATTCACTTCTATGGGGCCCTTCCGTTTGAAGGCTCTCACAAGCGGCCCCGAACGTATCCGCTCAGAATGCCTCAGTCTGGCACCGTTTGACCTCCGTCCTGCTCAGCAGGCGGACACCCGAAAGCAGCTTGCAGCGTTCGGGTGTCCGCCTGGCCGTGCGGAGCCAAACGGATCCGTCCAGACTTACAATGTAAGTCAATGGGGACGGATCCGTTTGAAGTTGACACAATATGGTGCAATTTCAAACGGATCCGTCCCCTATTGACTTTCAATGCAAAGTCTGGACGGATCCGTCTGACTAACTTTCAGACTTAGAATTTTTTCTGAAAGATAATGCAGACGGATCCGTTCTAAACGGATCCCATCGTTTGCATTATAGGAGCGGATCCGTCTGTGCAGACACCAGACGGATCCTCTCCGAACGCAAGTGTGAAAGTAGCCTAAACATGTCCTATACTTGTCCGTGAAAATCAGGACATGGCCCCATTGAAGTCTATGGGTCCTCAAAAATACTGAATGCTATCCGTTTTTTTACGGACATGCTGAACTGTCCGCAAAAAAACTGATCCGCATTTTTGTGGACAGCATACGGCCATCTGAATGAGTCCTTATTCATACGAGAGGGATGTGTCTGAAGCTTCTATTCTGGTTCCTAAAGGGGATTTTCTAGTCTTCCAAAAAATATGTGATTTTTAACTTTAAAGGGTTTGGCCCTCTGGATAGGCAATCAATATCTTATCCTCCAGAGCTTGACACCCTGCATCTCCACCGATCAGCTATTGCAAAGTAGCGCTGGAAGTTGGTGCTATAAGTACACGGCTTAGTTTATTGTGTAGTGGATGGAGCTGCTCCCATTCACTTCAAGCTGTGTATTGCTGGAGTTTAGTTAATCCCTATCCACAGTTCCCACCGATCCTGAGAACAGGATCCAGTCGCCCCCACCTGATGGTGACCATGACATGACATGAACTTGTGCTGCCTGCGCCGTGCATTGGGACCACAATTTGCAGTCCCCAATGCACAGGCACTGTCAGTATCTAATTGGCAGTGGTCCAGCACTGTGCACCCCAAATAATCAGCTGTTCCAAAGCAGCGTGGAAGTTGACACCATAAATACACATTTCCATGCATTGTGTAGTGGACAGAACTGGTTACTGCAGTGCTGCTCCCATTCAGTTCAGAGGGAGCAGTGGTGAATTAAAGGGGTTATGCCATTACTGATCAGACATCATATAATACCTGTTAAAAAATGAGGTAATTCAGTGGCTCACTGACTGTGCAATGTGGATAGACATACACCGGTACACCTAGAAACCGTGTGGACAGTAAATTGGAAAAATATAGTTGTGATGGCACACTCTCATCTGGTATATATTGGAATAGGTTATTAGGTTTAAAAACATATTTAATTATATTAATTATATTCTTGGTATAAAAACAATTTGATAGACGGATGAAATGGTTGCGTGGTTGATATCAAGGTATAATGTACAGGCTGAGTGTATATACCGGTACTACTAAAACTGGGTACATGTAGTGTTGACTACCACAGACAATAAGTGCTGTAAGCAAGTAGAATGTAGAATTCAGTGATAGCTGAATACATACAAAGATAAACAATATTATCTAAATATACAAGATTGTAAATACATCAATGTGCATAAAAGTGTTTGAAATTCAAAAAAGACCAATGGGTATAAAAATTCAGTGCACTGAAATATTGTCCAGAACAAAAAAAGTTAAATATCATGTGGACCCCTGTAACTGCCACAGTTTCTAACGGAAGATATGGCTGGTGACTAGTGTTGAGCAAATAGAGCTTCGGATCATAGATCCGAAGTCGATTTGCTCAATACTTCATTTGAATGCTGTACGGAGTTTGTTTTTTTTTAACTTGAAAACCATTTTAAAACTTTGATCCAAAGTCTGCTTTGGTACTGAGGTACCAGCCGTTTAAATGGTTTTCATGTTTAAAAATCAAGATGTCCCATAGGACGTATAAGTAATTTCAACTCACTGGAGCCTATACATTGTAATGCTGTACGTCCTGTCTGCAGGACTTTTTTTCCATCCAAAAATGTAGATTTGGAACAGGTTGGACAATAACCAATAAAAACGGATGTCTACATCTGTCAATTGAGGTCTATGGGGAGAAAAACGGATACGTTTTATTTTTTTAATTACGAGAACTGAAACGCTGATCTGAAGCCTTAGAGTGGCTGCCCACGATGCATATTACACACAATTTTTCTGCACATATTTCTGCACATATTTTGGGCAGAAAAACCATAGCGTTATACAGTACCAGCAATCTCAAGTACACTTTACTTTTTTATGAGGCTACCTGCACACGGGTGCAGGCGAGCGCACATAAGATCCACACAAGTTTCCATGTGGATTTATGCGTGTTTCTGCAGCATATCCGCATCAAAATCCATGCTGCCGAAATGCACATAAATCCCCAAGGAAATTTGCGTGGATCTTGTGTGGTCACCCGCACCCGTGTTTAGATAGCCTTAGAAAAAAAGCAAAGTGTACATGAGATTTGTCAAATCCAATCAGGGTGGATAAAAATCAATGATTTAAAAAAAAATAATCGGATTTTTTTGATTTAAATCAGATTTTTTTTTATATAAAATGCTTTTTGAGGAAAATATATTACCATCCAAAGGTTATTCCATCATGAAATAAGGATTCGTTTTTTAATTATGTAGAATAAGGCTGTACGTAGACTCCCATATTGTTGAATGGATTAGGCAGTGGCTGAGGGACAGACAACAGAGGGTTGTAGTCAATGGAGTATATTCAGACCATGGTCTTGTTACCAGTGGGGTACCTCAGGGATCTGTTCTGGGACCCATATTGTTTAATATATATTGCAGAAGGCCTCGATGGTAAGGTGTGTCTTTTTTCTGATGACACAAAGATTTGTAACAGGGTTGATGTTCCTGGAGGGATACACCAAATGGAAAATGATTTAGGAAAACTAGAGGAATGGTCAAAAATCTGGCAACTAAAATTTAATGTTGATAAGTGCAAGATAATGCACCTGAGGCGTAAAAACCCAAGAGCAGAATATAAAATCAGTGATACAGTCCTAACCTCAGTATCTGAGGAAAGGGATTTAGGGGTCATTATTTCAGAAGACTTAAAGGTAGGCAGACAATGTCATAGAGCAGCAGGAAATGCTAGCAGAATGCTTGGGTGTATAGGGAGAGGAATTACCAGTAGAAAGAGGGAGGTGCTCATGTCGCTCTACAGAGCACTAGTGAGACCTCATCTGGAGTATTGTGCGCAGTACTGGAGACCATATCTCCAGAAGGATATCGATACTTTGGAGAGAGTTCAGAGAAGAGCTACTAAACTAGTACATGGATTGCAGGATAAAACTTACCAGGAAAGATTAAAGGACCTTAACATGTATAGCTTGGAAGAAAGACGAGACAGAGGGGATATGATAGAAACTTTTAAATACATAAAGGGAATCAACAAGGTAAAAGAGGAGAGAATATTTAAAAGAAGAAAAACATAGTTTTAAATTAGAGGGGCAAAGGTTTAAAAGTAATATCAGGAAGTATTACTTTACTGAGAGAGTAGTGGATGCATGGAATAGCCTTCCTGCAGAAGTGGTAGCTGCAAATACAGTGAAGGAGTTTAAGCATGCATGGGATAGGCATAAGGCCATCCTTCATATAAGATAGGGCCATAGTATTCAGTATATTGGGCAGACTAGATGGGCCGAATGTCATGCTCTTCCAGAGGTTTTTGTAAGATTATTGGTCAGTTTCTCTGCCTACAAGATATTATCACAGATGCTTGGTTTACTTTTGCAGTTCTCAAAACTGAATTTGACTCAGCAGAGATCACATGCCTCTTCTTCACAGCAAAAATGTTATAACATGAACAGAGTTGAGAAAAATACTAGGGGTGCACCGAAAATATCGGCCGAAAATGCACCTAATCCACTTCGGCCGATATTGTTACATATCGGCCGAAAATATGGGGTGTGGGATTTGTCACCCACCATCTGCGGGCGGGCGGTTTACTTTGTCACTGCATCTTTATTTTACCTTACAATCGTGACGCTCCAGTAACTAACAACTCTGCAGGCAGAGCGGAGGCCGGCGTAACGTCACTTACTCACGTGACGCGCCTGCTCCGCCTCCTTCATTCATAAAGTGGGCGGAGCAGGTGCGTCACGTGAGTAAGTGACGTTACGCCGCCCTCCGCTCTGCCTGCAGAGTTGTTACCGGAGCGTCACGATTGTAAGGTAAAATAAAGATGCAGTGAGTGATGCTGTGAGCAGCAGGGCCGGGGCTGTTATGGGTAGGGGGATCGGTCTATGGCACTGCTATGGGGAGGGGGGATCTGTGCACTGTTATGGGGAAAGGGATCTGTGCACTGTTATGGGGAAAGGGATCTGTGCACGGTTATGCCCATAACAGTGCACATATCCCCTTTCCATAACAGTGCACAGATCCCCCTCTCCATAACAGCGCCACCCACAGATCCCCCTCTCCATAACAGCGCCACCCACAGATCCCCCTCTCCATAACAGCGCCACCCACAGATCCCCCTCTCCATAACAGCGCCACCCACAGATCCCCCTCTCCATAACAGCGCCACCCACAGATCCCCCTCTCCATAACAGCGCCACCAACAGATCCCCCTCTCCATAACAGCGCCACCCACAGATCCCCCTCTCCATAACAGCGCCACCCACAGATCCCCCTCTCCATAGCGCCACCCACAGATCCCCCTCTCCATAACAGCGCCACCCACAGATCCCCCTCTCCATAACAGCGCCACCCACAGATCCCCCTCTCCATAACAGCGCCACCCACAGATCCCCCTCTCCATAACAGCGCCACCCACAGATCCCCCTCTCCATAACAGCGCCACCCACAGATGAATTTCATTCATGAATAAAAATTTTTAATAAAATCATTAAAAAAAAAGTATTTTAATAGTATTTGGGCAAAAAGGCAGTTTCGGTTTCGGTTTTCGGTCAAGGGCATCCTGAATTTTCGGTTTCGGTTTCGGACCAGAATTTTCATTTCGGTGCACCCCTAAAAAATACCTTAATCCTAACTTCTACAAACCTATGAATGCAGAATCAACCTAATCAAACTAATATGAAAAGTTGTTTAAATCTTCATCTACTTGCATATTATAAGTTATACCAGCAAGAATTAGTCTTTATGTAGAAAACTATGATTTAAATCAAGCCTCACTGACTAGTGATTTAACCGCCTCCGGACCGCCTAACGCAGGATTGCGGTCCGGAGGCGGCAGCCCTGCGCTCAGCGACGCATATACGCGTCATCTCGCGTGAGCCGAGATTTCCTGTGAACGTGCGCACACAGGCGCGCGCGTTCACAGGATCGGAAGGTAAGAGAGTGGATCTCCAGCCTGCCAGCGGCGATCGTTCGCTGGCAGGCTGGAGATGCGATTTTTTTAACCCCTAACAGGTATATTAGACGCTGTTTTGATAACAGCGTCTAATATACCTGCTACCTGGTCCTCTGGTGATCCCTTTTGTTTGGATCGACCACCAGAGGACACAGGTAGCTCAGTAAAGTAGCACCAAACACCACTACACTACACTACACCCCCCCCTGTCACTTATTAACCCCTTATGAACCACTGATCACTCCTGATCACCCCATATAGACTCCCTGATCACCCCCCTGTCATTGATCACCCCCCTGTCATTGATCACCCCCCTGTAAGGCTCCATTCGGACGTCCGTATGATTTTTACGGATCCACTGATACATGGATCGGATCCGCAAAACACATACGGACATCTGAATGGAGTCTTACAGGGGGGTGATCAATGACAGGAAGGTGATCACCTCATATACACTCCCTGATCACCCCCTGTCATTGATCACCCCCCTGTCATTGATCACCCCCCTGTAAGGCTGCATTCAGATGTCCGTATGTTTTTTACGGATCCACGGATACATGGATCGGATCCGCAAAACACATACGGACATCTGAATGGAGCCTTATAGGGGGGTGATCAATGACAGGGGGGTAATTAATGACAGGGGGGTGATCACCCCATATAGACTCCCTGATCACCTTCCTGTCATTGATCACCCTCCTGTCATTGATCACCCCCCTGTAAGGCTCCATTCAGACATTTTTTTGGCCCAAGTTAGCGGAATTTTTTTTTTTTTTTCTTACAAAGTCTCATATTCCACTAACTTGTGTCAAAAAATAAAATCTCACATGAACTCACCATACCCCTCACGGAATCCAAATGCGTAAAAATTTTTAGACATTTATATTCCAGACTTCTTCTCACGCTTTAGGGCCCCTAGAATGCCAGGGCAGTATAAATACCCCACATGTGACCCCATTTCGGAAAGAAGACACCCCAAGGTATTCGCTGAGGAGCATATTGAGTCCATGAAAGATTGAAATTTTTGTCCCAAGTTAGCGGAAAGGGAGACTTTGTGAGAAAATAAATAAATAAATAAATTTCCGCTAACTTGTGCCAAAAAAAAAAAAAATTCTATGAACTCGCCATGCCCCTCATTGAATACCTTGGGGTGTCTTCTTTCCAAAATGGGGTCACATGTGGGGTATTTATACTGCCCTGGCATTTTAGGGGCCCTAAAGCGTGAGAAGAAGTCTGGGATCCAAATGTCTTAAAAAAAATGCCCTCATAAAAGGAATGTGGGCCCCTTTGCGCATCTAGACGGCAAAAAAAGTGTCACACATCTGGTATCCCCATACTCAGGAGAAGTTGGGCAATGTGTTTTGGGGTGTCTTTTTACTTATACCCATGCTGGGTGAGAGAAATATCTTGGCAAAAGACAACTTTTCCCATTTTTTATACAAAGTTGGCATTTGACCAAGATATTTATCTCACCCAGCATGGGTATATGTAAAATGACACCCCAAAACACATTGCCCAACTTCTCCTGAGTACGGCGATACCAGATGTGTGACACTTTTTTGCAGCCTAGGTGGGCAAAGGGGCCCAAAAGGGGCCCACATTCCAAAGAGCACCTTTCGGATTTCACCGGTCATTTTTTACAGATTTTGATTGCAAACTACTTCTCACGCATATGGGCCCCTAAAATGCCAGGGCAGTATAACTACCCCACAAGTGACCCCATTTTGGAAAGAAGACACCCCAAGGTATTCGCTGATGGGCATAGTGAGTTCATAGAAGTTTTTATTTTTTGTCACAAGTTAGTGGAATATGAGACTTTGTAAGAAAAAAAAAAAAGAAAAAAGTCCACATTTTCCGCTAACTTGTGACAAAAAATAAAAAGTTCTATGAACTCACTATGCCCATCAGCGAATACCTTAGGGTGTCTACTTTCCGAAATGGGGTCATTTGTGGGGTTTTTCTACTGTCTGGCCATTGTAGAACCTCAGGAAACATGACAGGTGCTCAGAAAGTCAGAGCTGCTTCAAAAAGCGGAAATTCACATTTTTGTACCATAGTTTGTAAACGCTATAACTTTTACCCAAACCATTTTTTTTTTTTACTCAAACATTTTTTTTTTATCAAAGACATGTAGAACAATAAATTTTGAGAAAAATGTATATATGGATGTCGTTTTTTTTGCAAAATTTTACAACTGAAAGTGAAAAATGTCATTTTTTTGCAAAAAAAATCGTTAAATTTAGATTAATAACAAAAAAAGTAAAAATGTCAGTAGCAATGAAATACCACCAAATGAAAGCTCTATTAGTGAGAAGAAAAGGAGGTAAAATTCATTTGGGTGGTAAGTTGCATGACCGAGCAATAAACGGTGAAAGTAGTGTAGGTCAGAAGTGTAAAAAGTGGCCTGGTCATTAAGGGTGTTTAAGCTAGGGGGGCTGAGGTGG
This sequence comes from Bufo bufo, assembly GCF_905171765.1. Lineage (NCBI taxonomy): Eukaryota > Metazoa > Chordata > Amphibia > Anura > Bufonidae > Bufo > Bufo bufo. The sequence goes on along the minus strand of NC_053390.1, from coordinate 249,591,090 downwards.
TTAAATCGTGATTTAAATCGTGATTTAAATCATTTTGATTTAAATCAAATCTACCCTGAATCGAATACACTTTGCTGGCACTGTATTACGTTAGTTTTTCTACATGAAATCCATGCAGAAAAATTTGGCGTAATCCGCATTGTATGCCGCCACCCTAAGGCTACCTGCACAAGATCTGCACACATTTCCATGTGGATTTATGTGCGTTTCTGCAAGCAGTGTTTTAGTGTGCGCCTCAAAAGCGGAACGGAGACCGAACGCTTATGTGCGCTTATCCATTCAGAATGCATTGGGGCTGAACTGATCCGTTTTGGGCCGCTTGTGAGATCCCTGAAATGGATCTCACAAGCGAACCCAGAAACTCCAGTGTGAAAGTAGCCTTAGAAAGGATGAAATCCGCAGTATATTTACATGTATATTCTTCTCTTCCTGCATTTTTTATGCGCTGCCATAGACTATAATGAGCATATATGGAAGTAAATACACACAAATTTAGGGGATGCTGCGGATTTCAAATACTGACGGAAATTAAATGCCCATGTGAATCTATTCATTAACAGCTGATTCCCATACACAAAATATGTACGGATTGCAAGTACGCTCGTGTGAAAGAGGCCTAACAGCAGGGGCAGATTGGCCAGTACAGGAAAATTTCCTGGTGTGCCGATGCCTAGGAGGGCCACCCAAGCCCTCCTCACGGCTGCCAGCCAGGTACATACATGATCTGAATCTCTCTTGCATACCTGGCCAGCAGTCGCCGGTGCCATCCCGAATTCATCTGTATCAATGTTCTCAGGACAGAGATACAGTTGAATACTGTGGCGCAGGTGGCAGTATATTGTGCTGGAGCTGGGGCAATATATTGCTCTGCACTATGGTAGTGCCTGCCTAATTAGGTTACCCCACCTGCAACATGGAGCCACTTTTACCTTTATTTTCAGGGCCACTTTTAGTTCCCAGTTCGCCCCTGCCTAACAGCAATATGTAAATATCCAGATTCATTAAACAAGTGTGCGGCTCTTATTAGTGTTTTTTTTCTGCCTAGGTAGTGCCACCTCTCGGAAAGGCTTGAATGGAGCATGCTCTGTGCATGAGTACACAGGATCTTTCATGGGTCAGAGTGTGCGATTCAAGATGACATCTGTCTGTGGCCATGTCATGAGCCTGGACTTTATAGGTAAGTCAGACTGCATGCTGATAAAAGCTCGGATTTGATCATACCTGCTTCGTATTTGTAGAAATGGTGCACAGACAAATGTGGCTTTAGCACATGAAATGTTTATTGACTTTTAGAACATAAAATAGTGCAGTGAAGCGTGGCAGTGAAAACGCCATCAGGGTGTGTCAGGAATAGTTGAATATTTCAGTTAAAGGGAACCTGTCAGCAACTTTATGGTGACCTCACTGAGGGAAGTATAAAATAGTGACAGAAATGCTGATTTCAGCCGTGTGTCACCCATGAGCTAAAGGTAAGTGGTTGCTGAGAACCAGCATCATAATCATTGCAGCCCAGGCCTCGAAAAGAGTCAAATCTACCTGAGAAGAGTCATGGTTATTTATAATCTCCTGCTCTCTCACCCATCTGCTGATGGTTGCCAGTTCTCTCCTAGAGAGGAAGAGAGAAAACTAGGTAGAAGACTGTCAGTCATCAGCAGGTGGGCAGGGAGAGCAGGAATTCATGAATAACCATGACTCTTCTCAGGTGGCCGTGACTCTTTTCCAGTCTGCAATGATTGTGATGTTTGTTCTCGGCAACCACTTACTTTTAACTTATAAATGACAGACCGCTGAAATCAACTCGCCTGTCTCTACTTTATGCTGCCGTTAGTATGGGCAGCACAAAGGTGATGACAGGTTCCCTTTAAGCATATGCTGAATAGACTTACATCATACATTTATTTGGCACATGATAAAAAAAAAAAAAGTATCCAAGACCCTTGTCGCTGCACTTCTTCTTGAAGGGGTTTTCCAGGATTAGGGCTAGAAGTAATTTGCAGTCTGCAAGCCACGGATGCACCAAACACGACTATCAGCCGTGTGCACACCGCATCATGGTGCAAACCTGTTGACTTCAATAGGTCCATGGTCTGCATATTGTGGTGAAGTATAAGGCCTCTTTCACACGGGCGAGTACTCCGCGCGGATGCGATGTGTGAGGTGAACGCATTGCACCCGCACTGAATACCGACCCATCCATTTCTATGGGGCTGTTCACATGAGCGGTGATTTTCATGCATCACTTGTGCGTTGCGTGAAAATCGCAGCATGTTCTATATTCTGCGTTTTTCACCAACGCAGGCCCCATAGAAGTGAATGGGGTTGCGTGAAAATCGCAAGCATCCACAAGCAAGTGCGGATGCGGTGCTATTTTCACGTACGGTTGCTAGGAGACGATCGGGATGGAGACCCGATCATTATTTTCCCATATAACATGGTTATAAGGGAAAATAATAGCATTCTGAATACAGAATGCAAAGTAAAACATCGCTGGAGGGGTTAAAAAAAAAATTAAAAATAATTTAACTCACCTTAATCCACTTGATCGCGTAGCCGGCATCTCCTTCTGTCTTCATCTGATCTCTGTGCAGCAATAGGACCTGTGGTGACGTCACTTCGGTCATTACATGGTCCGTCACATGATCTTTTACCATGGTGATGGATCATGTGATGACCGGAATGACGTCACCACAGGTCCTGTTGCTGCACAGAGATCAGATGAAGACAGAAGGAGATGCCGGGCTACGCGATCAAGTGGACTAAGGTGAGTTAAATTATTATTATTATTATTATTTTTAACCCCTCCAGCGCTATTTTACTATGCATTCTGTATTCAGAATGCTATTATTTTCCCTTATAACCATATTATAAGGGAAAATAATACAATCTACAGAACACCGATCCCAAGCCCGAACTTCTGTGAAGAAGGTCGGGTTTGGGTACCAAACATGCGCGATTTTTCTCACGCGCGTGCAAAACGCATTACAATGTTTTGCACTCACGCTGAAAAATCGCGGGTGTTCCCGTAACGTACCCGCACATTTTCCTGCAACGCCCGTCTGAAAGAGGCCTAAGACATGTCCTATTTTTTGTGGCGTGGCAGATGGTCTTTCATATGCTTTAGTATCCATGCAGCCCTGCCACAAAAGATAGGACATATCCTATACATTGCAATATGTGAACCCATTGAAGTCAGTGGGTCTGCACCGCGGTGTGGCATCCACAAGGCCGGTATCAGTGTTTTGCACATCTGCAATTTGCAAACCGTGTGCATGAGGCCTTATAAAAACATGGCTGCTTTCTTCCAAAAAACAGCCTCACACCTGTCTATGGCTTTGCTGCTCAGCACCATTGAATGGGACTGCGCTGTAATACCACACACAACCTGTCGACAGGGGTGGTGCTCTTTCTGTAAGAAAGCAGCCATCTTTTCTAGTCCTGGATAACTGCTTTAATCTTTTTAGAAAATCCATAACTGGTCCATGAGGATCCCATTATTTTATTTATTTTTTGTGGTTGCTTATTATATTCTTATCAACAGACAGCAATGTAATTCTGTTGGGAAGGAGCCAACGAAAGTGTGAACAGAGACTTATCCAATTTTTACTGCACATTCAGTGTATGCGTGCATGCCAAAATTGTCTGTAGGCCCCCATGCTCCAAGCACAGGCCATGGGCTAGTTTGTTCCAGCAGGCTGCGCTTTCCTATACATAGGGAAACATTAAAAAAAAGTTTCCTGTGCAGTGCACTTAATTTTTTATTTTTTATAGTGGGGGGGTCAATGGCTGACATATTCCGCTGTGCTATAGCATAATTGCGGAGGCTTCCAGTGTAAGTAAAGAACTAGATGTATGCAGTGAATGGCATTTTCAGCTACGGCTGAACATATACTTCATTTTGTTTCGGAAATGACCCACTTCATTTATTAATAAAGTATGTCCTGCTGGGACTTTGAATCTCTGACCCTAATCTTTACATATATCAGAAGCCGGGGCGTCTAACTTCCAAACCTTAACTCGCATGGCGTTGACTGACCCCTTAAATTGGTGTATAACTCATTTGCTTTGAAAAAGGTCTGGAGCTCCTATGGGTTGCCTGCTCACAGTAGAAGCTGGAGCGCCTACAGTCACTTTGCTGGACTTTCTTGATTTTTTTTTTACCATGGTTGGAAACGAGTAGAACAGAATTTCCTTCACCTATTATCCTGGTTGACATAATGGTTTAGACAAAACAAACCATGAAGCCATTAGCATGCGTCCATGCATCTCACATTATAAAATAAAAGTCTAATCTAAGCACTTTCCTGCATTAATTGTAGTGTGACCACAGCTATTTTTCTAGTCGAGCAGTAAGCACGGTTCTGAGGCAATTACTTCACTGCCTTGCTTCCCATGCATCTCTGTGTAGTCTAAGTGCAGGAAGCACAGGAAGAGGTTTAATGAGGTAGCTCAGCATGGAGCAAGGCACTACATGAGGTCTTAATAAAAAAGGAAGGGCAGCTTTCGTAGCCACGTGTTGCATGTCTGCGGAGAGGAAGAGGCAGCAACTCCCAATCTGCAACGTGTAGAGATCTAATGGGTGGGAGCACCCTCTGCTGGCACAATCGAGGCGTCGTCATGTACTCTGAAGAAACAGAGGAAAACTGTTCCCAAAGGCCTCACGCACACGGCCGTTGTTTTGGTCCACATCCGAGCCGCAGTTTTGGCGGCTCAGATGCGGACCCATTCACTTCAATGGGGCCGCAAAAATGCAGACAGCACTCCGTGTGCTGTCCGCATCCATTGCTCCGTTCCGTGGTCCGTACTTTGCGGACAAGAATAGGCAGTTATATAAAGGCTGTCCGTGCCGTTCTGCAAATTGCGGAACGCACACGGACGCCATCCGTGTGCATGTAGCCAAAATTACATGTATATTTTGCTATCCAAATAGAGGGGTTATGTGCTTGTTGAGGGCTTGCAAGGGACCAGTAAATAGGCCACGTAAATATTCAGATCAATATAGGTATTACTCTGTGGGGCCCCATGATAGAGATTGGTTATTGGGCACAGACTTTTTTTCCACTGTTTAAGGCTACATGTGATGGACCTTTTATTTTTATTTTTTTTACAGCTGTTTCAAGACCAGTGGTTATTCACACGGAAGTTTTTGATGGCCAGTGAATAATGGACGTCAAAAAATAGAACATGTTCTATCTTGTCCATTTTTCACTGACCGACTGCCCCCATGCAATTGAATGGGTCAGTTTTACAGAAAGGCATCAGTAAAAGAAAAAACTTTTATCCTTTTTTAACAGACGTTTTTGGGCATGTACACTAAAAGGCTTCACATGTCTTGCCGATCCAGCATTGTATATCTATGAAATGCTTGTTTCAGGGAAATATAACAACTGGGATAAAGTGGACCCAGCAGAGTTGTTCAGCAAGGCACCTACAGAGAAGAAGGAGGCCAACCCCAAGCTCAACATGGTGAAGTTCTTACAGGTGGGTAAATGTTATGTGATGTAGTTAAGGCTCCATTCACATGTCCGCAATTTCGTTTCGCATTTTGCGGAACAGAATTGCGGACCCATTCATTTCTATGGGGCAGCACGATGTGCTGCCCGGACACGGAATTGCGGACCCGCACTTCCGGGTCCACACTTCCGTTCCGCAAAAAAATCGAACATGTCCCATTCTTGTCCGCGTTGCAGACGTGTGAATGGAGCCTTAGGGTGATCTCACAAACGGATGATTCTGCCAACATTTATTTCATATGCATGGGCAGTTCATAGTGCCAGGGACATGAGACTAACATACTTACAAGATGCTGTAAGGAGTGATTATAACGGGCACATAGTTCTGGGGCTTCATCTGCTGTTTTAACTCCTTTTGGACATCTATTTGTGGATTGACATATCACGCAGTTGCAGTATTTCGGTTGTGGTAACCACACCGGAATTCTATGACAAAGTACACTATAATGTTAGTAGCAATTGGGGTTTCACAGACCCCATTCACGCACAGCGTAAAAAATTTGCAGAGGGTTCTAGATATGTTACGGATTGGAAAATCATTAAGTATGTCCTAATTCTTGTGGAAATGGCATGGTTTTCACTGTGGTTTAATTCATTACAGTGTAGTGAGCGAAATCCAAATTATGCCTGCACCATGTCATTTTTATGTTGTGTGTCAATGTGATTAAGCCCCTCTGTCGTATGACTTTATTTAAAAGTATACATGAATACAGGCTGATACTGAATAGCAGTAGCATGCACGTATAAAGAGGTTGTTCAACTTTGAGATCTTTCCTGCCAGAACCCCCCGACCCCCAATACAACCGCATTGCTGGACCTGCAGAGGGAAACATAGTTGCTTCATGCTGCTGGGTCCTAGCTCCTTTAGTCTGTCACCACTGATACCTGTCTCAGTCCCCTGCTTTTCAACATTCTGTTTGATGCGGGTCATGTGGTCACTGACTAGCCACAGTTGTGATGTGTCACCCATGCATCACGTGAACCAGTGAGTGACACATGGGGGACACATTGGCTGCAGCGACCATAGGACCCTTGATAAACAGGATGTTGACATGTGGTGACTAGAGCAAGGCAGTGGTAAGTAGGTTTCCCTCCGCAGGTCTGGCAGTGTGAAGGGGGGGGTCGGCAAAAGGCCACTCGGAGGTGACCAAAAAACAGCAATTTAAGCATTTTTTTTTCTGTCATAGACTCATAGCATTCACTATGCAGGATAAATGCTTTTATATTTTAATAGTTCAGACATTTTTGCATGTGTCGATACCAAGTATGTACACCATTGTGTTAAGGTCCTGACTTTAAACAGTCTGCTTATAATGAAATACCAAAATTTCTGAACACAGAATGATCATATTTTTAATCCGTGTGCTATCTGCATTTTCTGTGGATAACACAATGACCTGTTCATTTCCATGAGGCCATGGAAATATCCGTATTTTTTGAGGATCCGCAAATTATAGAACATGTCATATTCTGGTCCATATTGCGGACAAGAATAGTCCTTCCTATTTATGGGAGTGAGTAAAATGCAGAATGCACAAATTTTAAGTATCCATATTTTGTGGATCCATTGTTTGCTGATTAAAATACGGACACGATTGTTTTCATGAAGTTTAAAGGGCTTATCCAACTCCCGTCACCGGACGGGGAGATGCAGCGGCGGCTGTGCGCGGATAAGGCTAGTTTCACACTAGCGTTGTTGGATACCGGCAGGCAGTTCCATTGCCGGAACTGCCTGCCGGATCTGGAAATCCGTATGCAAACGGATATCATTTGTTTCCGGATCCGTCTGACAAATGCATTGAAATACCGGAACCGTCTCTCTGGTGTCATCCGGAAAAACTAATCCGGTATTTTTTTTCTTCACATTTTTAAAGGTCTGCGCATGCACAGACCGGAAAACCGATCCGTCAATGCAGCAATTTCCAGAACACTTAGTACCGGATCCGGCATTAATACATTTCAATGGAAATTTATTCCGAATCCGGCAATCCAGCAAGTGTTCCGGAATTTTGGCTGGAGAAAATACCGCAGCATGCTGTGGTATTTTCTCCGGCCAAATGCCGTAAAAGGGACGGAACGGAAGACATCCTGATGCATACTGAACGGATTGCTTTCCGTTCAGAATGCATTAGGACAAAACTGATGCGTTTTTTTACGGTATTGAGCACCGAGGACGGAACTCAATACCGGAAAACTTTAACGCTAGTGTGAAAGTACCCTAACCCCTTTAAGGCCAGAAACAGATGAGTGAGTTCAATGCGAGGAAACAAACTGGTTCTGATCTTATGATTTATAATGCTGTGTCTCCCTGCCAGACCTGTATCTAATGAATTACACTGACAGCATTATGTCCGAACAATTCAGTAGACTCAAGGTCTCGCAGGGTCACAGCATTATAAATCATTATAATGCAGTCACAGAAGCAGAGGTCAGAATGGGAAATCACACTTACATACACACTGTGTTTCTTGTATTGAACTTGCTGGTCTGTGTCTGGCCTAAAAGTAATACATTATTTTTTTTATTTGATGGTAATATTTAAAATTAATAATGTTTTATTGCAGATGTTGTCATCGTATGCCTAGACCATCATGGCCACATCGGGCACTTTTTGATATGGCTTCTTCTATGAATAGTGCCACCAAGTGGCTGAACTATTTTGTAAAGAAGAAAATTACTCCTTTACTGTCACGATCAGTGTGGGGGAAAAACTCCACACTAAACACAGGAGGGAAGGGGAACAGTAACTGGGCCTGGAAACTAGGGAAGAAACAGGTCACCTCCTAAACAACCCTAATCCGGGCCCTAACTACCTATCAATATGAATAGACCTTGAAGGTAGAAATATTCATATGCTGGATACCTAGGCCCTTATATCCCTATAAGGCCCTGGAATCGAGTTAGGACCAGAGACAACCCATTCCTCCCCAGATGGACAAATGGAAGTCTCTGTCTCAGGCCCAGATACAAACAGGGAATATAACAAACACAAAACAATAAGAACAGACAAGACTTACCTGAAAGTAGAAAACTGGCAACACCAGAAGCACCACAGAGTACAACCGACCAGCTAGTTAGAAGGCAGGAAGAAAATCTATAAACCGCACCTCCAAGAGTGAGAAGCTGCTACTTATGGGAAAGGTAGTTTACCAACAAGCAACACCTGAAGCAAGGGGTGTGGCATTCACCAAAACACAGACAATAAGATCCACAGTGAACTTGTCAATTTAACCCACGAGTTGCCAGTCTCTTTCTGATCTCTTGGTACCTGCCACAGGAACGTCCGTGACAGTACCCCCCGCTTCTACGGGTGACCTCCTTGCACCCAGGACCAACCTTATCCGGGTGAGATCTATAAAAAGCATTCACTAAACTATTGGCATTAATGTCGGATGCCCGCACCCACATCCTCTCCTCCGGTCCATAACCTCTCCAGTGAACAAGATATTGAAGGGATACACGGAGAACTCGAGAGTCAACTATTTTCACGATCTCGAATTCCAAATTACCGCCCACTATGGCCGGAGCGGGTGGCAAGGAAGATGGCTGTAAAGGTTCCACATATTTTTTTAACAAAGACCTATGGAACACATTATGAATTTTCAGGGCCTGAGGAAGCTCAAGACGAAAAGCTACAGGATTAATAATGACCATGATCTTATATGGGCTGATAAACCTTGGACCCAACTTCCAGGAAGGTACCTTCAACTTAATGTTTCTTGTGGACAGCCACACAGAATCACCCACACTTAGGTCCGGACCATTCATATGTTTCCTGTCAGCCACACGTTTATATTTGTTGCCCATATTTTTCAAGTTATTTTGAATTTTTCGCCATATTGATGAACATTCTTCCTCAGGGATACCAGAAGTATTAGAACCAGAAAAGAGTGCCAAACTGCGGGTGAAATCCATAGGCCCCAAAAAACGGCGACTCACCAGTGGACTCCTGACTACGATTGTTTATGGCAAACTCTGCCAAAGACCAAAAAAGGAAGACCACTCCTCCTGGTTCTCAGATACAAAACATCTCAAGTAAGTCTCCAGACTCTGATTAGTGCGCTTCGTCTGTCCGTTCGACTGAGGATAAAAAGCCGAAGAAAAGGACAGTTGAATTCCCAGACGAGTACAGAATGCCTTCCATAATCTGGAAACAAACTGAGTCCCACGATCTGAGACCACGTCAGAGGGAATGGCATGAAGTTTCACAATGTTGTCAACAAATACCTGTGCAAGGGTTTTACCATTAGGTAGGCCTGGTAATGCAATAAAATGTACCATTTTACTAAAGCGATCAGCTACCACCAGAATAACTGTCTATCCTGAAGAATTAGGTAGATCAGTGATAAAGTCCATGGATACATGAGTCCATGGTCTGGACAAAATGGGTAACGGAAGTAAAGATCCAGAAGGTAGAGTATGTGTCACCTTGGACCGTGCACAGGTAGTACACACTGACACAGTCCTTCACACACTTACGCCACCCCATCCACCAGAATCTACGAGATATAAGGTTGGCAGTGGACCTACTCCCAGGATGTCCTGTAAGAACTGTACAATGATGTTCCTCTAACACCTTGTGATGCAATTCTGGTGGCACAAATAGTTTCCCAGAGGGACACGAGTCCGGTACGTCTCCCTGAGCCTCTAATACCTTCACCTTTAGGTCAGGGTAGAGGGCGGATATCATCACCCCTTTAGACAGTATGGGACTCGGGTTTTCAAAATCACCACCTCCAGGCAAACTACGTGACAAGGCGTCCGCCTTGACATTCTTAATCTCAGGACGATAGGTGACAGTGAAATTGAATCTGGTAAAAGACAGGCCCCATCTGGCTTGTCTTGGGTTCAGTCATTTCGCCGACTCCAGATAAGCCAGAATTTTGTGATCAGTGAATACCGTGATCGGATGAATCGCCCCCTCCAACCAATGACGCCATTCCTCAAAAGCCAATTTAGTGGCCAGCAACTCTGTTACCCGCATAATTTTTCTCAGCGGGGGATAGTTTTTTCGAGAAAAATGCACATGGTCGCCATTTACCAGGTGATGGGCCCTGTGACAAAACTGCTCCCCCACCTTGGATGCGTCCACTTCCACAATAAACGGTTGTGACACATCTGGCTGCACCAATATGGGAGCAGAAGAGAAGCATTCCTTAATCGCAGAAAAGGCTTGCAACGCCGAATCAGACCATACAGAGACATTGTCGAATAATTCTTAATACATTTTCAGTAATAGTTGGTCCTAAAAACTGCATAAGGGCATTCAGATTTTCGGGTCGATCCCAGTCCAATACAGCATGGACTTTCTCAGGATCCATTAGAAAACCCGAAGATGACAGCAGGTAGCCCAAGAACTGCACCTCGTGTACTGCAAAAACACATTTCTCTAATTTTGCGAACAATTTATTATCCCTCAGAATCTGTAACACCTGTCTCACATGATTCTGATGTGTTTCCATGTCAGGAGAATAAATAAGAATGTCATCCAAATACACGATCACAAACCTCCCCACCAGGTGATGAAAGATGTCATTCACAAAATGTTGAAGACCGCCGGGGCATTGGTCCAACCAGAAAGGCATGACCAGGTTCTCAAAGTGCCCCTCAGGAGTATTAAAAGCAGTCTTCCATTCATCCCCTTCCTTGATCCTAACCAGATTATATGCCCCCCTTAAGTCCAAATTGGAGAACACCTTGGCACCAATTATCTGGTTAAACAAATCGGGAATCAAAGGAAGAGGGTAAGGATCCCGGATAGTAATCTGATTGAGTTCACGAAAATCCAGATATGGCCGAAGACCCCCATCTTTTTTTGAAAAAAAAAAAAAGAACCCTGCAGCCACTGGAGACTTGGAAGGTCTTATGTGCCCTTTCTTCAAACTCTCGGCAATATATTCTCTCACTGGCCTGCCTTTCAGGTTCAGAAAGATTATACAACCTAGATTTAGGCAATTTAGCCACCGGAATAAGATTGACAGGGCAATTATATTCCCGATGGGAAGGTAAATCCTGACATCCACTCTCAGAAAACACATCGGCAAACTCGGATATAAAAGAGGGTACAGCCTTAGTAGTAACCACAGAAAAGGATGTATTGAGACAATTATCAATGCAATAGTCCCCCCAATCCAGAATCTGCCTAGCTTGCCAATCGATAGTAGGATTATGCTTGGCAAGCCATGGTAAACCCAGAACCATAGGTGCAGGGAGACCTTCCAAGACAAAACACGAGAGAACTTCTTGATGAAAGTCACCCACTCTTAATCGGATATCATGCAAAACTTGCAACAAGCACCTCTGAGTAAGAGGGGAAGAATCATTAGCAAATACAGGAATGTCTTTTTAATGTACTTGGTGATAACCTGTGCATGCGGACAAACTGCGCATCAATCAGGTTCACCCCAGCCCCGCTGTCGATAAATACCTAAATTCCCACAGTTTTTTACTTTAGCGCCACCTCGGCAGTCAGGAGAAATCGGGTACTACCAGCAAAGGACAAATGCACATTCTCTGACTCCCCACTCACACCTCTGATAGTCAGATGGGATTTAGACGCCCCTTTTTGTTTCTCTTTTTGCCGCTGAATGCTTGGACATATATTGACAAAATGTCCCCTTTGACCGCAGAAAAAACAAACAAAAAAAAGCCCACCATACTCCCTGCTTGCGACTCCTACTTTTGCAAGCAGATCCCGGAGTCGCTTCCCCTAATTGCATGGGTTCATCCTCAAGTATAAGCTCAGGAGTCTCTTCACCCAAAGAGTCAAAGGAATACAGTACGTTATGTAATAGAACATCCTGAGAGAGTGGGCCCTTAGATCTCTCTCTCAGGCATCTATCAATACGTACAGCCAAAGACATAGCAGCTTCCAAAGACTCAGGATCATGAAAGGCCAAAGCATCCTTCAGCCTCTCAGATAATCCCTGACAAAACTGGCTACGGAGAGCTGGATTGTTCCTTTCAGTATCCATAGCCCATCTCCTAAATTCGGAACAATAAATCTCCGCCGAACCCTCTCACTGACGCAGGCTGCGTAATTTAGTCTCGGCCAGGGAGGTTCGGTCCGGGTCATCATAGATGAGACCTAAAGCTCCGAAAAATCTATCTACTCATCGGAGAGACTGTGATCCGGTCGGCAGAAAAAAAGCCCAAGACTGGGCGTCCCCTTTAAGCAACAAAATAATCACCCACTCTCTGGCTCTCGTCCCCAGATGAGTGTGGACGCAACTTAAAGTACCATTTGCATGCTTCCCTGAACTGAATAAAATTATCACTCCTCCCCGAGAATCTATCTGGGAGAGCAACTTTAGGTTTAGGACAGGTCAGGTAACCACTACTAGGATTAGCCAAAAGTGGTCTCTGCATCTGTGAGACGGTCGTGCGGAGGTCATCCACCTGCAGAGACAGACCCTGTAGCTGTCCGGTCAGTGCAGCAATAACAGACAACAAAATCACGGTTATTCCGCATTTTATAATGTCACGATCAGTGTGGGGGATAAACTCCACCCTAAACACAGGAGGGAAGGGGGAACAGTAACTGGGCCTGGAAACTAGGGAAGAAACATGTCACCTCCTAAACAACCCTAATCCAGGCACTAACTACCTATCAATATAAATAGACCTTGAAGGTAGGAATATTCATATGCTGGATACCTAGGTCCTTATATCCCTATAAGGCCCTGGAATGAGGTTAGGACCACAGACAACCCATTCCTCTCCAGATGGACGAATGGAAGTCTCTGTCTCAGGCCCAGATACAAACAACAGGGAATATAACAAACACAAAACAATAAGAACAGACAAGACTTATCTGAAAGTAGAAAACTGGCAATTCCAGAAGCACCACAGAGTACAACCGACTAGCTAGTTAGAAGGCAGGAAGAACATCTATAAACCGCACCTCCAAGAGTGAGAAGCTGCTACTTATGGGAAAAGTAAATTACCAACAAGCAACACCTAAAGCAAGGGGTGTGGCATTCACCAAAACACAGACACAATAAGAGCCACAGTGAACTTGTCAATTTAACCCACGAGTTGCCAGTGACAGCGTGGGGAAGAAGAAATGACAGAGCTGGAGGGGTGGAGCAATGAAAGGTTCTGTCAGGTCTCCGGCTCGGTGGGAGGAGCAGTGACAGAGCTGTTACAGAGCCAGGGGCATTGATAGAACTCTCAACTCTGCCAGCATCCCTCAAAGGACCCCCTTTCTGCAGGTGTTGTCAAACTGGGAATGTGAGTGGGGTCCTTTCCATGCCGCATCAGCAGCTAATTTGCCTAAACCACCTAGAGGTACGGGTAGTAATGTGCACTAAACTAATTGCTGTGATCACATTAAGGCCTCGTTCACACCAGGCATTGCGTTCCGGCCTGATTATGTCCAGAATGCACTGCACCGCATTGCGGCCAGCTAACTATATTGTGGGGCAGGAGGGGGGCGTAGTGCTCTGTTGAAGTGATTGGCACCATAACCATTCCCAAAGGCTGCATTATGCCTGCGGTCCAGTCCAAACAAAATGCTGCAAGCAGCATTTTCACCGGACCTCAGGCATAATAGTGCCTTGCGATCCCGTGCATCCGATTGCCTGCGGCTGTGGCTAAGGTGCCATTCGCTTCAATTGATCGTCACGCCCCCTCCTGCCCCACAACATAGTGAGCCGGCCGCGATGTAGTGCATTCTGGACAGAATCATCTGGTGTGAACGAGGACTAAACTTAGAGTAATTTCACACCACAAAGACTGGAACGCAAGCCAGCCACCTCCCTGCATAAGGAAGCGTGGCGGTGCATTGAAGTCAATGGCACCGCAGCCTCCTCCTCGCCCGCAGTGGTGGCACATTAGTTCCTGTGTTCCAGTCCAGTGCAATCTGCTAAAATAGTGCTTGCAGCATTTTTGCAGATTGCACTAGACCGGGACGCAGGCACTAATGTGCCACGTGCTTGGGTGGCGGCGATCACACTTCAAAGCACTGCCACACCTCCAAACGCAAGAAGCCAGCCAGCATATCAATAAAGACCTTATTTAAATATGGTTTTGATTTAAAATTATTTTTTGTATCAGGACAAGTAGATTGTCATGAGGGACAAGTAGATCGAGCCCCCGCTTTAGTCCTTCGACAAGTAGTTTAGTTTTTATTTCCACACCCCTGCATTAGGGCAAAACTGATCCGTTTTGGACCGCTTGTGAGAGCCCTGAAATGGATCTCACAAACAGAAAATAAAACGCCAGTGTGAAAGTAGCCTTAAACAGTTCATTTTTTAAAATAATAATAGATATATAATCTATGCAAAACAAGACAGACCCAAAGAAGAGTCAAAAGAACCACCCTATAAATGCACATCCAACAATATCCATAAAAAAATTGTATACAATGTGAACAACGTGTCTGTAACAGGATAAAACCGACACATACAGAATCCACTGAACATCCACAGATCAGGCATACAATATATACCAGCTATGCACAATATAAACCTATAAACTGCATTAAGACAATGTTGAATAAGATCAGGTCACTGATGAATAAAAGCAGACCACAATAAGGTCAAGTAGTGAGAGCCAAAATCTGTATAAGCAGCTGGTGCAGTGGATCTGAAAGAATGAGAGATGCCGTAGATATATAATCTATAGTTTTCTCGCATTTCACTCAGGTGGAAGGAAGTCGATGTGACTATGTAGTCTTGTGGCTGGATTGCGACAAGGAGGGAGAAAACATCTGTTTTGAGGTAATCATGACATATCATCACGCCATGTTGTGTCTGTTCATCAAATGCTATATTATTTTGGCCTTTACTATTTGTCAGGTGCTGGATGCAGTGCTACCAGTGATGAATAGAACTCACACAGGGGAGCGTACTGTGCACCGTGCAAAGTTCAGCTCCATCACAGATACAGATATCATCAATGCTATGAACAAGCTTGGGGAGCCCAACAAGAATGAAGCCCTTTCTGTTGATGCTAGACAGGAGTTGGACCTCAGGATTGGCTGTGCCTTCACAAGGTTTCTTCATGTTCTCTCATTGTGTGATTGTTGCTTTCCTACTGCTCATACTTCCACAGTATATACAAAAGTTAAAGGGGTTGTCTTACTTCAGAAAATAACATTTATTATGTAGAGGACGTTAATTCAAGGCACTTACTAATGTATTGTGATTGTCCATTTTGCTTCCTTTGCTGGCTGGATTCATTTTTCCAACACATTATACACGCCCGTTTCCATGGTTACAACTACCCTGCAATACATCAGTGGTGGCCGTGCTTGCACAATATAGTGAAAAGCACTAGCCTATGTGCACTCCCATTGTCCTGGCCACCAGAGAAGCCAGTGCTTTTTTCTAATGTGTCGACCACCACTGATGGATTGCAGGGTGGTTGTAACCATGGAAATGAGCCGTGTATAATGTGATGGAAAAATGAATCCAGCCAGCAAAGGAAGCAATGTGGACAATCGCAATACATTTAGTAAGTGGCTTGTATTACCTTCCTCTATATAATAAATGTTATTTGCTGAAGTGAGACAACCATTTTACATGGCCCCAGGCTCTTTCACATCTGCTGATTCATAGGCATTTGTCAAGAATGAGCCCAGCTTTCTTAATAATTGCATGATTGTGAGCAGAGGTGAGAGCTGCATTTTCATGCAGCATTCATCTCCTTTGTGTGGGGATACACGATCACTACTGCAGTCGCTCATCCCCTTACAGATTTCTGGTTGCCGGCAGCTCATCCCTGTTCACACAGGCCGATCAGCTGTCCAGAAAAATTAAGTTTATGTACCACATAAAAGATAGTCATCTGGTGAACGAGTTTGCTTGTATGACGAATACTCATCTCGCAATGATTGCCCAGATCCTCAGACCATGTAAAAGGGTCTTGTACAGCTGCTCCAACATGGCGATCACATGTTTTTGTCATAGTACATGGCCATTTCATGGTGACACCATATACCTTTTCCTGTTGCCATGTTGTTTACACATGAGACAGATATTCTACAGTGCCAAATGAAAGCACTTTTTATTTATTATTTTTAAATCAGATCATTTTTCTTTTAACACACCGTACACAAGTAAAAAACATATACAGCAATAAACCCCTCAAAAACCCCTGCCTCCCCCGTGCAGTGTCCTCCGTACCCTAAATAAGTTCTATACTTGATTCCTATCAACAGTTAACCTCTCCATACCCAGCTGCATCATCCAATGATCATCTAAGGGCAGTCCTACTTCTCTGATCTAGGCTGACTACTCTCATGGTATCTACCAACCATGATCTCGTCAAGTCCTCGGAGGCTAAACCAGATTTTACTATCCAATTCTTTCATTGTTGCTGGAATTTTTTAAGTGCACCTCTTTCAGATAGATTCCTCTTTCCAACCGAACCAGATGATTTACAGCCCCTATTAATTCTTGCTTGTTTGGACCAATTGATTGTATCCAATGTTTCGCAATCAGTTTCCTTAAACAATATAGAGTTTTCGCTATTGCCAACCTACACCCCTTTGTTACTGCTAGATCCTGAGTAGTGTGGCCCAGAACACCAACCACTGTGTTCCTAGAAACTGCAATATTGTACACGGCATCTACCATACTAAACACTACCGACCAGTAGGTACCAAATTCTCTACAGGACCATATCATATGAATAAGATCTGCCTCTGTACGGCGAGGGCAGTTGGGGCTGGGTCGGATTCCCATCCTATGGAGCATTACGGGCGTTCTATACACTCTATGTAACAGGAATAGTTGTGATCGACGCTGGGCCTCACTGATGGACAACAATGGTGTATTTTCCAGGATGGCTTGCCACTGATCAGAAGTTAAAGGTCCCACATCCTTTTCCCATTTCCCTTGTAGGCCAGCTATTGGAGCCCCCAGACTCCTCTCCAAAAGGAACCCATAGGCAAACGAGATGAGTTTATAGGAGGCCGATGCCTGCACCACTTGATCGAACAAAGCTGTAGTAGCAATAGATGTAGACACTTCCTTCTCGATATTGCATAGCATGTCTCAATTGTAAATAGGCATAAAAAACTGACCTTTGCAGTCCATACTCCGATTGGAGTTGCTGAAAAGACTTAAATATCCCCTTATCAAAAATCTGGTGCACATACTTATCCCCTTTTGCGCCCAGTCCTCAAAGCCCTCCAATAATACACTTCCCATAAGTATGTATTATGCCACAACGGAGTATATTTAGTATAGCCCTTAATATCCAGCAAGTCTTTAACAATCCACCACACCTTATGCATAAGCTGGAATGTAGGCAGACTAGGGGAGAATAGTTTAAACGCTTGCGCTTCCAGTGCTCCCAACGAAGTGTGGTTCACTATAAGCGACCCGATTATGGACCTCCTAGAGTCCTGCACTGCGTCCCGATTCCATCCCTGCAAATGTTGGAGCTGCGCAGCCAGAAAATATGTCCAAGGATGCGGCAATGCCACTCCACCCCTGTCCTTAGCAAGCTGCAGCTTATTCAGTTTAATTCTAGATACACCTTTCCTCCATAAGTCTCTAAATGCCCCATCTTTCCTCCTAAAGAAGTGCCGGGGAACCCAAACTGGAGCATTGTGCAGAATATACAGCAGTTGGGGCATTATTATCATCTTGATCAGGTTCACTCTACCTATCATAGAAATCGGTAGCTTACACCATGCCTCAATTTTATGTTTTATCCTATCCAAAAGGGGTATAAAATTGAGCTCAATATAGTCCTTAACATCTCTCGTGACCCACACTCCCAAATACTTAAATTTGGCCACCCATAAAATGGGGATATTCACCAAGCTAGATGGGGCCTCACGAGGAATCATAGGAAGCAGCGCAGACTTAGACCAGTTAATGGACAACCCAGAGAAAGTTCAAAAATTATCTATAATTCTCATTATTGGGGACAAATTTACCGTTACCTTATTAACAAATAGTAAAATGTCA
This sequence comes from Bufo bufo, assembly GCF_905171765.1. Classification (NCBI taxonomy): domain Eukaryota; kingdom Metazoa; phylum Chordata; class Amphibia; order Anura; family Bufonidae; genus Bufo; species Bufo bufo. The sequence goes on along the minus strand of NC_053390.1, from coordinate 249,572,654 downwards.
TCAGCATATAAAGCCACTCATTCCTCTCCCCGTCCAGTACTTGAACCCCTGAATCTGGCCGCCAAAGGTTCTATTGCCACTGCATAAAGCAATGGGGACAATGGGCACCCCTGCCTAGTACCCCTCTCTAATTTAAAGCTATTCAACATTTCATTATTAACTTTAATCCTAGCAGTGGGAGCAGCATACAAAAGTAGGACCCAGGCTATGAAAGATGACCCAAATCCCATTTTTTTAAGGACAGTCCATAAGTATCTCCATTCTACGCTATTAAGCGTTTTGACGGCGTCCATTGATAGCACCGTCTTATCAGCTAGATCACCTGGGGCCGCCTGGAGATTTAAAAAGAGTCTCCTCAGATTGTTAGCGGTGGACTTCGCTGGCATAAATGCGGATTGATCTGGGTGCACCACCAACTTGACAACTTTGGACAGCCGCGTCGCCAATACATTCGCCAATATCTTGACATCTGACGTGAGGAGAGAGACAGGCCGGTATGACTCAGGCAGTTTATGATCCTTCTCCGGTTTAAGTAAAACCACAATCGTGGCTTCATACATGGAATGGGGCAACCTACCCACTTCATAAGCTTGTTCATATACCTCAAATATCTTCCCCAAATTCCTTGTACATTTCCATAGGCAACCGTCAGGACAGGGAGCTTTCTTGTTTGGCATTAAGCTCACCGCCTGTTGTAATTCTATTGTAAGAGGAGCATCTAGCCTGTCCCTCTCCTCCGCCGATAAAGCCGGCAGTCCCACCCCATCCAGGAAATCTTCCAGATCCTGTTCCATGTATGTAACCTTACTTTTATATAGAGCTTCATAAAACCCCTTAAAAATCTCCAATATTCCCTGAGTATTATCTATAGTCCTGCCCTCTTTATTTTGTAAGCACGACACGTATGTAGACCCCTGTTGAGCCTTAGCTATCATCGCCAGCATAAGCCCTGCCTTCCCTCTCTCCTAGTATTGCTATTTTAGAAAAGACCACTTATTAGCAGCCTGTTCCAGGATGTGGGCATTGAGAGCCTCCTGTGCAGCTTTCCAAGCTCCCAGTGTGACCCCAGGGCGATCCCCAACATATGCCACCGCCTTGCTAGTCAGTTGGTTCCACATCTCCTTTCCCAGCTCGTGCGTGCGCGTCTTAACAATATTTATCCTTTTGCTCAATATACCTTTCATAAATGCCTTCATTGAGTCCCATACTATACCCACAGAAGCAGTTCCCTCATTAAACTGATAAAACTCCCTCAGTTGTTTCCTGACATCATTAAGATCTATTACTTTTAACCAGAATGGGTTCAGGCGCCACATTCTGGGGCTCCTACAGCCAGCCAGTTGTAAAGTAACCTGCAGCGGGGAATGGTCTGACACTGTCCTACAATGGAACCGAGGAAAGCACTCTGTTTTAGTAAGCTTTTCAATTGTACCATCTGCTAATATGAAAAGTTTTTATAAGAGTGGAAAGCTCCTTTAATTATGTATGTATTACATATACTGGTCTTAAATTTGTTGTTTTATTGATTTACATTGTCTTCACCTAGGTTTCAGACAAAGTACTTTCAAGGTAAATATGGTAACCTGGATAGTTCCCTAATATCTTTTGGCCCCTGCCAAACCCCCACCTTAGGATTCTGTGTGGAGAGGCATGATAAGATCCAGTCATTCAAACCTGAAATGTATTGGGTCCTTCAAGTCAAGGTGAGCTGTTCATGAAATTTATATGTATTGGACTGGTTATACTGGTGTCTGATGTCACTTTTAAGTAATTTGCTTGCGTATAGATATTGTGATTGAGTAGCTGGAGCAGAATAGGCCATCTTATCAATGTGTTCAAGTGTGAATTACCTATATATATTTTTTTATCTTTTCAGGTGAGTCGTGGCCAAGAGCATCCTCTTACTCTGGACTGGGATCGAGTTCGGGTCTTTGACAGAGAAATAGCTCAGATGTTCTTAAACCTTACAAAGACAAGCAGGGAGGCAACGGTAACAATGCATTACTTCTGTTGGGACATGAACACTGGTCAGACTGCTGACTTCATCATTCCCATAGACTTGAATAGAGCAACCACGTGCATGCCCATCCACTGCTACAGTCCAGCACATCTGCAGTGCAGTAAGGAGGAAAGGGGAATGTTCTAGTGGTCAGCATATTTATTACCTATCTTATGGATAAGTGAGAAAAACCCTTTAAAGCTGGGGATTTTGCTTTTGTGCATTTTTTAGGAATAAAAATACCTGGATAGAAACCTGCAAATGTCATATTATATTACTTTGTCGAGTGTAGATTACATTCAGTGACAATGCTTTTGGCTTGCGTTGGTTCTCTTCCTTCATCTTTCCATGGCATTTTCACAGTCAGAATAGTGTAGCACATTGCAGTATAGCATCCAGTAAAAAAACAGAAACATGATAATCCCATTATAAGTAATTGGGGCCAAAAATGGATCCTTCAAAGTTTGTTTGCTGAAACTAGAATACCAGGGTACAAATTTGAAATATACAGTATACTCTATTCCAGTCATGCTAGTTGTTAGGGAAAAGCAGGTATAAATATAGATATGAACATCCTGAATGTCTCATCCAAGCAAGCATCTTTTCTATGACATATACACGTCTGTACACAGGAGTGGGGGGGATTGCCTTCTTCTAATAGTTATGAATGTTTATTAGGTATGTAGTATGCTTTCAGCTGCATTTAGCTAAACCAATCTTCAGTGCAATACTAAGCTAATTTATTTAATTCTTCTGAGGCTTATTTTTTTAATCAGATGTTTTTTTAATTGCAGGTAGAATCTGTCAGCAAAAAGGAGAAGGCCAAGCAGAGACCTCAGGCATTAAACACGGTGGAAATGTTGAGAGTGGCCAGTTCAGCTTTAGGTATGTTGACTATATTAACCCCTTCACGCAACATCACGTACATGTACGTGGGGGAATGTGGTGCCTCACCGCATCCCCACGTGCATGTACGTGATCGGCTTTCACTGTCAGCGCAGGGAGCGAAGCGCTGAAGCTTCAGTGAAGCCGGCGTGCTGGGGTTGCTAGGCAACCAGAGAAGCCGGCAGGCACTGTATAGGCGCTCTGACCCGCCCGCGATCGCTGTGATTGGTCCATTACTGCAGAGGGACCAATCGCAGCGCATCGGGGCAGGTAAGGGGGGGTTAGGGAGGGACTATGTGCTTCTCCTTCTCTGATCGCCCCAATTCCTGTCAGGGAAGCGATCAGAGAAGGAGATAGTGTGAAAATCTTCCCGACCTATGACGAGTATACTCGTCATGGCGCACTGCTACTTAGCGCGCCATGATGAGTATACACGTCATGGCATTTAACTGTCACCATGTCTGCAGACATGGTGACAGCGCTGAGATCCCGGCTGTCACACATGCCGCAAATATTCATTGCGCGTGCGAGGAAATCACATGATCGGTGGCCATAGCGACCAACTAACAACAAACATGGGTAGCGGATATGTAACGTGATATATTAGATTATCACCAGTATTATATAACTGAAAGCCTACGGGCGTTCAATGGGGAGGCGCTAAGGCATTGATTATATATATTACTAATCATGATAATAATTTGATGTTATTGATTAATGATCATGCACAACATTTGTAATTTGCTCTTTATATATCTGGTTGAAGCACTGTTATCACTGCTTGACAAAGGCTCCATTGAGGTGAGCTGAAACGTTGTGCTTGGTGTAATAAAGGATCCACTTTTCTTCATCTAAGGCCTCTTTCACATGAATGTGTGCGCTCCGTAGCCGTATTGGGGACCGCATTTGCTTAGCCGCAAAACACAGGCGCCGTTACATGGGCATTCTGCATTACAGATGCGGACCCATTCACTTGAATAGGTCCGCAAATCCGGAGATGCGGAATGGTACGGAACGGAAGCACTACGGAGTGCTTCCGTGGGGTTTCGTCCCATACTTCCGTTCCGCAAAAAGATAGAACATGTCCTATCTTTTTGCAGAGCGGGCGGATTGTGGACCCATTAAAGTGAATGGGTCCACGATCCGCTGCGGCTGCCCCACGGTTGGAATTCGTGCATTGCGGCCTGCAGCACGGCCACAGGGCGCACACGTTAGCGTGCAAGAGGCCTGAGTCCAGAGTGCTGCCTTGTGCTTTTCTATACTACAGTTTTTATATTAAATGTATTTATTTATTTGTTTTATTTAAAAAACAAAAATACTGCTGTTTTCACACTTAGGCTACTTTCACACTAGCGTTCGGGTTTCCGCTCGTGCGCTCCGTTTGAAGGGGCTCACGAGCGGCCCCGAACGCATCCGTCTGGCCCTAATGCATTCTCAGTGGAGGCGGATCCACTGAGAATGCATCCGCCTGCCAGCGCTCAGCCTCCGCTCCGCTCAGTGAGCGGACACCTGAACGCTGCTTGCAGCGTTCGGGTGTCCGCCTGGCCGTGCGGAGGCGAGCGGATCCGTCCAGACTTATAACGGAAGTCAATGGGGACGGATCCGCTTGAAGATGACACTATATGGCTCAATCTTCAAGCGGATCCGTTCCCCATTGACTTTCAATGTAAAGTCTGAACGGATCCGCTCAGGCTACTTTCAGACTTAGAAAATTTTCTAAGTAATAATGCAGACGGATCCGTTCTGAACGGATGCAAACGTCTGCATTATCGGAGCGGATCCGTCTGATGAAACATCAGACGGATCCTCTCCGAACGCTAGTGTGAAAGTAGCCTAACCTCTAGGCCTTATCAAGACTTCCAATTTAAAGAGATACTTTACAGCAGCCACATGGACCATAGACACAATAGACTGGAGGGGACATTTTTGACTTTTATGGGATAGTTTTCTAGTCATACTTCATGGCATAAAAAAAACGGAATAAAAAAAAAAATCACCAGTAATTCGAGATTTTTTATTTTTTATCCTAAAACCGTGATTTAAACAAAAGGTCATTTCCTGATGACACATTCCCATAAAGTAATTTCCTAGTACAAAGTAAAGTCATTCATCCCTTAGATGACTGAACCAATTCTTTGCACATGAATTAAAGGGGTTGTCTGGGTTCAGCTCACAATTTCACCCAGGCAGCCACCATAATATTGTTGTTGTTTAATATCTTTATCAGCGAAATTGCAGAAGGCCTCAATGGTAGGGTGTGTCTTTTTGCTGATGACACAAAGATTTGTAACAGGGTTGATGTTCCTGGAGGAATACACCAAATGGAAAAGGACTTAGGAAAACTAGAGGAATGGTCAAAAATCTGCCAACTAAAATTTAATGTTGATAAGTGCAAGATAATGCACCTGGGACGTAAAAACCCAAGAGCAGAATATAAAATCACAGTCCTAACCTCAGTATCTGAGGAAAGGGATTTAGGGATCATTATTTCAGAAGACTTAAAGGTAGGCAGACAATGTCACAGAGCAGCAGGAAATGCTAGCAGAATGCTTGGGTGTATAGCAAGAGGAATTACCAGTAGAAAGAGGGAGGTGCTCATGCCGCTCTACAGAGCACTAGTGAGACCTCATTTGGAGTATTGTGCGCAGTACTGGAGACCATATCTCCAGAAGGATATTGATACTTTGGAGAGAGTTCAGAGAAGAGCTACTAAACTGGTACATGGATTGCAGGATAAAACTTACCAGGAAAGATTATAGGAGCTTAACATGTATAGCTTGGAAGAAAGACGAGACAGAGGGGATATGATAGAAACTTTTAAATACATAAAGGGAATCAACAAGGTAAAAGAGGAGAGAATATTTAAAAGAAGAAAAACTGCTACAAGAGGACATAGTTTTAAATTAGAGGGGCAAAGGTTTAAAAGTAATATCAGGAAGTATTACTTTACTGAGAGAGTAGTGAATGCATGGAATAGCCTTCCTGCAGAAGTGGCAGCTGCAAATACAGTGGAGGAGTTTAAGCATGCATGGGATAGGCATAAGGACATCCTTCATATAAGATAAAGCCAGGGGCTATCCATAGTATTTAGTATATTGGGCAGACTAGATGGGCCAAATGGTTCTTATCTGCCGACACATTCTATGTTTCTATGTTTTGACACTTTCTATAATATGAGCATCGGAACATTTCATGCTCCGATGCTCTCCCTTGCCCTGCTTTTTTTGTTTATAATAACACTGCTGGGGGGAGGCTTCTGCCCAACAGTGTATTCGGTGACATTACCAACTCTGATGGGTGAGCTTTAGCGCCGGCCTAGCCGTTTTACCGGCTAGGGCAACGCTAAAGCCCCCCCATAAGAGCCGGAGACATCACTGGGCTCACTGTTGAGTGGAAGCTTCTGCCTAGCAGTCCTTATGGAGAGCCCGATACATCACCGAAACTCCATAAAATGCCTTTGCCCTGCAAAGGAGAGCATCAGAAAATGTGCCTGGATGAAAATGTGGGTATGTCCGGGTAAAGCTGTGAACCTGGGCAACCCCTTTAAAAGATAGAATAGAGATGTGAGATTTTGGAACACTACTGAGATATTGCTGCAGCAACATGATCTTGTAACATTCAACATTGGTATGTTAATTGTCTAATCTATGTGATATGTATCATTGTCTGTCGTTTCATTTCAGGAATGGGCCCTCAACATACAATGCAGATTGCAGAGCGATTATACACTCAAGGCTACATCAGCTATCCTCGCACAGAGACCACACACTATCCTGAGAACTTTGATCTGAAAGGGACCCTAAGGCAGCAGGCCAACAATCCATTCTGGGGTGATTCGGTGAGCAGAACAAAATATATTGGCTTTTCTTAATTGTTCACCTAGCAGGGCTCCAGACTGAAAAAAAATATCAAGGAGCCAGTGGCTCCTAACCTGAAAAATTTAGGAGCCAAATTTAAATTTTTACTCGCCAAATTTAAAATACATATAATTACGGTATAATAAAAAAATATTTTAAAAAAAAACACGTCTTACCTACGGTTGTCACGATACCAAAATTTTAACTCGATTTCGATACCATAAAAAAATATTGCTATACTCGATACCCTGTGAAAAAAATAAAAACACCAAAAAAGCTGCTTGCATTCCACATTTTATGGAACGTCTGGACCATAATAGAACAGTCCTAACCTAAATTTTGTTTGGGTACAAGGCGACAAAAAAATGGCAAATTGCACGTTTTTTTTTTTTTTTCACCGCATAGGAGATATTTTTTAATATTTTAATAGTTCGCACTTTTTCGGGCATGGCTATATGTTAATTTTTTATTGTTTATATATTTTATATGTAAAATTGGGCAAGGGGTGATTTAAACTTAAAGGGACACTGACAGGCCTTCTGAGCATAGTTAGCTCTTTATATGCCCCCCTAGGTCTTATAATAAGTTCCCAATTCATATAAGTATTATCCCTGTGCGCATTATAAAACGTTAAAAATAATCTTTATAATCACCTCTCCTTTCTGCCCAAGGGGCGTTCTTTGCGGCGCATTTGTGCCCAGCCGCGTCCCAACTGCCGGGTCCTTAGACACGCCCATCTCATTAGTATTCACTTCGCTGGGCGGTATTTCTCAGTCCCCGACATTCGGAGATCATGCGCATGCGCCCGGCACCCTCGCTCGCCGGGATCACATTGCGCCAAGTGAATACTAATGAGATGGGCGTGTCTAAGGACCCGGCAGTTGGGATGCGGCTGGGCACAAATGCGCCACAAAGAACGCCCCTTGGGCAGAAAGGAGAGGTGATTATAAAGATTATTTTTAACGTTTTATAATGCGCACAGGGATAATACTTATATGAATTGGGAACTTATTATAAGACCTAGGGGGGCATATAAAGAGCTAATTATGCTCAGAAGGCCTGTCAGTATCCCTTTAATATTATGGTGTTTGTTTATTTTAACCTTTTTTTTTTTTTACTTTTTATTTAATAACTATTTCCCCCCTTAGGGGCTAGAACCTGGGATCTTTTCATCCCTTGATCTATGAATAGGACCTCACACTCTCCCTGCTGCTCTGTGCTTTGTGCACACAGCAGCAGGGAGCCGACTATGGCAGCCAGGGCTTTAATAGCGTCCTGGCTGCGATGGTAACCGATCGGAGCCCCAGGCTTACACTGCTGGGACTCTGATCGGAACTGCCACCAATGATAATAATACTTGGGAAGGGGGGGGGGGGGGGTTGGGGGCACACTGTGCCACCAATGAATATACAGGGAGTGCAGAATTATTAGGCAAATGAGTATTTTGACCACATCATCCTCTTTATGCATGTTGTCTTACTCCAAGCTGTATAGGCTCGAAAGCCTACTACCAATTAAGCATATTAGGTGATGTGCATCACTGTAATGAGAAGCGGTGTGGTCTAATGACATCAACACCCTATATCAGGTGTGCATAATTATTAGGCAACTTCCTTTCCTTTGGCAAAATGGGTTAAAAGAAGCACTTGACAGGCTCAGAAAAGTCAAAAATAGTGAGATATCTTGCAGAGTGATGCAGCACTCTTGAAATTGCATAGCTTCTGAAGCGTGATCATCGAACAATCAAGCGTTTCATTCAAAATAGTCAACAGGGTCGCAAGAAGCGTGTGGAAAAACCAAGGCGCAAAATAACTACCCATGAACTGAGAAAAGTCAAGCGTGCAGCTGCCAAGATGCCACTTGCCACTAGTTTGGCCATATTTCAGAGCTGCAACATCACTGGAGTGCCCAAAAGCACAAGGTGTGCAATACTCAGAGACATGGCCAAGGTAAGAAAGGCTGAAAGACGACCACCATTGAACAAGACACACAAGCTGAAACGTCAAGACTGGGCCAAGAAATATCTCAAGACTGATTTTTCTAAGGTTTTATGGACTGATGAAATGAGAGTGAGTCTTGATGGGCCAGATGGATGGGCCCGTGGCTGGATTGGTAAAGGGCAGAGAGCTCCAGTCCAACTCAGACGCCAGCAAGGTGGAGGTGGAGTACTGGTTTGGGCTGGTATCATCAAAGATGAGCTTGTGGGGCCTTTTCGGGTTGAGGATGGAGTCAAGCTCAACTCCCAGTCCTACTGACAGTTTCTGGAAGACACCTTCTTCAAGCAGTGGTACAGGAAGAAGTCTGCATCCTTCAAGAAAAACATGATTTTCATGCAGGACAATGCTCCATCACACGCGTCCAAGTACTCCACAGCGTGGCTGGCAAGAAAGGGTATAAAAGAAGAAAATCTAATGACATGGCCTCCTTGTTCACCTGATCTGAACCCCATTGAGAACCTGTGGTCCATCATCAAATGTGAGATTTACAAGGAGGGAAAACAGTACACCTCTCTGAACAGTGTCTGGGAGGCTGTGGTTGCTGCTGCACGCAATGTTGATGGTGAACAGATCAAAACACTGACAGAATCCATGGATGGCAGGCTTTTGAGTGTCCTTGCAAAGAAAGGTGGCTATATTGGTCACTGATTTGTTTTTGTTTTGTTTTTGAATGTCAGAAATGTATATTTGTGAATGTTGAGATATTATATTGGTTTCACTGGTAAAAATAAATAATTGAAATGGGTATATATTTGTTTTTTGTTAAGTTGCCTAATAATTATGCACAGTAATAGCCACCTGCACACACAGATATCCCCCTAAAATAGCTAAAACTAAAAACAAACTAAAAACTACTTCCAAAAATATTCAGCTTTGATATTAATGAGTTTTTTGGGTTCATTGAGAACATGGTTGTTGTTCAATAATAAAATTAATCCTCAAAAATACAACTTGCCTAATAACTCTGCACTCCCTGTAGTTTATGCTTAATACAAATGCAGGCTGCGCTGCGGGTGCCGGCCATATCCCATATCCGGCACCCAGCCTCTATGACTGTGCGCTGCGATCCGCCGCCATTAACCCCTCAGATGCCGCACCTGAGGGGTTAATAGCAGCGCATCGCAGCGCGCAGTCATAGAGGCTGGTGCCAGGTATAGGATATGGCCAGCACCCGCAGCCTGCGTTTGTATTAAGCATAAACGATATTCATTGGTGGCGCAGTGGCCACAGCCCCTCCCCTCCTCCTCGCTTCTATCAGCCCATTGTTGGCAGCGGTGCAGGGGGGAGGGACTGCCTCCTTCTCCCCTGTGCCGTTGAGAAAAACATGGCACGCGCTGACAGCAGCGCGTGCCATGTCAGTTATTCATGTGGGAGAGGCAGAGCAGCAGCGGGTCTAGGTGCAAATGGCGACAAGACTAAAAAGACTAAAAAGTCTTGTCGCCATTTAGCAATTTTAAGTCGCATTAGCAACCATTTTGGTCGCCATCTGGAGCCCTGCCTAGTATTTTATTGTGTTCAAAGCCAGTTATTATCTGTACAATCTGGAGAATTGTATTAGGTTTCTATTGCCGGTGAACCACATGCAGTCATATCATCACCATGCACAATACTAGGTGTCAGCTGAAGTTGTGTAAAGGTGGATTAAGATGGGCAGATGATCAGGCAGATTTTCGGGAACGAACGTTCCTGCCAACACTCATTCCTAACAGTCTGCCTGTCTAAAGGTGCAGCCAATCACCCGATGAACAAGCGAAACGCTCATTCATCAGGTGAAACTGTTGTTCGTGCAGACACATAAATCATCTTTTCTGGACAGCAGATTGTGCGATCTGCTGCCCAGAAGCAATGCAGATGTATGAGGATGAGCGATCACAATAGCAATCACATGTTCTCATACTGTGGAGGTGTTCACTGCATGTAAATGCATAATTAAAACGAAGGTTGCAGCAGCATCTCCAATAATCTTCTTTATTTCTGGTACTTCAACGCATATGTACAAACAAACAATGCTACGGTTCGGCTGCACTCAGCCTTTGTCAAGCATGTAAATGCAGTGCTTCACCTTCTCTTAACAAGCAGCCTACTATCGGGAAGGAGCACTTCCTTCCCAACAATCTGCTGCTCATCATCCCGTCTAAATCCACCTTAAAGCACTTGATAAACTGAAAGAGAATGTGGGCTGATTCGTAGCTCCCCCAGTGATATCTTAAAGGGAAAGTGTAATCAGAAAATGATGTGTGAAGTCCGTTTGTCCGTTCTGCAAGCAGACAAGAATAGCCAGTTCTATTGATGGGAGTGAGAAAATTGTGGAATGCATACTGAAGGTATCCATATTTTGCAGATCCATGGTGTGCAAACCCCAATATGGATACGGTCCCGTGCATGAGCCCTTAAAGTGGTTATCCGATTTCTGAAACATTCGCCCCATGTGCCGGGCCCCTCACAGGTAATATACTTACCCTGCTCCTGGCGACACTCCTGGTCCCCGCACCGCCGCTGCTGCTTCTCCCTGCAAACGGTTGAAAACATCAGGTGTTGATGGGGGGGGGGGGGGATAGCCAATAGCAGGCGGGGACGGAAACGAGCCTCCCTAGCACATCACCTGCGATACGAGGGAGGCTCGTCCCTGTCCCCATCTGCCATTAGCTGCTGCCCCCCCGACACTGGATGTTTTTATCCATGTGCAGGGAGAAGCAGCAGCTGCAGTGTGGGAACCAGGAGCGGCGCGGGGAGTGGGGTAAGTATATTACCTGTGAGGGGCCCGGTACATGGGAGGGGATGTTTCAGAAAACGGATAACCCCTTTAAGGGTCCTTTCCATGTGCCAAGAAACCACCAGATAATGGCTAACAAGCATAGCGATTATCGGCTGATTACCCGTTGAACAAGCAAAATACTCGTTCTTTTTTTTTTATTCTTTATTTCTATCTTGCAAAAATAACAAAATTATTGCATGTTGAATCACATACAGTAGAAAATAATAGTCGAACCAAGCCGACTGACATCGTGGAACATAACAAAATACTCGTTCATAGAGTAACATGCTTGTTTGTGTAGGGACCTAAATCGTCGTTTACTGGCAGCAGATCGTGTTTGTAACAGAAGTCATCTGTCTGTTGGAATATTATGGATTTTGGGGTACTTTTTAATGCGTATAAAAAAAATGTGGTTTTACTGTCTGGAGATTATTAGGTTACCTACAGTGTCTAACCTGATTATCTCCCAGGCAGAGGGGAGACATTGTGTGGGACTGTCCCGGATTGTGTGATTATTTCCATTGGTCTGTGTGTTTGTAACGCAGTTCCCCATTAGGTCCACGGGGGGGTCCCCTTCCATGGAGACTGGTATAATAAGGCCAAGGGTGGCACCAATAAATGTTGTTCTTACCCTCAACTTGCAGCCTCGTCTCGTGTTGTAGGGAACAGCTATATCATTACTAGCTCTTGTAAGAGCTGCACAGCTACTGGAAATCGCAACTCGGCTTGGAAGTCTCGGGAGCAGCTCTACAGCGCCACGCTGACCAGGGAAGAGGGACGTCGCCAACGGTTGATACCGTTACATTTGGTGGCAAGCAGTGGGATGGTCCTTCTACCCCAGGAGGGGTGCAGGTCGAATGGAAAGCCGATATGAGCAGCTAAAAAGGACGACCCTTAAGGATCTACTGGAAAGCCGTGGAGGGAGTGCCAGCAACCGACCTAAGAGGGCGCTGATTGCGGAGATACAGCAGCTAGATTGGAATTCTGCCATGGCTGAAACCCCTACCCCATGTGGAGACAAAACGGCTCGCATAGTGAGGGAGCGGTTGGCGATCTATGGGCCAAACCCCTGTGAGGAACGGATAGCAAAGATTTTTACCCAGGTAGCAGCGGAAGCTTGAGAAAAGAGGGAATACGAGCTGCAACTAATTATTGCCCAGCGACCTCCAGAGCTACCCCCAGTCACCCTTACTCCAGCCATCGCAGAAAAGAGGAAGGTGCCATTTGCTGCATTTAAACAGTTCAGGGAGGCAGAGGGGGAGATCGACAGTTATTTGGCGGACTTTGAAAGGCAGTGTGTACTTCACCAGGTACCCCCAGAGGAATGGGTTACCAGTCTATCTGGCCAGCTATCCGGGAGAGCAGCGGAAGCCTTTCGAGCCATCCCAGAGGACGAAGTAAAACAATACCACCTTGTCAAAGACACCTTACTTAAACGGTATGCCCTAACTCCTGAGGCATACAGGTGGAAATTCCGAGATACCAAAAAACGGGGATGTGACACCCACATGGAATGGGCTAACAAATTGCACTGCATCGCTACCCATTTGATTAATGGATGCCAGGCCGTATCTGCCGAGGAGGTGCTACAACTTTTTCTCTTGGAGCATTTCTTCGATAATCTACAGCCGGACTTAAGCAACTGGGTAAGAGACCGACGTCCCCACACTCTCACAGGAGCAGCCTGCCTGGCCGATGAGTATGCGGATTCTAGGCGACTGGACCCAGCGTTATCCTGACCTAATCCTCGAGCCGATGCCCGGGTCCCCATTGTATCCAGACCCTCTCCACGACCGGAGTTTAGGGACTCTGTTTCGCCCGGCCCCCCTCGATTTGCTGGTCCTTCTAGGAATAGTTCAGTGTATTCCAAGGTGAAATGTTACCAATGCCATGAACCAGGACACCTAGTGGCCAATTGCCCTTTTGACCCCCCCCCCCACCCCCACCCGATCTTCCTGGAACAATTCACCCCCTGTGTAAACCCCTGCTGCATCCCATACCCCGGCACATGGACACTCACCCTGAGGAATATCTGGGGGTATTGTATGAGGTCAATCCCATTCAGGCTGATTCCGGGGATAATATACAGCAGCACCGACAAGAGGTCAAACTCGACGGACAGGTCACCCAAGGATTACGGGACACTGGGGCTACCATTACACTGGTACAGGGGCACTTGGTTCCAGCCCATAAGCGTACGGGCCAAACCGTAGCTGTTCGAGTGGCTGGAGGAGCAGTATTTCGCCTGCCTACTGCCCGCATTCACCTAGACTGGGGAGCCGGATCCGGTGTTGTAAAAGTTGGCATAATTGATACCTTACCTGCAGAAGTCCTTCTGGGCAACGATTTTGGCCCCCTCACTTCTGCCTACGTTCCCACCTCTACAGCAGCTGCCCACCCCGTGACGACCAGGGCCCAAGCTAGAACGGAACGGACCAGTTCACCAGCTCCGGAGACCCAGGTAAGACACCCCCTGACTGACTAATCCCCAGATCTTGATAGCTTGGGACTAGTGTGGAGCGAACTTGTGTTTTAAGTTCGGCGTCTAAAGTTCGGGTTAGAGTTATCGAAGCATCCCGTTATGGATTCCGCTACCATGGACCATAACGGAATTTAGAATCCATAACGGGATACTTCGATAACCTGAACTCGAACTTTAGACGCCGAACTTAAAACACAAGTTCGTTCAACACTACTTGTGACCACCCTGAGGAGTTTGGGAGGGAGACTAGAGCGGATCCCTCCCTCCAGAAATATAGGGAAAAGGTGGGAACAGGAGCTGGGGGGGTTGAACAACGAAGTTTTTATGTGGGACGCTAATAAGTTATACCGGGTCACTGAACAAGCAGGACAGAACCCCTACCAAAAGCGCCAGTTAGTAGTCCCCAGCAAGTATCGAAGGGAAATCCTTAAGATCGGGCACGACATTCCCTTTGCCGGGCACTTAGGAGTAACCCGTACATTACACCGGGTAACCCAGACCTTCTTTTGGCCTGGTGTACACGCAGATGTACGGACTTACTGCCGAACCTGCGATGTACCAGCGAGTGGAGAAACGGGAGGAATCACCCCAAGGCTCACTTGGTATCCCTGCCAATTATTGAAGAACCCTTCAGCAGGATAGCCATTGAGCTTGTGGGACCCCTCACCAACCCTAGTCCATCCGGTAAGAAGTACATACTTACCGTGGTGGACTATGCTACTCGCTATCCAGAGGCAGTTGCTCTGTCAAACATTCAGGCAGACACTAGCTACCGCTCTGGTACAGATTTTCTCCTTAGTCGGGTTTCCCAAGGAAATCCTCTCGGACAGAGGCACACAATTTACTGCAGAACTGACACAACAGCTGTGGAAGGTCTGACGTATTAAACGCTACTTAGTTCACCCTACCATCCCCAGACTAACGGCCTCTGTGAGCGCTTCAATGGAACCTTGAAGCAAATGCTCACAACTTTCACCAGCGAATACAGAGACTGGGAGCGATTTCTACCGCACCTCCTATTTGCCTATAGAGGTACCGCAGGAATCAACTGGGTTCTCCCCCTTCGAGCTTCTATATGGGAGAAAGGTGCGAGGGCCCCTTGATCTCATTAGGGAGCACTGGGAGGGGGAAACGGAGAATGAAGGGACCCCAATCTTATCATACGTACTGGAGCTTCGGGACCGCATGGAGCAGCTGGCACGGGCAATCAAAGACAACCTCCAGGCAGCCCAAGGGCAACAGAAGGTGTGGTATGCAGGGACCCTATAAGGTGATAGAGAAGCTGTGCGATACAACTTATGTCATCGCCAGTTGTAAGGATGAGAGGCTAAAAAGTGCCTTTCATATTAATATGTTGAAAGAATACTTAGAGAGACCGGACAATGTGTCGGCGGTATGTAGCCCTGACAACCTACTCTTACCTGACCTCTTAGAGAAGGGGTCACCGGCCGATTTCCTTAGCCAGGTTCAGTTAGGGGACAAACTCGCTCCCACTGAGAGGGAACAGTTGCACAACCTATTACAGGCTAAGAGCCTTACTTTCTCGCCCATATTCATTGGGGGACACAGAGACCATGGGTATAGCTATGTCCTCTAGGAGGCGTTAACACTAGTAAAAGCTGTTAGCTCCTCCCCTGGCAGCTATACCCCCTCCAGCCTGGAGAGAGAGCTTCAGTTTTTTCTAGTGTCAATAGGAGGCAAGACCTCCCTGCTCTGCAGGGATCTCCTGAAGATTTTTTATTTTAGTTTCTTTTTTTCCTTCCTTTTCAGATGGGAAAACAGTGGACGCCTCGCCTCCCTGTTCTCCCGGGGTCGAGTTGCGCCAGTGCCAGTCACCCGCACTGCTGCCTCCCCCACAGAAGACAAGGTGGACCAGGGCAGCCTCGCTCCCTGCATCCCGCCAGCCAAGGGGTCACCCGTCTAAGTCCCTTAATTCCAGCTTCCTGCCGCTACGGTGCCAGTGGCTGAAGGGGTGACCCTGCTGGACCAGAGGAAGGGTGAAAATGGCGACAGGGACGTAAAGAGGATGAAGAGAGGTGAGTACACGGGACTGAGGTGAGTATGTCGCCCCCTCCCTCCCTACCTGGTGGCAGTAAGGCACAGGTTAACTAGGCACAGGGCTTAGCCCAGCACCCTGTAGCCATTCCCTTCTTCCCCCTCTGCCAGGAAGCCGACACTCTTTCCGTTGCATGCAGGCACATAGGGGGTTAAAGGTCAGAATAACGCATGGCAGGCGTTTTTTCTATGGAGACCGGGGGGGATGCGCTCTGTGGAGGACGCTTGCTAGCGGACATCGCTCCCCGCTCCTCACTTCTGGCACTTACTGCATGACTAGAGATCCGGAGCGGAAGCCGAGCGTGCCGCTCCGAAAAGGGTTCATCATCGGCACCAGAATCGACTCGGCCGTGCAACCGCATGGTGTTCCGGCCGTCATGTTTTACTCACTACTCTGTAGACGGCACTTGCTACTTGACCAGAGATCCGGAGCGGGCGCCGCTCCGGAAGGGGGTTAACCGGCACCAGAATCAACTCGGCCGTGCAACCGCATGGGTTCCGGCCGCCATGTTTTTTTGCCAGGACGCGCCGGAGTCTGGACCTGGAGGTCACCTGCACAATTTCCTCCTTCCGCTAGTGCTTTCGCGGTACTTGGTCCCTCGGTCCGGCCGATGAGATAATCGGCTTGCGCAGGGGCTTTGGATTGCCCTTGTGGCTTGCTGGGCCGCACTTAGTCCCCCTGGATGGGGGGGGGTGCGCTCCGGCGCGAAAGCTTCGCGCCCTTCTTCCCCCTCCCCCAGAGACCTGCTAGCTCCGCCCCTTGTCATGAAGATGACCTTAACCATTTCTGGACGGCATCTGGGGAGGGATAGAGTTCTAAGGGGGCGTGGCACTCCCAGTGCAATGTTCCTCGTGGAAGAATTTAACCCTTTCCTGCCTGTTGTGCTTGAGACGTCATTGCCACTCAGAGACGCTCTTCTTTCACGGGGTCCGGCCTTACATCTGCATTTCAATGTCGGCATGGCTACTGAAACCTCCGTTCTGACGTGGAGAGGGTTTTCGACGGATGTCTTCCGCACTATGATTCAGGCCAGGACGCCTGCATCGCCCAGAGTCTTTTGTAGGACCTGGAGGTCCTTCCTGGGCTTCTGTGAACGCTTCGGTGAACGCCGGGATATCTCGCTCTTCATTGGGGGACACATGGTTGGTTTTCCACTTGTTTTTCTCTTTTGGTTGGCTTGCTTCTCCTACTGCTTCTCACAAACTGAAGCTCTCTCTCCAGGGGCTGGAGGGGGTATAGCTGCCAGGGGAGGAGCTAACAGCTATACCCACGGGACATAGCTATACCCACGGTTTCTGTGTCCCCCAATGAAGAGCGAGAAAGAGATTTTACTGGTAAGTTATACAAAAATCTCCTTTTTTCCCAAGAGCCTGGGTACACCACTCTCACGACTCCCCGAGTAGAAACCCCTGGACAAGCCCCACTAGGACACAGGGTGGGGTGTGGGAAACAGCGACCTGAGCATGCTAAGATTGAGGCTGTCGCTAATTGGCCCACACCTCGTACCAAGACCCAAGTACTGGCCTTCCTGGGTACAACCGGGTATTAGACGCTTCATACCAGACTATAGTGCCATTGCCAAACCCCTGACTGACCCGACCAAGAAAAATTCACACCAACAGGTCCTGTGGTCTCCGAACTGTGAAACTGCGTTCCAAGCCCTTAAGACTGCATTAGTTCATGTGCCCATCTTGGCTGCCCCAGTCCCTAATAAACGCTTTATTGTCCGTACAGATGCTTCAATGTTTGGACTGGGGGCAGTTCTGAGCCAGGTGGGAGAAGATGGAGGAGAGCACCCTGTCGCCTACCTTAGTAGAAAGCTTCTTCCCCGAGAGGTCAGCTACGCGGCGGTGGAGAAGGAGTGCTTAGCCCTGGTGTGGGCCTTAAAGAAATTGACTCCATATTTATATGGACACAGTTCCCACTTGTTACAGACCATAATCCGCTTGTGTGGCTAAGGGTACTTTCAGACTTGTGGCAGGACGGATCCGACAGGCTGTTCACCCTGTCGGATCCGTCCTTCCGCTATTTCGCCGTGCCGCCGCTCCGTCCCCATTGACTATAATGGGGACGGGGCAGAGCTCCGGCGCAGTTCGCGGTGAGAGGCTGCCGGACTAAAAAGTAGGACATGCAGGACTTTCAGTCCGGCGGCCTTTCACCGTGCACTGCCGTGCTGCGCCGGAGCTCCGCCCCCCTTCCACATTATAGTCAATGGGGACGGAGCGGCGGCACGGCAAAATAGGGTGAACAGCCTGTCGGATCCGTCCTGCCGCAGGTGTGAAAAGTACCCTAAACCGTGTTGCAGGGGACAATGGCCGGCTACTGAGATGGAGTCTGGCACTCCAACCCTACAACTTTACCATCCAGTACCGGCCCGGAAAACAGAATGGCAACGCGGATGGATTATCCCTCCAGACTGATCTCAACCCCGCATAACAGAGACGGACAGCCCCAAGTTGCCCTGAAAAGGGGTCAAACCGGGTCTGCCAGCGTGTTCCACTAAGAGGGAGCCATGTAACAGAAGCCCTCTGTTTGTCTGTTGGAATATTGTGGATTTTGGGGTACTTTTTAATGCATATAAAAAAAAAATGTGGTTTACTGTCTGGAGATGATTAGCTTACCTACAGTGTCTAACCTGATTATCTCCCAGTCAGGGGGAGACATTGTACGTCCTGTATGGGAGTCTTTATACACAATGTGGTTTTACTGTCTGGAGATGATTAGGTTACTACAGTGTCTAACCTGATTATCTCCCAGGAGGAGGGGAGACATTGTGTGGGACTGTCCCGGATTGTGTGATTATTTCCATTGGTCTGTGTGTTTGTAACGCAGTTCCTCATCAGGTCCACGGGGGAGGTCCCCTTCCATGGAGACTGGTATATAAGGCCAAGGGTGGCACCAATAAATGTTGTTTTTACCCTCAACTCGCAGCCTCGTCTCGTGTTGTAGGGAACAGCCATATCACTACTAGCTCTTGTAAGAGCTGCACAGCTACTGGAAATCGCAACTCGGCTTGGAAGTCTCAGATGCAGCTCTACAGCGCCACGCTGACCAGGGGAGAGGGATGTCGCCAACGGTTGATACCATTACAGTGTTGTCTAAACACATTCTGCTGATGGCAAACAACCAGTCTGTATGGGGACAAGCGATGGAATTAGCGATCGCTTCTCCCCATACTCTGGAGGATTTCACTGCATGTAAATGCTGCATGTAAATGCTGCAGTCTTCTTCACTGCATGTAAATGGATTTCACTGCATGTAAATGCTGCAGTCTTCTTCACTATAATGTGGAAGGGGAGCTCCGCCCCCCTTCCACATTATAGTCAATGGGGACGGAGCGGCGGCACGGCAAAATAGGGTGAACAGCCTGTCGGATCCGTCCTGCCGCAGGTGTGAAAAGTACCCTAAACCGTGTTGCAGGGGACAATGGCCGGCTACTGAGATGGAGTCTGGCACTCCAACCCTACAACTTTACCATCCAGTACCGGCCCGGAAAACAGAATGGCAACGCGGATGGATTATCCCTCCAGACTGATCTCAACCCCGCATAACAGAGACGGACAGCCCCAAGTTGCCCTGAAAAGGGGTCAAACCGGGTCTGCCAGCGTGTTCCACTAAGAGGGAGCCATGTAACAGAAGCCCTCTGTTTGTCTGTTGGAATATTGTGGATTTTGGGGTACTTTTTAATGCATATAAAAAAAAAATGTGGTTTACTGTCTGGAGATGATTAGCTTACCTACAGTGTCTAACCTGATTATCTCCCAGTCAGGGGGAGACATTGTACGTCCTGTATGGGAGTCTTTATACACAATGTGGTTTTACTGTCTGGAGATGATTAGGTTACTACAGTGTCTAACCTGATTATCTCCCAGGAGGAGGGGAGACATTGTGTGGGACTGTCCCGGATTGTGTGATTATTTCCATTGGTCTGTGTGTTTGTAACGCAGTTCCTCATCAGGTCCACGGGGGAGGTCCCCTTCCATGGAGACTGGTATATAAGGCCAAGGGTGGCACCAATAAATGTTGTTTTTACCCTCAACTCGCAGCCTCGTCTCGTGTTGTAGGGAACAGCCATATCACTACTAGCTCTTGTAAGAGCTGCACAGCTACTGGAAATCGCAACTCGGCTTGGAAGTCTCAGATGCAGCTCTACAGCGCCACGCTGACCAGGGGAGAGGGATGTCGCCAACGGTTGATACCATTACAGTGTTGTCTAAACACATTCTGCTGATGGCAAACAACCAGTCTGTATGGGGACAAGCGATGGAATTAGCGATCGCTTCTCCCCATACTCTGGAGGATTTCACTGCATGTAAATGCTGCAGTCTTCTTCACTGGCAAGCAGGCAATTTGCTGGGAAGGAGCATTTCCTTCCCGACAATCGCCTGCTGAATTGGCCAGTATAAGGCCTATTGCACACGACCGTATGGCTTTTTCAGTGTTTTGTGGTCCGTTTTTCACGGATCCGTTGTTCCGTTTTTTGTTTCCGTTGTGTTTCCGTTTCTGTCCCGTTTTTCAGTCCCGTTTTTCCGTATGGCATATACAGTATACAGTAGTTACATAGATAAAATTGGGCTAGGCATAACATTTTCAATAGATGGTTCAGCAAAAAACGGAACGGGAACGGAAGACATACGCATTTCCGTATGTGTTTAGTTTTTTTTTCTGACCCATTGACTTGAATGGAGCCACGGAACGTGATTTGCGGGCAATAATAGGACATGCTCTATGTTAAAACGGAAATACGGAAACGGAATGCATACGGAGTACATTCCGTTTTTTTTTGCGTAACCATTGAAATTAATGGTTCCGTATACAGACCGTGTACAGAACGCAAAAAACAGCCAGTAAACGGGAAAAAAAAAAACGGCCGTGTGCAGGAGGCCTAAGGGTTTGTTCACACGAGCGAGTCCATTGCAGGAATCATGCTCCGTGTGTGAGCGTGATCCTCTGTTGTGGACTTGCAGTAGTGCACCGCATTATCGTGATTTATAATGCTATGTGTCTCTGCATGGCCTTACTTCTTCAGAATCATACTGACAGTTTTATGTCACTATGATTCTGTAGAAATAAGGTCACGCAGAGACACATAGCATTATAAATCAGTATAATGCAGTGCGCTCCTGCAAGTCCAGAGCGGAGGATTACGCTCACACATGGAGCGTGAATCCCGCAATGGAGTCGCTCGTGTGAAACAGCCCTAAAGCGACATTTAGGCCAATTTTGCACAGTCAGTGCGAGTTAAAACCAGAAGTGGAGCCTACACAGAGACAAGGCATAATGAAAAGATTTACACCTGTTCTGTTTTTTTGAGCTGGAACAGGTTTTGCCTCACAATCACTGATGGAAATGTCGGATCAAACACTGACTTTGTGAAAAAGGCCTTATGCAGATAGTTTTGGAATGAGATGATTAACATATACAGCATGTATATGATGTTCAGTTGTTAATCAAGTCCCTGCTATATATGTGTGGGTTCACCAAACTGAAACCTACACTTCATGGCCCCACATGTCCAAATTAATGTCAACTTCGTAGATTTTGTATTTACTATTCATTGCTTTTACTTTTCAGGTGAAAGTTTTACTTGCTGAAAATATCAATCGCCCCAGAAAAGGAACAGATGCTGGAGATCACCCTCCTATTACACCAATGCGTTCAGCAACAGAGGCAGAACTTGGTAAAATACTTGAGACTAAGGCCTCATGCACGCGACCGTTGTGTTTTGCGGTCCGGATGGCGTCCGTGTGCGTTCTGCAGTTTGCGGGACGGCACGGACAGCCATTAATATAACCGCCTATTCTTGTCCGCAAAACGGACAAGAACAGGTTATAATTTTTTTGCGGACCCCGGAACGGAGCAACGGATGCGGCCAGCACACGGAGTGCTGTCCGCATCTTTTGCGGATCTATTGAAGTGAATGTGTCCGCATCCAAGCCGCAAAAACTGCGGCTCTGATACTGACCAAAACAACGGTCGTGTGCATGAGGCCTAATAAACATGTTTTTCTTTCCTGACCTGTATAAACCTTACTTTGTGGTTTTGTCATGAAAAAATATTGTTCTCTCTCTCTATCTTTTTTTTAAATCAAATTTGGCCCAAAATTTTGTGATGATTAATATCTTTGTGTTGGAACTCAGTTTTTTGTTCTACAGAGCTCTGAGTCCTCTTCACAGATAAAAATGATAAAAATCTGTCTGGGGGCTACTAACTCTGAACGATTTATACATTGAGCACAATAATCAACCAGTTCCCAACCGATCATAGACTATAAATACCTGGGAAGTCGGGACTTATCTCTGATCGGACGTTTCAAAACGGCTGATCAGAGGTTGCAGCTTCAGGCTAATCATTTAGCTGCGGAGCGGAGGGCCACTGTCAGTGACAGCGGGGCTCAGCATAGAGAAGGCTGTGGCATTTTTATTTTACAGTGTAAAACAAGCCTAACTTTAAAACTTGGGACAACCCCATTAAACCTTTTCACCAGCAAAAGACTAAAAAAATACATAAAATATGGCAAAACATTTGCCTCCGAAAAAAAAACATTATAGCAAGTGATTAAAAAAATCTTATGTACCCCAAAATGGTACCAATGAAAATGCCACCTCATCCAGCAAAAAATGAACCCCACACAAGATCAACAGCAGAAAAATAAAAGAAAATGGCGATATGTATATATATATATTCCATATTTTCACTTTATAAGATGCCCCTTGGTTTTAGAGAAGGAAAATAAACCAAGAGGTGTGATAAAATAGAATAGTATTTCATACTGTTATGGGGGGGATCTGCAGATGACCCGCTATTAGGGTCCATTCACACGCCTGCAAAATGGATCCGGATCCGTTCCGCAACGTTGTGGAACGGATACGGACCCATTCATTTTCAATGGGGCCGGAAAAGATGCGGACAGCACACAGTGAGCTGTCCGCATCCGCACTTCCGTTCCGCAAAAAATAGAACATGTCCTATTCTTGTCCACAGACACGGACAAGAAAAGGCATTTCTATTAAAGTGCGGTCCGCAAAATGCAGAACGTACATGGCCGGTGTCTGTGATTTGCGGATCTGCAATTTGCGGACCGCAAAACAGTTGCGGACGTGTGAATGGACCCTTATGGGGGGATCTGCAGATGACCCACTGTTATGGGGAGATCTGCAGATGACGCACTGTTATGGGGAGATCTGCAGATGACGCACTGTTATGGGGAGATCTGCAGATGACGCACTGTTATGGGGAGATCTGCAGATGACGCACTGTTATGGGGAGATCTGCAGATGACGCACTGTTATGGGGAGATCCGCAGATGACGCACTGTTATGGGGAGATCCGCAGATGACGCACTGTTATGGGGAGATCTGCAGATGACGCACTGTTATGGGGAGATCTGCAGATGACGCACTGTTATGGGGAGATCTGCAGATGACGCACTGTTATGGGGAGATCTGCAGATGACGCACTGTTATGGGGAGATCTGCAGATGACGCACTGTTATGGGGAGATCTGCAGATGACGCACTGTTATGGGGAGATCTGCAGATGACGCACTGTTATGGGGAGATCTGCAGATGACGCACTGTTATGGGGAGATCTGCAGATGACGCACTGTTATGGGGAGATCTGCAGATGACGCACTGTTATGGGGAGATCTGCAGATGACGAAATGTTATGGGGAGATCTGCAGATGACCCACTATTATGGGGATCTGAGGATGACGCACTGTTATGGGGTAGATCTGCAGATGGTACACTTTTGTGTTATGTATAGCTCCTCTCATCCTTAAACCTGTCACCGGGATTTTGGGTATAGAGCTGAGGACATGGGTTGCTAGATGGCTGCTAGCACATCCGCAATACCCAGTCCCCATAGCTCTGTGTGCTTTTATTGTGTATAAAAACCGATTTGATTCATATGCAAATTAACCTGAGATGAGTCAGAGCTTGAAAATATGACTCTTCTCTGGTCACACAATTAAGATTTGACCAGGGCCGGACTGGGACAAAAAATAGGCCCGCGCATTTTTGACTGAGCAGCCCAATCTCATGACCCCCAACAGGCCCCACCCCCTTGCAGTCTAGGGGCGGAGCCAAAACCGGAAGCACAATTGAGGGGCAGGGCCAGCCACCAGTAAGATAGGAAGGCTTCAGCCAACACACAAGCTTTGCAACAACCAACATACAGACCTTGCAACAATATAGGAAGCTACAGAAAAGTCTTATAATATCCTCAGTGGATCTCAACCTCCCCATCCTCCACACCCTGTACAGGTCACTGCCCCCGAAATAGCACTCACAGTTCTCCAGCAACTCTGGCAAATACCACCAATTCCGTACACAGGCGAACCACAATACCACCTCACTGACAGCTTTTTCCTGGTCTGTCAAAGACAATACTCTATTGGCTGGGAAGTCTGCTGTGATACGCAATTTCCTCTCCAAATTTAAAGCTTTGTTGGTAGCAGAGAATGCTGACACTCAGGTGGATGCTTGCAGAATGTGGAGCTAGCATACAGGTAATAAAATGTTATCAGAGGCAGAGCAGACAGATGTAAACGAGCGCCGGTCTGTCAGGTACTAGTGCAGTATGCATCAGCCTGCTCAGATGACCAACGCTCGTTTACATCTGCCTGCTCGGCCTCTCAGCAGGGCAATGAGAGGGAGGAGCTACCTCAACATGTGCATCGGGCATAACGGCCGTGCCCGGGAAATGGAATAGCGGCCGTGCCCGGCCGAACACAATCAGCCTAACCAGGGGTCAAGTCCTGGGAAAAAAAAGTGTGGGAACTCACCCAAGTTCCTCCGCGTGATGTCACAGCACGCAGCGTTCGCAAAGGGCAGGGAAGGTCGGCTGGAGCAAGCAAATACTGTATTTTTTGCCCTATTAGACGCACTGGCCCATAAGACGCACCTAGGTTTTAGAGGGGGACAATAAGAAAAAAATATTTTTCATTACACCTCAGGTCAGACCACCAATCAGACCCCCAATGTTAATCAGACCTCAGCTAACAGCCCCAATAAGATCCCCAATGTTAATAAGACCTCAGATCACACCTCAGCTCAGACCCCAATATGAATGACCCCCAATCAGACCTCAGATAAGAGCCCCATGCCTCATAGCAGCCCCCAGTGCCTCTCCAGCAGCCCCCAGTGCCTCTCATCAGCCCCCCAGTGCCTCTCATCAGCCCCCCCCAGCGCCTCTCATCAGCCAGTAATAACAGCCCCCCCAATCATGTGCCAGTAATAATAGCCCCCCCAATCATGTGCCAGTAATAACAGCCCCCCCAATCATGTGCCAGTAATAACAGACCCCCCCCAATCATGTGCCAGTAATAACAGACCCCCCCAATCATGTGCCAGTAATACCAGACCCCCCCCAATCATGTGCCAGTAATACCAGGGTCCCCCCAATTATGTGCCAGTAATACCAGGGCCCCCTCAATCATGTGCCAGTAATACCAGGGCCCCCCCAATCATGTGCCAGTAATACCAGGGCCCCCCCAATCATGTGCCAGTAATACCAGGGCCCCCCCAATCATGTGCCACAGTAATACCAGGGCCCCCACAATCATGTGCCAGTAATACCATGGCGGCCCCCATTATGTGCCAGTAATAACAGGGCCCCCCCATTATGTGCCAGTAAAAAAACAAAGTATTGTATATAGTTAAAAAAAAAAAAAACACTTATACTTACCTCTTTAGAGCGATGCGATGCAGGCCTCTTCCGGCCTGTGTCCCGACTCCAGCGCTATACGGCTCAGGCGGCGCAATGACGTCATCGCGCCGCCTACGCCGGCCTAGTAGTGCCGGCAGCCTATCAGAGGAACAGGAAAGGGACACACCTCCCTGCCCTGCTCCTCCGCACAGCCTTCTGTTTGTATCACTGTCCTGAGGACGGCGATACAAACAGATCACTATGGAGATGAGCGCTTTGCTTCCACAATGGAAGCGCTCATCTCAGTGCCTGCCCCGCCGCCGCCGCACACACTGCCGCTGGGGGATATTTGACCAAACCTGGACCCCGTTCCTCCTCGACTCGAGCCCTGAGGCGGCCCGGCCCACCGGGCAAATGCCCGGTCTGCCCTATTGCCAGACCGGCCCTGGATATGACTCTTTTATGTTAATTTGCATATGTATCAAATCGGTTTTTTTACACAATAAAAGCACATAGAGCTATGGGGACTGGATATTGCGGATGTGCTAGCGGCCATCTAGCAATCCATGTCCTCAGCTCTATAACCAAAATCCAGGTGACAGGTTTCCTTTAAGAATGCATCCAGACCATGCAGTACATGGATGCATTCTTAAAGGGGTTGTCTCACTTCAGCAAATAGCAATTATTATGTAAAGGAAGTTTAAGGGTTTGTCCCATGAAAAATATTCTACGGTTTTTAAACCAGCACCTGGATCTGAACACTTTTGAATTTCATACAATTGAAAATTTAGCATAGCTACTGAGGTATTCAATAAAATGGATCTGTATAGCACCACCTGCTGTTTATTTTTTTTCTCATTTCTTTGACCTGCTCACTGAGAAGGCCGCACATGCTCAGTTTCATCCTTCAACTGCCTCCAGAGCTGTGATAGGGAGATCATGGACACGCCTCCTTAGCTGCAGTAGAGAAGACACTCCCCTTGAGCCGTCAGCTTGATATAAATCTAGCAGAACAATAAATGGGGAGATCTCTGGATCCATGTGAAGTACAGGGCTGGTTCTAGCTTTGTTAGAAAGAGATTGTCATGTACTATATGATGTCTGATTTTCATTTTTTACATTAGTCATGGGATAACCCCTTTAAAGGGTTTCTGTCATTTAGAATTAACCCTATTAAACTAGCTGACATTAGCGATGTGCTAATGTCAGCTGAACCTAACTAGTCTACTCCTATTTGTATCTATGCCCCCGTTACGCCCGAAATCTAACTTTTATAATATGCTAATTAGCCTCTAGGAGCAGGGGGGCATTGCCCCTGCTCCTAGAAGGTCCGTTCTCCCACCTCTGGACGCGCCCCGCTGCACGTGATTGACAGGGCCAGGCAGCCTCGGTCTCCTCCTGCTGGCTCTGTCTGCCATGTACCTCGCGCCTGCGCCGTCCCGTTCAGTATTCGGCGCAGGCGCAGTGAGTGAAGGACGCTCGTGGCATTAGAGGCAGAGCTTCTTAAGAGCTCATTTGCATCCCTTTTATCCCCTCTTAATGTACAGTACCATGGAATTAATGGCCCTATTAAATAATAATAATACTGCTAGCATCAGAGGGGGGAGAATACATGGGTGCAGCTTAGAAGAAGAATACACTGCTTTTCTATTTTATTTTTCATGGTCTGCAATTATCTTATAAGAAGGGAGAGGACCAAGAAAAATAAAATGGTTACATTTTGTCTATTGTTCTTTCCATTTGTTTGGTTTGGTTTAGTGTTCTGTTAAAGGGGTTGTCTGGCCTTGGAACTGACAACCCATTTTGTCTGTGCCTTTGTCTCTGTGCCAGTCCCGCCGTTGTTTCATCCTTGCCCCTCAGGAACAGGAAGCAGCTGGGTCCCATGACTGTGGCACTGGCACTGCAATGATGTACCGTTTAAGCCTCTGTGACCACTGAAGCCTGTGATTGGCCGCAGCAGTCATAGGACCCAGCTGTTTCTTGGTCCTGCAGGGACCGGAAGCGTCTGGGAACAGTGGAGCGGTGAGACCGCAGACAGGTGAGTCTTTTTTTTTAAATATATTCAAGGGCACAGTTCCGGACAAAAGGGGTTGCCAGCTCCAAGGCCGGACAACCTTTTTTAGAAAAATAGAATAGTCATTCTAGAAAAAGCCTTTATATTCTGTCCTTAAAGTATGCGTGTTGATGTGGTGGAGTCTCAGCCAAGCCAACCATTTAAAAAGGTTTCCATGTCATTGGATAGAAACACATGTACCCTATTTAACCTGTGTTTATTTTATTCATTTTAAACTTGTTTGAAATAAGCCCCCCAAGGTCTTCAACTGGCCATAGATATTTTGGTTTTTGTTGGCCTGCACATTTTGACTGCGCCCACGAGCCAGTTTTCATGTTAACCATTTTTTTTCTTTGCGACTGTGCGCTATCTCCAGAAACATATTTGGAAATATAAAAATAATTTCCTCAGTTAGGACCATTTTCCAGCCCAATCCATTCTCTGTATTACAAACACCGCCATGAAAATAACCTTTATTACATACTTTTGCGGAATCAGCAAAGAACCAAACTACCAAACCATCCAACAGAACCTAGAGCAGAGTCTCAGGGCACTAAATCATCTATTATCAGACTTTGCTCCACGAACTACGAATTAGTGATATGCACTTATCCAACATTCAGTTTTTTTGTTTTCTTGACCTACACTAATATTTTATATACAGTCAAGGAACTAAGGTTGAGACGTTGTTCTGTGTCTGTAACCTGTGTGACAAGGTATATTTAATGTAACTTACCATCTTTTTTTTTTCTTCTGTTAAGGTAGTGATGCTTGGAGACTATACGAGTATATAACTCGACATTTTATTGCTACCATCAGTTATGACTGCAAATATCTCCAGACAAGTATTAATTTCAGCGTAGGCTGTGAGAGATTTACAGCCACCTGCAAGGAAGTCATCTCTCCTGGTGAGTAGTCACCAACAATATAGTTATGTAGCACAGAAACTGAAAGTGTGAAAAGTCTAATAACTTTCTATAAAGGGTTATCAAAGTTTTGTATTCTTTGTCTAATCAAAAGTTATAATTTTTTTCCAATATACTGTATTTTTCCGACTATACACCTGGAGGATTTGGAGGGAAAAAAAAGGTTTCATTAGACCCCCATATCAGATCCCCATTGTTCATCAGACCCCAAAATCAGATTCCCAAGCTCCATCATTCTCAGATCAGATCCTCAGACCCAAGCTCCATCAGCCTCAAATTAGACACCCCCCCCCCCCCCCAACCTCAATCAGCCTCTACTTTCACACTCGCGTTTTGTGCGGATCCATCATGGACGGATCCGTTCAGATAATACAACCGTCTGCATCAGTCATGAACGGATCCGTTTGTATTATCTTTAACATAGCCAAGACGGATCCGTCATGAACACCATTGAAAGTCAATGGAGGACGGATCCGTTTTCAATAGTGCCAGATTGTGTCAGTAAAAAACTGATCCGTCAGCATTGACTTACATTGTCTGCCAGGACGGATCCGTTTGGCTCAGTTTCATCAGACGGACACCAAAACGCGGAATGGAGACTGAACTGATGCAAACTGCTGCATTCTGAGTCAATCCTTTTCCATTAAGAATGCATTAGAATGCAAACTGATCTGTTTTGGACCGCTTGTGAGAGCCCTGAACGGATCTCACAAACGGAAAGTCAAAACGCGAGTGATCAATTAAAAACGAAATAAATAAACTTACCTTGCTTCCTCTGGGTGGCGCTCCCTGGTCTTTTTTCAGTCACCACTGCACTGTGACCTGACGTTGCACAGCGCCAGGTCATAGTGTGCGCCTACGTGCACTACGTCCTGACTCTGTATGCCATCAGGACACAGTGCAGAGTGGGGCCGGGAAGAAAGCCAGGGAGGGCGATTAGGGCCAGCACAGCGCTTCCCTCACGGCTCCCTGCGCCTCCTGCATAGTGGAAGCGGTCATTAGCATTCGGACTATAAGATGCACTGCCACTTTCTTCACTTTTGTGGGAAAAAGTGTCTTATAGTGCGAAAAATATGGTGCTTTCTGTAGCAATTCCTCATGGGAATTGAGATCTCTGCTTGCTGCCATTTAGTAGGAAACGTACCTTATTTAAATACATTAGATACAAGCTCACGTAAAAGGTCACTTAGTGGACACACAGATTCTTGGTTTGTTAGTTACAGTACAGTTATCTAAGCTGTTGCTTTTAATAAGTCATGCACCAATTAACTTATTCATGGTCGAGGAATATTACTTCAGTATTAGAGATTAATGGGGTCATTTATCAAACTGGTGTAAAGTAGAACTGGCTTAGTTGCCCGTAGCAGCCAATCAGATTCCAACTTTCATTTTCCAAATGTGCTGTGAAAAATGAAAGGAGGAATCTGATTGGTTGCTATGGGCAACTAAGCCAGTTCTACTTTACACCAGTGTGATAAATGATTGCATAAGACTCAGTGCAGTGGCTGTAATATTCCTAAAACCCAATGAGCACCCAAATTATCTTCAAAATTATGCAGCCATTTGTCACCTTGGGCAGGCAGGTTTTTGGCCACATTGTGACTGCTACATATAAGCCCAGCCAAAAAAATATAGTTTTACTTCCAAGTGATTTTAGAACGAAATTCAAATTGTGCAACTTTTGTAAACTAGTTGGTCCTCCTGGGTTAAATTGGAAATTATTTTTAGGGGCCAACAGTAAGTGGGTAAACCTAGCATACTAGTGTCTGTTTTTGCAACTTATCCTTCCAGTTGAAATGCAGAATAAGGCTACCTGCACCTGTTGCAGATTATGCTTCGTTTTTCTCGCCCATATTCCTTGGGGGACACAGGAAACCATGGGTATAGCTCTGCTCCCTAGGAGGCGTGACACTAAGTGAAAGCTGTAAGCCCCTCCTCCATCAGCTATACCCTTCAGCCTGGAGAAGAGACTGCCAGTTTTTGCTTAGTGTCCAAGGAGGCAAGACACCCCCTGCTTATGCAGGGTTGTTTTCCTATAATTTTATTTTTGCGTTTTTTGTTGTTTTAATTCGATTTTTTTCTACTTACAGGGACAACAGAGGCGCATTAGACCCCTCTGTTTCTCCCGGGGTTGAGTTGCGCCAGTGCCGGTAATTCCGCACTGCCGCCTCCCCCACAGAAGACAAGGTGGACCAGGGCAGCCTCGCTCCCCTGCGTCCCGCCAGCTCAAGGGTCGCCCGCACGCCAAGTCCCTCCCCCGGCTTCCTGCCACTGCGGTGCCAGTAGCTGAAGGGGCGACCCTGCTGGATGGATTGAGGGCGAAGACAGCGTATGGTGAGAGTGGCTGCTCCAGCCTCCCCTTCCTTCCTCCCACCGCTGCTACATCCACCCCCATTGGACATTTGCTATCCTGTGGCCCGTCTGTCAAAGAACACGGCCATCCCTGTTCCCGACGGGTCCTCTCTTCAGTCAGCGGAGGACCGTCGCATGGAGACCCTTTCCAAGGGCATTTTTGCTGCCTCCGGTTCTGCTCTCAGACCGGTTTTTGCCTCTGCTTGGGCAGGTAAAGCAATCTCTGCTTGGGGTGCGCAGCTGGAACAGGAGTTGGACTCGGACGTCCCCATCCAGGACCTACGTTCCTTGGCCCAGCTTATTATTCGGGCCGGGAATTTTGTTTGTGAGGCCTCCCTTGATGCGGGAGCCCTTATTGCACGCTCCTCCGCCCTGGCGGTTTCCGTCAGGAGGGAGCTCTGGCTGAAGGTTTGGAAAGCAGACGCTGCCTCCAAACGTTCCTTGGCGGGGCTACCGTTTGCGGGTTCCCGCCTTTTCGGGGTCCGCCTAGACGAGCTTATTTCGGAGGCCACGGGTGGTAAAAGCACCCATCTTCCTCAACCCCAAGCCAGGGGCGCCCCCCCGCGGACGCCCCGGTGCGTCTCGTTTTCGGTCCTCCCGCAGGACCTCTGGGGCTCCCCCCGCAGCTGCCGCTTCGGCCCCTCCCCAGGATAAGCGTAGGAAGCCGTTTTTTCGGGCGCAGCCCTCCTGGCGCAGGCCGCAGGCTGCCCGCACACCCGCAGCAAAGCAGTCCTCTGCCTGAAGGCGCGCCCCCACCCACCCGGGTGGGGGGCCGGCTCCTCCTTTTCAGGGACATCTGGATGGCTCACGTCTCCGACGCCTGGGCTCTCGAAATTGTGTCCTCAGGATACAAAATCGAATTTGCGTCCTTCCCTCCAGATCGGTTCTTTCGCTCCCGCCCCCCCGCGGGACCCGAAAAGCGAGGCTGCGTTCTCCGCGGCTGTTCAAGCCTTACTGGACAGGGGGGTGATTACCCCCGTTCCTCTAGAGGAAAGGTTCCAAGGGTTCTATTCGAACCTCTTTGTAGTTCCCAAGAAGGGAGGTTCGGTGCGGCCCATTTTGGACCTCAAAAAGCTCAACCGTTTTCTCCTCCTTCGACGGTTTCGGATGGAGTCCCTCCGTTCCGCGGTGGCTTCCCTGGAGCAGGGAGATTTCATGTCTTCCATCGATATACAGGATGCCTACCTCCATGTTCCGGTAGCCCGGTGTCACCATCGCTTCCTCCGATTCGCCGTGGGGGACCTCCACTTCCAGTTTGTCGCCCTTCCCTTTGGGCTGGCAACAGCCCCCCGGGTGTTCACCAAGGTCCTGACCCCGGTTTTGGCCTTACTCCGTTCCAGGGGTGTTTTTCTGCTACCGTACTTGGACGATATCCTCATCAAGGCTCCGTCCCTTTCCCAAGCGGTTGCCAGCGTGGATCTCACTCTAGAGACTCTGGCGAGATTCGGTTGGGTCATCAACTTCCCCAAGTCCTCCCTTCCTCCCGCCAGACAACTGGTCTTCCTGGGAATGCTTTTAGACACGGAAGCGGCGGAGGTACGTCTTCCCTCGGAAAAACGACTGACCCTCCGTCGGGCGATTCGGGGTCTCCTTCTCCACCGTCGACCGTCCTTCCGCTTCTGCATGCGGGTCTTGGGGCAGATGGTTGCCTGCTTCGAGGCGATCCCATTTGCGCAGTTTCACTCCCGCCCTCTCCAACGGGCGATCCTCTCCTCCTGGGACAAATCGCCGGAGTCTCTGGATCATCCCTTCCATCTATCGCCTCCGGTGCGGTCATCTCTCCGCTGGTGGTTGCAGTCCCCTCTTCTGGGCAGGTCCTTTCTGCCGCTCAACTGGTTGGTGGTTACAACCGATGCCAGTCTCTTGGGCTGGGGAGGCGTGTTTCCTCCCCGATCCGTCCAGGGCATTTGGTCTCCATCGGAGTCCAAACTCTCGATCAATGTCCTGGAGCTGAGAGCGGCCCTTCTGTCTCTGCGACACTGGACTCATCTGCTGAAGGGTCATCCAGTTCGTGTGCAATCGGACAACGCCACGGCCGTGGCGTACATAAACCACCAGGGGGGCACTCGCAGCGTTGCAGCAATGCGGGAGGTCACCAGCATTCTCCGTTGGGCGGAAGCCCATGTCCCGGCCCTATCTGCAATTTTTATTCCAGGGGTGGACAATTGGGCGGCGGACTTCCTCAGTCGCACCACCGTCGACCCCGGCGAGTGGTCTCTTCACCCGGAGGTGTTCGAGGCCATTTGCCTTCGTTGGGGCATACCGGACGTGGACCTCATGGCCTCCAAATTCAATCACAAGGTCCCCGCCTATCTGTCCAGGGCCAGGGATCCGGGAGCCTGCGGAGCCGACGCCCTCGTTCTTCCTTGGCGAGGCTTCGCACGTCCATACATATTCCCTCCCATCCCACTCCTGCCCAAGGTCCTTCGGAAGATCGCGGCGGAAGGCGTCTCGGTGATTCTGGTCGCTCCGGACTGGCCCCGCCGGTCTTGGTATGCCGACCTCATGCTGCTCCTGGCAGACGCGCCCTGGCCGCTGCCCGCCAGGGAAGATCTTCTCTCTCAGGGACCAATCTTCCACCCGCGTTTAAGGTCCCTACGTTTGACGGCGTGGTTGTTGAGACCACCGTCCTGACACGTAGGGGTTTTTCTGCGGACGTCGTCCGCACCATGATCCGCGCCCGTAAGCCGTCCTCTTCTAGGATCTATTATAGGACCTGGAGGACCTATTTGGGGTTCTGTGCCGATCTGGGGATTCCTCCGCTCCGCTTTTCTCTCCCCACCGTTTTGTCCTTCCTGCAGAGCGGACTTGCCCAAGGTCTGGGCCTTAGTTCTTTGAAGGGTCAGGTGTCTGCGCTGTCCATTTTGTTTCAGCGCCCACTGGCCCCCCTTGGTCCTGTCAAGACCTTCCTTCAGGGCGTGGCTCACGCGGTTCCCCCGTACCGCCCTCTGGTACCGCCCTGGGACCTGAACCTGGTTCTCTCAGCGCTCCAGGCTTCTCCTTTCGAGCCTCTGCGGACGGTTTCCTTGCGACTTCTGTCCTGCAAGGTTATTTTCCTGGTAGCCGTCACCTCTCTTCGGAGGGTGTCCGAATTGGCTGCACTCTCCTATCTGGAACCTTTCCTAGTGTTCCACCAGGACAAGGTAGTTCTTCGTCCGGTCCCTTCCTTCCTTCCTAAGGTGGTCTCCGCCTTTTATCTGAACGAGGACATCGTTCTCCCCTCTTTGTGTCCTTCCCCTTCCCACCCGCGGGAGAGGAAGCTTCATCGCCTGGACGTTGTCAGGGCGCTCAAGGTTTACCTGGAGGTAACCAGCTCTTTCAGGCGTACTGACTCGCTCTTTGTGGTTCCGGAGGGGTCGCGCAGAGGGATGGCGGCATCCAAAGTTGCTATCGCCCGTTTTGTCAAGATGGCTGTTACTGAGGCTTATCTCGCCAAGGGCAAGGTTCCGCCCCTCGGTGTTACCGCTCACTCCACTAGAGCGGTCGGGGCTTCCTGGGCTCAGAGGAATCGGGCTTCTACGGAGCAGATTTGCAAGGCGGCCACTTGGTCCTCCTTGCACACCTTCACCAAGTTCTACAGGGTGCATACTCATGCGTCGGCTGACGCTGCTTTAGGCCGTCTGGTGTTGCAGGCGGCAGTTGATTGATGCCTCTGGTGTTGGTCTAGTTTGTTCTGGTCCCTCCCTTCTGGGACTGCTCTGGAACGTCCCATGGTTTCCTGTGTCCCCCAAGGAATATGGGCGAGAAAAGGAGACTTTTGTATTACTTACCAGTAAAGTCTCTTTCTCGCTCTTCCTTGGGGGACACAGCACCCGCCCTTCATTTGGGTTACAGTTGTGGTTCCGGCTTGGTTGCCCCCGTTGGGGCTCGACAGTTCTTTTTTCCGGTTGGTGGTTATCTTTCACTACTTGGACACGCAACTGGCAGTCTCTTCTCCAGGCTGAAGGGTATAGCTGATGGAGGAGGGGCTTACAGCTTTCACTTAGTGTCACGCCTCCTAGGGAGCAGAGCTATACCCATGGTTTCCTGTGTCCCCCAAGGAAGAGCGAGAAAGAGACTTTACTGGTAAGTAATACAAAAGTCTCCTTTTTCCATACAAATTCCTTTGCAGAAAAACCGCAGCGTAATACACTACTAGCAAAGTGTCTGAGACAAATCTCATGTACACTTTGCTTTCTCACTCCTTGTGGAAATTGACCTGCTGTGCGGATTTGGAAATCCGCTGCATGTCAATTATGTTTACAATTTTTTGTGTGGATTTCACCCCTTTCAATGGAAGGGTGAGATCTGCGGCAAAGCCACATCAAATCCACAAGTAATACATGTGGCTTTTTGTGTGGAAACGCAGAGAAATCTGCAAGAAAATTTGTGTGGATCTTCTGCATGTTTATCCGCACCCATGTGCAGGTACCCTAAATTGTCTGGTTTTGTAAAAAAAAAAAAAGCGAAAAGGCAACAAATTTCCTAAAAAAAACAAACAGTACTTACTTCTTTAGCAAAGGCACAATGCAACTGAACACTGTAAACTAAATATATGGATTATACATATTGCTAATGGTATTTTCACTATATAAATTAATGAAGTACTTTCCAAGTATATTTTGATCTAAATGATTTGTGCTCATCCACCACAACAAGGTGACCTCTTTTAGATGAGATACTACTCTACAATGACTCTCCTCTTTTTGTGCAAGTAGGAAATAAATAAGTTCAGGGAAAATAGGACCAGCTCTACAGTGCATTGCAAAAGTATTCACCCCCCTTGACTTTTTTTCATATTTTGGTGCCTCACAACCTGGAATTAACATGGATTGTTTGAGGATTTGCATCAACTCCAACTCTTTGGATCGTACGGCTTATTGTCGTCCTATGTACAGATACTCCAGTCTCTGCTGTAGAACTCTGCAGCTCCTCCAGGGTTACCTTAGGTCTCTGTGCTGCCTCTCTGATTAATGCCCTTCTTGCCCAGTCCATGAGTTTTGGTGGGTGGCCGTCTCTTGGCAGGTTTGCTGTTGTGCCATGTTCTTTCCCTTTGGTTATGATAGATTTGATGGTGCTCCTGGCGATCATCAAAGATTTGGATATTTTTTTATAATCTAACCCTGACTTGTACTTCTCAACAACATTGTCCCTTACTTGTTTGGAGAGTTCCTTGGTCTTCATGGCAGTGTTTGGCTAGTGATGCCTCTTGCTTAGGTGTTGCAGCCTCTGGGGCCTTTCAAAAAAAAAAAGGTGTGTATATGTAATGACAGATCATGTGACACTTAGATTGCACACAGGTGGACATCATTTCACTAATTATGTGACTGCTGAAGGTAATTGGTTGCATCAAAGCTTGTTATGGGCTTCCTAACAAAGGGGGTGAATACATACGCACATGCCAATTTTCTGTTTTCTATCTCTAAACAATAGTTTTATTTATATATTTTTCTTCTTTTACTTCACCAACTTAGGGTACT
Organism: Bufo bufo; assembly: GCF_905171765.1. Classification (NCBI taxonomy): domain Eukaryota; kingdom Metazoa; phylum Chordata; class Amphibia; order Anura; family Bufonidae; genus Bufo; species Bufo bufo. The sequence goes on along the minus strand of NC_053390.1, from coordinate 249,536,183 downwards.
TTCACACTTGCGGCAGGACGGATCCAACAGGCTGTTCACCATGTCGGATCCGTCCTTCCGCTATTTCGCCGTGCCGCCGCTCCGTCCCCATTGACTATAATGGGGACGGGGGCGGAGCTCCGGCGCAGCACGGCGGTGCACGGCGAAAGCCGCCGGACTAAAAAGTCGGACATGCAGGCTCGACTTTTATAGTCAATGGGGACGGAGCGGCGGTCCCACGGCACGGCGAAATAGTGGAAGGATGGATCCGACATGGTGAACAGCCTGTCGGATCCGTCCTGCCGCAAGTGTGAAAGTACCCTTAGACTATTGTGTTCTGATCCATCACATAAAATTCAGATTAACAAAACATTGAACTTAAGGCCTCATGCGCACAACCGTTGTTGTGTTCAGTTCCGCAAAATGGGGTTCCATTGTTCCGTGATCCGTTTTTGTTTCCGTGTGTCTTACTTTATTTTTGGAGGATCACCAGACATAAAGGAAAGTAAAAAAAATCTAAGACAGGTTTGCCATGCAAATGATAGGAAAAAAACGGATGCGGACACGGATGACAATCTTGTGTGCCTCCGTGTTTTTTAGCGGTCCCATTGACTTGAATGGGTCCACGAACCGTTTTCCGCGAAAATAATAGGACAGGTTATATTTTTTTGACGGACTGGAACCACGGATCACGGACGCGGATGACAAACGGTGCATTAGCCGAGTTTTCAACGGACCCATTGAAAGTCAATGGGTCCGCAGAAAATCACGAAAAACGAAACAACGGACACGGAATAAAACAACGGTCGTGTGCATGAGGCCTAAGGCTGTAATGTAACAATATACGAAAAGGGGGGTGTATATGGCACTCATTAAAAAATTATGGGTGACTAGAGTGCAGGACCAAGATGGAGGCAGTACTCACCTCTTTAATCTTCATTAAGAACAGTACTTTGAGGCCAGCAACTGGCTGCAACAGAGCGGAGCGCTGGATTAATGGGGAATTGAAGAGTGTAGTACTTTCTTTTTTCTTCTTTATAGACAGCCAGTTCAGTGTCCATGTTTGCCAAAGTGAACGCAATCTAGCTTTTCTGTAAAACCATCCTGATGTATCTAGATTCAGATACAGTCATTTTAATAATCGCAAGTTCGCAACATTGGGTGTTGGGGCAATCATCTTATGGCTGTTCCCTCCACCTGGTAATAGAAAGCTGGACTTTGAAAGAATCCTTGGTGGAGAGAGGTGTGGTTGCATCAAGAAAAGAAGTACCAAACCCAGGCTAGGGGCTCTGGATCTTTTATTGCCTTTTAAATGTAATTTCCACTTAAAATGTAAAATTCACCATATAGTGTAACCAAACGTGTAAGTGATACTCAAAGTCTGGTCATTTTTACATGAAACTATGGTATTTAGTTAGTGCGGCCATTTTTGCAAAAGTGACAACAGCAACAGCACATTTGCTTTGCGGAGCATAGTATGGTTTGTTGTCAGTTTCTGAGAAATTAATTTAAAGGTGACCTCAATGAAAGCGGCATCTTTGTAAAAATGGCTGCTGCAACTGAATACTAAATGTTCGTCGCACGAACATCTGATTTACCAGTATTTGGTAATCGGATAACCGCGGCAGCTCAAGACATATACATTTTTCAGCCAATCAGACAGATCTTTTCTGGTGATAATTGCCATGTATATTTGATGGAATCCATTTCTTCAAGCCATTCAAAATCTGACAGATCATTTACAAAATGTATTGGTTGTGTTTGAACATTTTCATTTCTGCAAAGAGGTTTATGGTGTAGACTGCAGTGCCTTCAGCAGACACAGACTGTTTTAGGATAGTCTTCTGACTGACTTGCAAACTGGGTCCCCAGCCCTGCAAAGCTTATTATGAGTCCATTTCCGCTGATTATGCGTATATCCAGTGTATAAAATGGAGAATTGCTGTTGGATGCTATTCCATCTAAAGGTTGCGACTTGGATGTACTTTCATTTTACAAGCTTTTCTTAAAAGATGGGTTGATTTCTTCACTATTGAATTTCAGGGTTTACGGAAATAATGCCTTGGCTGGGTATCCCAATGGAGGAAAGTTTTCAGCCATGTGAAAGAGGGGACAAGTTCACTGTGGATGAGATAAAGCTTCAGGAAAAGCAGACGTGCCCTCCAGATTATCTTACAGAAGCCGAGCTCATCACCCTGATGGAGAAACATGGGATTGGTTAGTAATCCTTTATACCGGTATGCACAGATACATCAGTAAAAACCATATGATATAGAGTGTTTCCCTCAAAATACATAAATCACCATAAAAAAAATCTTGGATCATTCACCAGTTTAATTGGTCACATGGTTACTGGCTACAGCTACATACGCCTCATCAACATATCTGCAGCAATACATCGCTCCTACTCCTTTTGCTGCATACCGAAGCATATTTTTCATTCGGTACTTAGGTGACAAACTTTATAGGAGCAATAATGGCAGCTATTTGTGATTGTCACTTGGGGAACAACAAAAAGAAAAGTAGGTAACAGAATCTGCATGTAAACCCGGTATATCGGTAAAAGAGGTCAGACACGTTATATTTCTAATTTCAAAGGTATGCTAGCAAATTACATTTGACTATAAGCCGGCTTATGCGGTATGGTTATTGTTTTACAGTGCTTTCTGTATAATGGGTGTTTTTGTGCTAAAAGATCATTTAACACTTGCTGTATAGTCAGAAGGTGGAGAACATGCTATTGTTTTTTCTGATTGTACTTTTTACTGTTTTCCCTGGTCCCTCTGCTGTGTTGCTTGCAGTATTCAAGGACAGAAGCACGTTAGTAGCATCATTGAAAGTTGAAAACTACATATCCCATGATGCTCCATGACACAACGTCAGTGGCACCAGCTTCGGTGCATGTGCAGTGGAAGCATTTCAGTGGAGAGTTCACTGGGCAAGCGTCGTGGTTAAACGGTGCAGGTTCAGTAGCTCAATTTAGTAATCAAGTCTAATGTATGGCGCATGATTGGCAGCGGTCCATACACTGGGGAGATACTTTGTTATTATATCCCTTTGCAAATGGGACACATAAATTTACCTGATGGCATCACCTGCTGGTAAGATTGAGCTTAGTAAGGGCTGGAGGGCAAAACTCCTGATCAAGCATGTAACGAGAAGTGATTTGTGAAGCTTTATTAGTATGTAAGAAGTATAATGGTAAGCATATATTGTGTTTTACCCATTAGGTACGGATGCAAGTATCCCAGTGCACATCAATAATGTCTGCCAGCGTAATTATGTTACAGTAGAGAGTGGCCGCAGACTGAAGCCTACCAGTCTGGGAATTGTGTTAGTACACGGCTATTACAAGATAGGTAAGTACAAAAGAACATTACTGCAGTGACCACAATGCTGCTATAAATACACTGCGGTTATTGCGGGAGGATGCTCACTCCTTAAGGTAATAGCTTTTTTAATTCATTATCTATCCAAGATTATGAAACAAGTAGGTACAGTAATCTGGCACATTTTGTTACTATGCATATTCAGGAAAGAATATAAAGCTGATATTCCAGAAAACAAAATCCAAGGCCAAAACTAATTTTCTTAACAGCAATATCAGCTTAACCAGTACCCACATCTCACTGCTAGCAGTCTGACAGCTGGACCCACGCACCGATGGCAAAAATGACAGCAAAGCCATATGAATGGAACAGCAGGTCGGGCATGTTCGCTGTTGCCCCATTCATTCTCTATAGGACTGCCAGAGATAGTAGTACAGCCCTTCCAGCGGTCGGACTCCCACCCATCAGATGCTTATAACGTGATATTGTGGCGCAACCCTTTTAACTGAACCTAAAACTCTCAGACTGACATCTAAGGATATGCTCACATATGGCGAATTTGTTTCATACATTTCTACAACTTTTTGCTCCATATATTTGAATGGGGTTGTCTGTGCAGCATGTATCTTGAATTTCTCGCCCATATTCATTGGGGGACACAGAAACAATGGGTATAGCGATGTCCTCTAGGAGGCGTTGACACTAGGCAGAAGCTGTTAGCCCCTCCTACTGCAGCTATACCCCCTCCAGCTTCAGTTTTTTCTAGTGTCAATAGGAGGCAAGACCTCCCTGCTCCGCAGGGTGGCTCCTTGAAGATTTTTTATTTTAGTTTATTGTTTTTTCTTTTTCAGGTGGGAAACAGTGGTCACCTAGCCTCCCTGTTCTCCCGGGGGAGCATGCCAGTGTTGGTCCGCCACGCTGCCTCCTCCCCCACAAGAAGACAAGGTGGACCAGGGCAACTTCGCTCCCCTGCATCCCGCCAGCGGAAGGGTCACCTATCCAAGTCCCTCTTCCAGGGTCCTGCCACTACGGTGCTAGTAACTGAAGAGGTGACCCTGCTGGAGCAGAAGAAGGGTGAAGATGGCGGCAGGACAGATAAGTAATGCCTGCTCCCGGCCTTCCAACCACTCCCACCTGTTTTTCCCTAGGTTAACCATCATCTCTGATCCCACGGGTGCTCATCCAAAGCTGTTAATAGCTGTCCATTATGCCTGCTCCATGTGTCACGCAAAATTCCCTTGCGGGCAACCAGATTCTGTCTGCACTGCTTGTCAGGCACCCAGGCAGGGGCCCTCCCTTCAGCCCGTACTTCTGCCTTCCCCTCTGGTATCTGAGTTCCCGGATTGGGCCAGAACCCTCTCTCGGGCGGTGGAAAACTTCTCTAAAATCTCCCAATCCATCCTATCTATAGTGGGTCGCTCGGTTGAGAATCCGCCACCAGCGCAGGCTGCACCTCCCTCGGATACACCCTCCAGAGCTCCCTGCTCCGGTGACCCCCCTGGGTAACTTCCCTCTGGTGAACCCGCCAGTGCACGGCAATCACAAAAGCGTCCTAGAGCAAGACATGTTTCCTCCTCAGACGCATCTCCCTCTCCACCCCGTTTAAGATCTCACTCAGGTTTTTCTTCCCCTGGGGACCTGCCATCTGAGGGGGAGGTAGAGAATTCTGATTTGGACATGAATACGGAGCAGCCTTCCAAGTTGGCCTCCACTGTAGATAGCCTCATTGCTGCCATCCGTGACACCTTCCAGGTGCAGGATGATCCCCCCTCCACTGACCAACAGGGGGTATCCTTTTTCCGTCCACAACAGTCCGCAAAGGTGTTTCCTCGCCATAATGATTTTTCTGCGGTGGTTTCTAAGGCTTGGGATCACCCAGACATGCGCTTTTCCACCCCTAAAAAGCTGGATGTTTTATATCCATTCCCAGTGGTTTGTGTGTCCACGTGGGCATCCCCTCCCAAGGTCGACCCACCAATGGCACGACTAGCCAAAAATACGGCTATTCCTGTAGCCGATGGATCCTCTCTTCAGACCCCTGAAGACCGTCGGATGGGATCCTTGACGAAATCCCTCTTTGCAGCTACAGGGACAGCCCTTGGACCCGTTTTCGTCTCCGCGTGGGTGGCAAAGGCGATCTCTGAGTGGGGCCGCCAGCTAACCCAGGACCTGGTATCCGAGGTCCCTGATCAGGACCTCCGGTCCTTGGCACAGCTGATCACCCAGGCGGGGAAGTTCCTTTGCGAGGCGTCCTTGGATGCAGGCGCCTTCATTGCGTGCTCTTCAGCACTTGCAGTCACCTTACGCCGCGAACTCTGGCTAAAGGTGTGGGCAGCGGGACGCGACTTCCAAGCGTTCCCTAACCGGCTTTCCTTCGCCGGGGCCCATCTCTTTGGGACCCGGCTGGACGAAATTATTTCCGAGGCCACGGGAGGTAAGAGCACCCATCTCCCACAACCTAGAGCGAAGCGTGCCTCTCACGCCAGGTCAGGTTCCTCCTGTGGTAGGCCCTTTCGTCAATTTGCTAGTTCCCGCCCCGCAGCGAGCTCTTCCGCAGGGGGGGCCAGTTTTACTTCCCAGGATCGGCGTAAAAAGACGTCCTTTCGGGCGCAGCCATCCTGGCGTCCCAGAGCTCAGGCCGCTCGACCTTCCGCGGCTAAGTAATCCTCAGCCTGAAGGTGTGCACCTCCTCCTCTTCCAGGACGTCTGGCGGACCCACGTCTCCGATGCTTGGGCACTCGAAATTCTATCGTCAGGGTACGCGATCGAGTTCTCGTCCCTCCCCCAGACAGGTTTTTCCAATACCGTCCTCCACGGGACCCCGAGCGGGCGGCCGCCTTCTCCCAGGCCATTCAGTCTCTCCTGGACCGAGGACTCATCTCTCCTGTTCCCCCAGCAGAGAGGTTCAAAGGGTTCTACTCAAACCTTTTTGTGGTTCCCAAAAAGGAGGGCTCTGTGCGCCCAATCCTGGACCTCAAACTGCTGAACAGGTTCCTCCGCCTCCAGCGGTTTCGAATGGAATCCCTTCGTTCCGTAATTGCTTCTCTGGAACGGGGGGAATTCCTTTCGGCTGTAGATATCCAGGACTTCATGTCCTCATCGCGCGGAGCCATCAGCTCTTCCTGAGGTTTGCAATTGGGGACTGTCATTACCAATATGTCGCCCTTCCATTCAGACTGGCGACTGCACCTCGGGTCTTCACAAAGATACTGGCCCCCCTTCTCGCCTTGCTCCGTTCTAGAGGCATCTTCCTTATGCCTTATCTGGATGACCTCCTCATCAAGGCTCCCTCCTTCGCCCAAGCATCGAGCAGTGTGAAGATCACGCTGGAAGCCCTTGCACGCTTCGGGTGGCTGATCAATCTTCAGAAATCATCTCTGACTCCCTCCAGACAACATGTGTTTCTGGGCATGCTTCTGGACACGGAAGCGGCACAGGTTCGCCTTCCCCCGGACAAGCGCCTGGCTTTACACCGCTCCGTGAGATTTCTTCTCAACTGCAGGCTCCCATCCATTCGCCTCTGCATGAAGACGTTAGGGAAGATGGTCGTGGCGATTCCCTTTGCCCAGTTCCACTCTCGCACGTTCCAGAGAGCGATCCTGTCCTCCTGGGACAAATCGTTCGAGAGTCTGGACTGTCCCATCCGCCTCTCTCCTCAGGTGAGGTCGTCCCTCTGTTGGTGGCTGTCGGTTCCAGTTCTGGGAAGGTCCTTCCTTTCAATGTCCTGGACGGTTGTTACCACCGACGCCAGTCTGCAAGGTTGGGGAGGAGTTTTCCCTCCCAGGACAGTCCAAGGAACATGGTCTCAGTCAGAGTCCAAGCTTCCGATCAATGTCCTGGAGCTCAGGGCGATTCTTCTATCCGTCCGGCACTGGACCCATTTCCTAAGGGGTCGCCCAGTCAGAGTTCAGTCGGACAACGCCACGGCGGTGGCGTACATCCACCACCAGGGGGGAAGGCGCAGCTTCACGGTGATGCAGGAATCTGCCAAGATCTTGTGGTGTGCGGAGGCCCACATACCGGCAATTTCAGCAATCTACATCCCAGGTGTGGAGAACTGGACTGCGGACTTTCTCAGCAGGACGACAATAGATCGTCCTGCTGAGGAAGGTGTTCGAGGCAATCTGTCTGCATTGGGGTCGCCCGGACGTGGACTTGATGGCCTCGAGACTCAATCGGAAGCTTCCCACCTTTCTCTCCCGAGCAAGAGATCCGGAAGCTTGCGGTGTGGACGCCCTGATCTCCCCTTGGCAGGGGTTCTCCCTTCTTTACGTGTTTCCCCCCTTCCCCCTCCTACCCAGGGTTCTACGGAAGATCAGGATGGAGGGCATTCCGACAATCCTAGTCGCCCCGGATTGGCCCCTTCGCGCGTGGTACGCCGACCTCGTTCTCCTTCTAGGAGACGTCCCTTGGTCACTGCCACTCAGAGACGACCATCTTTCGCAGGGTCCGGTCTTCCATCAGCATTTAAGGTCTCTTCATTTGACGGCATGGCTATTGAAACCGCCATTCTGACGCACTATGATTCAGGCCAGGAAGCCTGCATCGTCCAGGATCTATTACAGGACCTGGAGGTCCTTCCTGGGCTTCTGTAAAAGCCGGAACATCCCCCCACTTCGTTTATCTCTCCCCACGGTCCTATCCTTTCTACAATCAGGGTTAGACCTTGGTCTAGCCCTTAGTTCTTTGAAGGGTCAGGTGTCGGCACTTTGTATCTTTTTCCAGCGCCCTCTGGCCCCCCTGGGGCCCATAAAAACCTTCCTTCAGGGAGTAGCACATACGGTTCCTCCGTACCGTCCTCCTTTACCGCCTTGGGATCTGAATTTAGTCCTTTCAGCGCTCCAGGCTTCTCCCTTTGAGCCCTTGCGGGAGATTTCACTCCGAATCCTGTCCTTGAAGATAGTTTTTCTTGTGGCTATCACATCCATCAGACGGGTGTCCGAGTTGGCGGCCCTCTCTTGTAGAGAACCCTTCCTGGTTCTTCATAAGGATAAAGTGTTCTCCGGCCCGTTCTTTCCTTTCTCCCGAAGGTGGTCTCTGACTTCCATATCAACTAAGAAATTATCCTTCCCTCACTGTGTCCCTCTCCTTCACACCCTAAGGAAAGGGAGTTACACCATTTGGATGTTGTCAGGGCTCTGAAGATTTATTTAGCAGCCTCCAGTTCCTTCCGGAGTACAGACTCCCTTTTTGTCATCCTGGAGGGTCCTCGCAAGGGATTGGCGGCCTCCAAGGTGGCAATCGCACATTGGATTTAGGCGGCAATTGCTGAAGCATAACACGCCCGGGGCAGGGTTCCGCCCTTAGGTATCACGGCTCACTCAACCAGAGCGGTAGGCGCATCTTGGGCTCCGAGGAATCTCGCTTCGGCCACGCAGTTGTGCAAGGCGGCTACTTGGTCCTCCTTACACACATTCACAAAATTTTACCAGGTGCATACTTATGCATCGGCGGACGCTGCCTTGGGCCGCATGGTCTTGCAGGCGGCAGTTTCTTAGATGCCTGCAGGGATGCTTGCTTCTATGGGTCTGTGGTTTTTCCCTCCCTGTGGACTGCTTTTGGACGTCCCATGGTTTCTGTGTCCCCCAATGAATATGGGCGAGAAAACACAGCACCCACCCAGTGTTGTTATTCGGCCACAGTTGCGGCAGTTGCTGGTTAGAATCCCGTTGGGTCCTTTGGCATTGTTGGTGTTCCACGTTTCTTTCCTTGACTAGCTTGCTTCTCCTACTGCTTGTACACAAACTGAAGCTCTCTCTCCAGGCTGGAGGGGGTATAGCTGCCAAGGGAGGTCCCAGCAAGTGGACCGAAACATTGCTCGGGTGAATAAAAGGATCCCACTATTTTCACCTACTGGAAGTGCTGCGGTGTATTTATTTTTTATCGATTATCACCTTGGTAAGGTGCAATACCGCTGGCACCCCTTGCTACTGGTTGTTTCATCAAGTGTGCTGCCCTGAATTTTTGTATCTTCCTGCCAGGGGAGGAGCTAACAGCTTCTGCCTAGTGTCAACGCCTCCTAGAGGACATAGCTATACCCACGGTTTCTGTGTCCCCCAATGAAGAGCGAGCAAGAGATTTTACTGGTAAGTTTTACAAAAATCTTGTTTTTACAAACTCCATTCAGATGTATGGAACAGTTGCCAACATTTCTACAACAAATTTGCCACATGTGAACATGCCTTTAACGATTTGGGATACATGAAAATATAACTGTAGCTAATGAAACGGCTTTGAAGACCAATGTAAGAGTCTGGCTTCTGTATTTTACAGCTTTTTTTTCAGTATCTAATTCTGAAAATGCTTCACTGTTTCCTCCTGTTAGATTCTGAGCTGGTTTTACCCACTATACGGAGTGCAGTTGAAAAACAGCTTAATCTGATTGCTCTGGGGAAAGTAAATTTCCATCAGGTCCTGGAACATACTCTGGATATCTTCAAGAGGAAGTTTCACTATTTTGTGGATTCTATTGCAGGTGAGATTTCAATGCCTCAGATGAGTTTTTATTCCTGATAATACTTAGGCCCCTTTCAGACGAGCGAGTGTCTCGCTGCGGACTTGCAGCGAGGCACCCGGCCTGATCTTTCAGCACTGTCGTTGTCACATAGCATTATATTGATTTATGATGCTATGTAACCCTTAGATGTCTGGAATGTATTGGATAATGGCAGGTGCAATGTATTTGAATGAAGGAGACATCACATGGATGTGATTAGCCTGGTCACATGACCCTCCTTCAGAAGCCATTTTGTGGACAGCACAAAAGACTTAGCAAACAAGGGGACATACCTTATGAAATATAGAAAATGGTGCAGAATGGCAACAAAGGCTATATTAATAAGTGCCATATAGTCATCTTACAAACACATTAGTCAACAGTAACCAGAAAATGGCCAGACCCTTGCTTTAAAATGGATGGCAAATTGACCCATACAATTCCATGGGGCATTTGTTTTTGTTTTTTGTGATCCACAAAACCCAAGCCCTTTCTATAGATAGTGGGGGAAAAACAGAATGCACACAGAAAAAAAATCGGACACAACTTTGTGGATGATACCTTAGTTGAGTATGCTGACAGAATGAAAATGGAATGTTTCTCAGAAGTTAATTCAATGTGACAACCAATATGGCAGCAGCTAAATAACCACGGTCATGCCAACTTCTGATTTACTAGTGTATAACACTTTTTTTTACGTTTTGATTGGAAATTGTGACCAATAGTGTTTATCTGTGGGATATATCTGTGCCTGGAAGATTAGGATGACACCTCTTGGACCCCCACCTAATCTGGTGAACAAAGCTCCATCAATAGCAGTCTGGAGCTGCAAAAAGAAATGGGTCCGCCAGCTAACATTCATGGCATAAAATTGTTTGGTTGGAACATCATTTTAACTATGTGGTTGTTACTGTTTCTCATTAGGTATGGATGAATTAATGGAAGTGTCCTTCTCCCCCCTGGCTGCAACTGGCAAACCGCTGTCTCGCTGTGGAAAATGTCATCGCTTTATGAAGTATATCCAGGTATCTATGCAATTATAATTAGCATTCTGTATAGTTACGGCAGCATATGTGTGAAAAACACTGAGAGTGATAGGCTGAGCGAGCTTTTCGAGACATTTTTTGCCTGTTGAGACATGAGCCAGAAGTACATACTGTAGCAGCAGTGGAGTGTTTTATGTTTTTAAGAAACTCTAAACCCTGAACCAAACTATACAGTATTGGTTTAGCTGGAAAACATATTCAACCCCTAGAGAGAATAGCAACAGTCCTGAATTTTCTTCATTAGTAGGTAAATTCTCCAACTGTGGATGGATGCACACCTAGGTATTTAGCAATGCCTTTGTAGCTTTTAACACGTCTTCTGAAAGTTTGTTTCCTCGAGGAAACAAAACGGTTTGTTCATACTAACCCATTTTCCTTAACATTAAATGATTTGTAAGTAACCAGGCTTTGTGTGCCTTTATTTAATGGACAGATCATCTGTGAAACCCACATTTCCTATTCCATCTTCTTCCTTTAACCTCTTCCCGACATCGGTCGTACATGTACGGCAGATATCAGATATTTAAAGGGGTTTTCTGAGATTTTGATACCCAGGAAAAAGTTTGAGCTGTGAAACTCCAGATTTCCAGCTTCTCACTACATTGTATGCAATAGTAAATGGTGCCATTATAAAGTACAAAAACAAAAACCCTCATACGGCTCTGTGGCTGGAAAAATAAAACAGTTATGGCTCCTGGAAAGCAGGATGTAAAAAATGAAAGCGCAAAAGCAATAAATTGCTTGGTCAGAAAGGGTTTAAACACCATTTTCCAATTATCTTAGTGAAGTCATTAACACATTCACTTACTTTTTCTCCTTCCACTGTGTTATGACTTGGATAACAATAAGACCACATTTCATTAGGAATCAATGCCGAAATCCAGGTAATTCTGTATCTTGTATCTGTTAAATTTAGCACGCTGCTTTATGTTTGTCACCAGGCTAAGCCCAGCCGTCTGCATTGCTCCCACTGCGATGAGACGTATAGCTTACCCCAAAATGGAACCATCAAGTTGTACAAGGAGTTGCGCTGTCCTCTGGATGACTTTGAACTTGTGCTGTGGTCATCAGGTTCACGGGGGAAGAGCTATCCACTGTGCCCATATTGTTACAATCATACACCATTCAGGGACATGAAAAAAGGTATGTTTACAGATCTGGTGCCATTTTCATTTTATTATTATATACCGTAGGCCTCATGCACATGGCTGTTGCCTGCCGTGACCCGTATTGCGACCCATTCACTTCACGGAACCCCACAGAAGCACTACAGAGTTCTTCCATGATGTTTCTGGCCGTGCCTCCGCACTGCAAAAAATAGAACTTGTTCTATATTTTTATGGTGTGGATGAATCACGGACCCATTCAAGTTGAATGGGTCTGGATCCGTCGTGGCTGCCGCACAGATGGTGCCCGTGCAAATTGTGGTCCCCAATGCACGGAAAGGCTGCACAATGGCCGTGTGGAAGAGGCCTTAGGCTTAGTTTATGTTAGGCCTATACAGTTCCCACTCAGATATCTGGGTTAACTTGACATAATTGTATCCTGGAAATAAATGGGGCAGAAAGGATTTTACCTGCATTTCTACTCATTTAAATACAAACCTGTGGTATTGTCAGAACTATAGAACTTATTAACAATATATAACTCTATCTCTAAAACGACTCTTCACACTGTTATATAAATAAGTGCTAAAATTGTGGCTACCTGCAGCAGCCAGCAGGGGAATTCCACTGCTTAGATGTTTCTACAGTTCCCATTGAAGTCAATATGAAAGGAATAACTTCTGTATTTTTCGCACTATAAGAAGCACCTGCCCATAAGACGCCCCTAGGTTTTAGAGGAGGAAAAAAAATGTTTTTCATCAGACCTCAGCTCAGGCCCCCAATGTTAATCAGGCCTCAGATCAGACACCCAAGCAGACCTCATATCAGATACCCAATGTTAATTAGACCTCAGCTTAGACCTCAATCATACCTCAGCTCAGACCCCAGTGTTTATTAGCTCGCAGCTCAGACCCCAGTGTTTATTAGCTCGCAGCTCAGACCCCAGTGTTAATCAGACACCCAAACAGACCTCAAATCAGACTTCCAATGTTAATTAGAACTCTTCTTAGACCCCTTAATCAGGCCTCAGATCAGACCTCTAGTGTTAAATAGACCACAGCTTTGACCCCCAAAAAGACCTCAGATCAGACTCCCAATGTTAATCAGACCTCAGATCAGACAAAAATAAATCAACTCACCTCTCCTGTTCTGGATGCTGCTGCCGCTCCTGAGATCCAGTGCTCTTCCTGCTATGCTGTGCTGTGACCCGACATTGCACAGCGTGAGGTCACAGAGCGAGCCTATGTCCTCACACTGGGAGCAGGTCACGGCACAGCGTGCGGCTCCTACGGCAGAGGACCAGGGAGCAGTGTGTACTGAGCGAGCACAAGGAGTGTTGTATTCACTGCCTCCCAGTCCTGCAAAAGAGCTTAGGAGTATTTGCCCGACAAGACGCCCTTTTGGTGAAAGAAAATGTGTCTTATAGGATAAAAAATACGGTAGTTAAAGTCCCCCAAAAAGGTTGACTGAATGTTATCATTTTAAAGGCTATGTGCCTCAGTTACAGATTTGTAGTCACCATGATGAGTGGGGATTTGTCCAGTCCTGGTTTTCCCACCTTGAACATATTTTGTTTTATATGAGCATCCTAAAGATTTTGCCTGTTGATCCTGATCTTTATTTCCTCTCCATCTTTTTTAGGGATGGGGTGCAATGAGTGTACACACCCAACTTGCCAGCATTCACTGAGTATGCTTGGAATTGCCCAGTGTGTGGAATGTGAGAATGGGGTGATGGTCTTGGACTCCACCTCTGGTCCTAAATGGAAGATGTCCTGTAATAAGTGTAACGTCATTGTGCACTTCTTTGAAAACGCTCACAGGGTGCGAGTCTCAGCGGAGACCTGTGAAGTGTGCGATGCTGCCCTTATGCTTGTCGACTTTAATAAAGCAAAGAGCCCCCTTCCCGGAGACCAAACTCAGCATACAGGATGTGTATTTTGTGACAATGTCTTCCAAGATCTGGTAGAGCTCAAACATGCCACTATGAGACATCCAATGCACAGGGGTGGACAAGGAAGAAAACAAGGGAGAGGAAGGGGCAGAGCACGAAGAGGTAATCCCAAGAAACCAAAGGACAGAATGGCTGCCTTGGCAGCGTACTTTGTGTAACATGTTTTTTTTAGCATGTTCAATAAAATCTTGTTCTGGTAAACTTTTCTGATGTGTGAAATAGCTGCTTACAAGTTTGTATACTAAGCCAAGTGGCTATGACATGTCTGGGAAATGCGTACCCGTTAAGCTGCCTGTGCACAGTGAGATACTTTACTATTGACTTCTGGGATTGATAAGACATCTGTAGGCAACCCTTGAACACACCAAGTAAATCTAATCCTTGCATTCTGTACAGGAAAACTGCAGAAATCTCCCAACATTTTGAAAGATGTTTGCATTTTTCCATACAGACAGTTTTTTTTTTGTTTTGTTTTTATACTACAAGTACTATTTTTTGCATAAAACCCTGTGACTCTTAGTATTTTAGACTATTCATGGTGGGACTTAGCAGAAGATCGACAAGATCCTCAGATCGACACATTTACCCCAGAAAGTTGGCATAGACTTCAGTTTGCGGTGCATGGACAGTTTAAGGTGCGACACATTTATGAGGCGTGCGCATCTTAATAAATTAGGCTTTACTCCACCAGAGTTAGGGCTCGTTCACACGAACGTGTGCTGCCCGTTGCCGTTTTGCGTATCCGCAATACACCGCCACCGTTCAGTGTGCATTCCGCATCACGGATGAGGACCCATTCACTTCAATGGGTCCACAAATCCAGAGATGCGGAATGGAACACTACAGTAGCACTACGGAGTGCTTCCTGGGGTTCCGTTCCGTGCCTCCGCACCGCCCAAAAAAAGATAGAACATGCTCTATCTTTTTGCGGAACGGAGGGATCGCGGACCCATTCAAGTGATTCCGTATGGTATCCCCATGCGGCTGCCCCACGGACGGTGCCCGTGCATTGCGAACCGCAATTTGCGGTCCACAGCACGGGCTTCACACGGTCATGTGAACGAGCCCTTACAGAGTGTGGTGTTTGAAACACCAGTCCTAGTATGTATGCCCTACGGTTTGAATATCATGCCCATCACATTATAGATGTACAGGATTAGTGGGGAAAAATTAACAATGTACTTACAACAGTTTCTGGAACAATGAAAAAAATATGGGGGAGATTTATTAACTCTGGTGTATAGGAAATCTGGCTAAGTTGCCCACAGCAACCAATCAGATTCCACCTTTCATTTTTAACAGGAGCTCTGAAAAATGAAAAGTGGAATCTGATTGGTTGCTATGGGCAGCTAAGCCAGTTCTACTTTACACCAGTTTTGATAAATCTCCCCCATGGGGTTCAAACTCAAGACCGTGTCTATGAAATGTCAAGTCCCTGCACCACTTTTTCCAATCAATGCGAGTCATTTACCAAGGATAAACTGTATCTTTTTAGGACACTGGCAGATTTGTCAACAGAGAGATAAATGTGAAGGGGAAGGGGTTAAAACAAAATTATAACGTTATCCCACGAAAAGTATTAGTATTCAATGAATAGGGCACTGCAAATTAAGTATCATTGCAATATACATGCAATAAAAATATTGTTTAGTTTTGTATGTACAGTACATTCCCGCTATATATGCTTCTGGTCCTCCTTCTCCTGCACACAGTGATGGACTAACCTCCTCCCTAGCTTCCTTGCTAGATATGGGGAACTGTTTTGCAATGATGGGAGATGCAGATTAAAATTTGTGGGATCACCCCTTTAACAGAGTTTGAAGTGTGTAAAAGGGTTCTCCGGGCTTTTTCTATTGATGATCTATCCTCAGGATAGGTAATCAATATCAGATCGGCGGGGGGTCCGACACCAGGCACCCCCGCCAATCAGCTGTACGAGGAGATGGTATGCACAGTGTGCACGTGCCGTCTCCCGTCTCTATTCCTGTCCGCTGCAGCTGTTCCAGAGACATGCAGCAACGGACTGGAAGAGAGACGGGAGACTGCATGCGCACAATGCGCGCGCCATGTCCTCGTACAGCTGATCAGCGGGTGTGCCGAGTGTCGGACCCCTGCTGATCTGATATTGATGACCTATCCTGAGTATAGGTCATCAATAGAAAAAGCCAGGACAACCTCTTTAAATCTCATTTCTAAAGCATACAGCTTAGAACGAATAGTGCTTACAACCTTCAAATAGTTTTTCGGATTTTTAAATGGTAATTCCCTGCTGTGCCCAGTAGAGGGAAGCAGCATCAGGATTCAAATTCTTTTTCCTGCATCTCCTCACAAGGATGGATTTGGTTTTACCAAAAATATGTGTGGTTTTGGTATGAAGCCATTCACAAGGCTCCTATTGTTTTTAATGGAAGGCTGAGGTTTACAACTGCCTTTGGTTAAAAAGGGCTGGATGGTCTTCGACTCTAATTCCACAGCAGCAAATGCTCATGCACCACTACCCGGACGTGGAAGCAGAGTTTCTGCACTCGAGTTTATCAGGGCCGGGCAAGATGTCTGGCCCTGTCAATCAAGTAACAGAAGAGCTTCTTAACCCTTTCAAGACCGGGTGGTTTTCCATTTTTTCATTTTTGTTTTTTACTCCCAGCTCTCCCAATGCCATAACTTTTTTATTTTTTAATTCACATAGCCATATGAGGGCTTGTTTTTTTGTGGGAAAAAATGCACTTTCTAATGGCACCATTTACTGTTGCATACAATGAGGGGGAATTTGGAATTTTTTTTTCCAAGTGAGGTGGAATTATTAAAAAAAAATAGTTTTATGGGGGGTTTTTTTACACCGTTTCCTATGCGGTAAAACTGGCCTGTTACTTTTATTCTCCGTATGATTTCAACGATACCACATATGTATAGTTTTTCTTGCGTTTTAATACTGAAAAAAAATTTACATTGGAAAAAACTAATGTTTCCTTTGCATTGTCATACTCTGACCCCCGTAACTTCTTTATTTTTATGTGTACGGAACTGTGTGAGGGCGCATTTTTTGCGGGGCGTTCGTTACTTTTCATTAATACAATACTGGGGTGTGTATGACTTTTTGATCACTTTATATTTAATTTTTTTGTGGGGGGGGGAGCAACCAAAAAAAGGTAAATCGGCCATTTTGAGTTTTTTTTCCATTTCACTGTTTGCCATATGGGAT
The DNA here is from genome assembly GCF_905171765.1 of Bufo bufo. Taxonomy (NCBI): domain Eukaryota; kingdom Metazoa; phylum Chordata; class Amphibia; order Anura; family Bufonidae; genus Bufo; species Bufo bufo. The sequence continues at coordinate 249,519,075 of NC_053390.1, read as the reverse complement.
AAATATTTTTATGGTATGGACATTTTTGCACGCGGCAATACCGATGATGTTAATATTTTAAATTATTTATGTATTTTTAATTTTGGGGAAAGGGCTGGGTGTTTATTTTTTTAATATTTTTAAACTTTTTTTTTTTTCTTTTTCACTTCTTAATAGTTCCCCTAGGGAACTATAGCAAGCAATCATCAAATTGCTTTTCTCATAGAGTCCAGTGCATTAGCAATGGAGTCTGTGGGGATTACACTCTGTTGCTTTGGAGCCCTGCCACATGAAACCAAGTCATGCCCACCCACAACAGCCAATGGCCACACTACAGCCAATGGCCACGCTCAGCCAGCCTCACTGTCAGGCTGTATTCAAGTAAGGCTACATGCACACGACCGTATGTGTTTTGCGGTCCGCAAATTGCGGATTTGCAAAAAAACGGATGACGTTCTGTATGGCATCTGTTTTTTTTTTTTTTGCGGATCCGTTTTTTTTTTTGCAGATCCATTGTAATAATGCCTGTCCTTGTCCGCAGACTAGAAAAAAATAGGACATGCACTATTTTTTTTGCGGGGCAACATACTGATGCGGACAGCACACGGTGCGCTGTCCGCGTTTTTTGCGGACCCATTGAAATGAATGGGTCCACATCCTATCCACAAAAAAAACAGACACAGACACAAAATACGTTTGTGTGAATGTAGCCTAAGTGAATGGATCCGCATCCATGATACGGAGTGCCCATGGCTGGTGCCCGTGTATTTCAGACCCGCTGTTTGCAGTCCGCAATACAGGTAAGTGGCACACACACTCGTGTGCATGAGCCCTTATCATGATTGTACCATTATTTTACACTTCACATTAAAGGGGTATTCTGGTTGTTACAAGTTATCCCCTATCCACAGTACAATGCTCAGCTATCTCCCCAACTCCCAAGAAATGAATGGAACCGGCCGCTCAGTTCTTTTCAGGAGGGCTGCAGGCGGTTCGTGGCCCCTGTTCTCATGTCCCCCACCGATCTCATAGTTATCCCCTATCCTGTGGGCTTGTAACAATCGGAATACCCCTTTAATGCTGATAATGTGTTAAAGGGAAGAAATGTGGTGCACAGTGTTACTAGTAGGTAGTTGATACCTTTTAATGGCTAACTGAAAAGATAAATAACAAGCATTCAGGACTCTTTGGGTCTCTTCATCATGCAAGATATAACACAAAATCTGAAGTCACAAATTTATACACAAAAGGACATTTAACACACTGTGGGGGATTTATCAAACTGGTGTAAAGGAAAACTGGCCTAGTTGCCCATAGCAACCAATCAGATTCCAGCTTTTGTTTTCCAAAGGAGCTCTTAACCCCTTAAGGACTTAGGACGTACCGGTACACCATGTTTGCCGAGTCCTTAAGGACCCAGGGCGTGTAGGTACGTCCTAACTTTAAAATTACATTGCGGCACGGCGGGGGTTAATCGGAACAGTGTCACCATGTCTGTGCTGCCGCCGGTCCCTGTAGGACCAGGAAGTGGCTTGGTTTTATGACTGCGGCGGCCAGTCAATAATCACACCGGTCACATGTACTACAACAGCGTGTCTCTAGCAGTGATGTGCAAGCACGGCCAACCCTCCATTCACAACACCTGCGATCTGGGGACCCCTTTCTTGTGATAGGCATGGGTCTGACATCATTTGCTGCAGAAGTGCGCCAAAAACTGGAGTGGACTTTTCACGTGTTTTCTGGCACGTGTCAATGTAGTTAATGTGGAATTTTCCATATGGTTTGTGCTGGATTTCCACACCAAATCCGCACATGTCGCAGAATTGGATGTGGTTTTGCCCCAGATCTTACCCCTTGCATTGCAAAGGGTGAAATCTGCACTGAAAATCCTCACAAACCACTGACATGCTGCCGATTTCCATATCCGCACTGCAGGTCAATTTCCATGTGGAAAATTACCACACCGTGTACATGAGATTTAGAAAATCTTATCTACATAGCTGGTACCGTATGACACTGCGGATTTTCGGCACAATAATTTGTGAGTAATATGCACTGTGTGCATGTACCCTTAGGGCTCATGCACACAAACATATTTTTCATCCGTTTTTTGGTGGCCCGTATGCGGAACTATTCATTTCAATGCAGCTGCAAAAAAAATTTTAAAAAAAGTCTCTGCGTGCATCTCGTGTCTGTATGTCCGCCCAAAAAAAATAGAACATGTCCTATTGTTTTGCGGACAAGGACAGGTATTGTTAGAATGGATCCACAGAAAAAAAACGGATGCAGCACAGACGTAACACGGATGTCATCTTTTTTTTTTTTTGCGCACCGCAAAATACATACGGTCGTGTGCATGAGCCCTTTGGGCTGTCTTTACATATGGCTGATATTGTTGCAGAAATGTCTGTGATTGACAATCCGTTCCTTTCATCGGAACAGGGCTTGCTGACATCCATGGGCTCCCCACACAACCTGCCGCTGAAGGCACCCTTAGGCCTCGTGCACACAACCGAATCTGTTTTCCAAAATACAGATACCAACCATGTGCATGCTACAATTTCCCCACTCCCTGCACTAGAACTGCCTATTGTCAGTGACGGACAAGAATAGGACTTAGGCTTCATGCACACGGCCGTTGTTGTGGTCCGCATTTTTTTCGGCTCGGGTGCGGACCCATTCACTTCAATGGGGCCGCAAAAGATGCAGACAGCACTCCGTGTGCTGTCCGCATCCGTTGCTCCGTTCCTTGGCCCGGCAAAAAAAAATAACATGTCCTATTCTTGTCCGTTTTGTGGACAAGAATAGGCATTTCTACAATGGGCCTCCCCTTCCGCAAATTGGGGAAGGCACACGGGCGGCTTCCGTTTTTTGCGAATCCGCTATCTGTGCCCTGGAGGGATGCTACGGAGCTGGAATAAACTGGATGACGCAGTAGCGTCTCATCACACAATGTCTGACTGGAACATAAATTATAAATGGTGTACATGTAAAGATTATTTACAGAGTTGCTCCATTTTTCATTGTAGACAAACTGGAAGAATAAAAAAATATGTGGTTGCAAAGATGAACCTCCCCTTTAAGCTTTCCACAGTACTTCTCCATTTAGTTTTCTTCCCTGTGCCTGGGTAATAAAAATACACCAAAATAAACGGGGCCATTTGGTCAGTAAAATGCCATTTGCTTCAGCAGCTGCCCTCAGCCGACAACATGTGCACCACGTGACTTGGAACATCACGTGACGTCTGTACGTCAGGCGGTCCTTGCTGTGAAGTGGAACTAGCCGCTACCCAGCGGTATGGCGGCGGCGGCAGAGGAAGAGGCAACGGCGGCTCGGACATTGCTGACTGCGGTGCTGCAAGACCTTGCCGCCGGACCTGAGGGGCAGCCGAGGCCGCAGAACCGGAGCGTGAGCCGTGACGAGGCCGAGGGGGAGCTGTCCGAATCTGTGCTGAGGCTGGTGGGGGGCAGGTGAGGGCGTAGCAGTCTCCTTCATGCTTGTGTTTCAGGCCGTGTGGGACTAGAAGTCGCAGCAGTCACACCTCCCCACAGGCATGTGGGTGGTCACTGCGGACGTAACATTGTGAACCAGCCCCATGAGTACCCCGCACAGTATCGCCCTGGTGATTACTTTGGGCTGTGTTCACACTGCAGACTCGGTGCAGAATAGCAGCAGAGGGGGATGCAGTTTTACAGAATCTGCCAGAAATGAACCTGTGGTGCAGATTAACCCCACCGAAATGCACAGGCGTCGGAGGGTGGAAAACACCAGACTTAATAAATGTCCCCCCTCCCGATGACATGTCCTGAGGATAGCTATCATATAGAGCTCCTGGAAGTCCCCTTTAAGCAGGGTTGCCCAACCTGCGGCCCTCCAGCTGTTGCAAAACTACAACTCCCAGCATGCCCGAACAGCCTGCAGCTAAGTCACCAAGTTGACTTTGCACAGTGGCATTTCTGATGCACATTGTGGTACATGCGGATTTGTCACTGGATTTCCCCTTTAATCCACGGTGGAAATCAGCAGCATAAATTGACATGCTGCGTTTTTTAGACCCCCCCCCGGACAGTCTTGAGATGGGGGAGTGTGGAGATGCCCCAGCAGGTCCAGCCCTCATACCTGACATACCGCCTGTACATTGCTATTTCTACCTCCCTGGCCTTTTCCAAGTTTGTTCACATTAACCCTTTTGCAACCACAATCCCTACGTAATTCAATATTTAGATGATACATTTGATTTTCTGACTCTGAAAAGAAGAAAGCACAACTTATTCCACGTTTACCAGTGTACAGTGCAAGATGGCCATATTTTTTGAGCTTTGTGCGCAGGGCGTTTTATAGTGGAAGGCATTTATACAGAATTCTAGGATTCATTTCTGTGAGATAAAAAGAAAATGCGCGCCTACGTTTAAATGTGGAAATACAGTACGTAGCCGTCACAGTCTATGGGCACCACTAATGGGATCCATGTAACGCTGTGGTCGCATGCAGTTGGACTCGCACTTTTTAAAAATCTTCTGAACACCGTTACTCCGTGTTTTACAAACTTGAGGTTGGACCTCATCATCTGGAGTCGCAGAACAAAGCAGCTCTGAAATAGATTGTCAGGACTGCTGTGCACGCGCATTATGCTAGCACAGCAGTCTGTGTATTTCAGCTTTGATTCCGAACCGTGGGAGGAACCAGTGCAAGAGGAGACTAAAAGATGGCGATTTGGACTCATTATGTGTTGTTCTACTCGCGTTATACTGCAGATTATATGGCGACATATTCCCTTTAAGGTCCCCATATACATCAGTGTATTTTCAGCCGAACCCTCTGAGAATGGTGGGCTCTCCTGACCAGATGATGATGATGAGGGAGAGAAGGATCAGACGAAGTGAAAGTTTTGTTCTCCCAGAAGATGAGCCGCCGCCACCAAACGTGTATTTGTAGGACTGTGGTGACCAGGGGCAGATTAGCAATGAGAAGATTTCTGGTGAGCGGATGGTTTTTACAGTGCAGTGAGCCACCGGTGTCCGGCCTCACTCAACACATTGTGGCTGCGGGCAGCGCAGCAGCGTCTCCGCAATACAGCCTGTCCCATGCTGCGCAATAGTTGCCTGTCCCATGCTGCAGTTCCAAGTGGTACCTTGAAACCAAACCCAAGTTCGGGAAATGTTTTTTCATAGGAGCCAATACATTCTAATACTGTACGGAGCGCTCGCTCCGTACAGTATTCAAACAAAGTATTATGCGAGTTGACTTCGGATGTTTCATCCGAAGTCGATTCACTCATCCCTAGCTGTAGTGTACAAGCCACAAAATGCCATCACCCATAGCATTACTACAGCAACTTAGAAAGAGATTGGTTGTTAAGCAATAATTCACTTAGTAGTCCATAATTGCATCAAATGTATGAAAAATTATCAAGATTATAATCAATAATCACCTTTAACACCTTCAGGACACGGCCATTTTTAGAAAATCTGACGTGTCACTTTATGTGGTGATAACTTCATTTTTATAAAAAAAAAAAAAAAATCCAATTTATCAAAAATTTCCATATTTTCAAATTTCTATTTCTCTACCTGTATAATAGTAATAACTCCAAAAATAGTTATTACTTTACATTCCCCATATGTCTACTTCATGTTTGGATCATTTTCTGAATGGCATTTACTTAATATGTCTACTTTTTCTTTTTTTCCCCCTTTTTTAAAAATTTTGTTTTTTTACTTTATTTTGGGAAAAGGACACTTTATTTATTTTAGTTTTTTTATTATAAAAAAATACTTATTTTTTTCACTTTTTATATTTACTATGGGACTTCACCTTTTCAGGGTTTGATCCCTGTTTCAATTCAGTACAATAATTCTTTATTGTACTGAATTGAACTGTCAGCGTCTTACAAAGTAAGACGCTGACAGTTGCCTAGGATACCCAGTCCTCAGGCTGGATCTCCTGGGCTTCTGTAGCTGGCAGGCCCCGATGCCTGTGTAAGGCATCGGGGCTGCCATGACAACCATCGGGTCCCCGCCACCGCAGTGCGGAACCCGATGGCTAAGGAGAGGGAGCGCAAACCTCCCATATGCCACAGTCAGCGCTGACTGTGGCATATGAGGGGTTAATCCACGGGCATTGGCGTTATCACCGATGCTGGTGGATTCAGCACGGATCCACCTGTCAGTAACAGCCGGATCCGTGCTGCTGATCGCAGCAGCGCACATAGGGGGAGGGGGCAAAGTATCGGCCATTCAGGACGAGCATTCTCGTCCTGGGTCGGTAAGGAGTTAAAGCTGAAATAATCAAGATGATTTTATTTGAACATTTACAAGAATAGGTGCACTGCTGTGGTGGATGCAATCAACCAAATCTGACTAAACCCTCACACTGATGTTAAAATGAGACTTTAGCCAGTATATCCTTATATTTAGGACATGCTGGAGTCCGCGCACCCCGTCAAGGTATCTCAAGTGGCACGGGACCTAACTCTAACCTACCTGTGCCGTATGGGCAGTACCAGGGGCCAATGGGCGAATTACAGGAGTCAATTACATCCATACATTTTGCTATCTGGTGTAGGATGCACTTGTGGTCCGCTGTGGGCATCCTCCATTGCAAGCATTTTTTGCTGGGGATCGCCATTAGCAATGGACCACATGTGCAGGATTTGCTCCCCCGGGTATAGATGCACAACTGCATATGGGGTTCTTAAGACCACGTTATTTTGTCATGTAGTTTGATTTTATTTATTTTTTGCCTTAATTGCCCAGCCCTATTTGCATGGCATGTGACTGCTGCAGCTAATCATGGCAGTTGTGTCGAAGAACGGTACATAACTGCCAAGGCGAATGATTGGCTGCAGTGGCCACTTGATCACTGCAGGCTAATTGGCCAACTGGAGCGCGGATGCTGTCTGCATCCATGTGACCGTTCCACAAATTATACAACATACAATTTTGCGGACAAGAATAGTCAGTTCTATTAGGAAAATGCGGCATGCGCACGGCCGATATTTGTGTTTTGTGGATCCGTGTTTTGCGGACCGCCAAATATGTACCGTCATGTGCATGAGGCCTCAGTATGAGGGTCTTCATATCCGTGCTGTGACTTCTATAGGCCTCACAGGACTGGACAATAGATGTGTAGTAAGCATGAATATTGGTTCTGTGAAGCCATGCCAATATTGCTGTCCTGCTATTTTTCTAATGCCATGACCTAGATGTCTACCCGCATGTACCAATCTGACCGACGTGGAAAAGTTTACAGTTAATTAACCATATCCCAGTTCAGTCAATGATCAGACACTCAGTTATAGGAACCCCATGTTACAGATTGCATCCCAAAGCTCAATGTACATTGAACAGACAGGATGCATTTATTTCAGGCGTACTGTAAATCGTGACCACACCGTCATTTTCCTGCCCACCTCATCACTGGGCATTGTCATTTTCCTGGGCTTTCCTCGTCACTGAGTTATTGGCTGGCTTCCTCTGTATCACAATGGTGTCTGCCTGTGACCACATTTCCTGCTGGGCTTCCTCTTTCTGGCAGCATTTCCTGTCATGTACCGTACAGGAAATGTTCTGTTAACCAGGGACACAAAAGCACTTACATTTTCTTCTTGATAAGATATCTGCAGCTTGTTTATGTTGGAGCTGTGAAAAATGGGAATAGTTTCCACCAGAGAGAAGAAAGGTTTTTCCCAAAGGTTGTGGGTATGGCCTAGCACAGCACCCCCTGCACATCATCTCTTCCATTTTAGACACATTACACATATATCGCGTATTAAATGACAGTCTCGTTCTAACACCGCTAGAACCAGCCCTGTAATTCACATGGATCCAGAGATCTCCACATTCATTGCTCTGCTACATTTATATCAAGCAGGAAGCTCAGGGGGTGGGCAGCTTTTCAGGGGGCATGTCCTTTCTCCTGCAGCTGGTGGCAGTTGAAGGATGGAACTGAGCATGTATGTCAACCTCAGTGAGCTGGACAGATAATTCAGAAAAGGCGGCATGCAGCAGGTGGCGCTATACATATAGATTCCAGTGAATTACTCAGTAGCTATACTACATTTTTAAAGGGGTTGTCCGGGTTCAGAGCTGAACCCGGACATAACCTTATTTTCACCCAGGCAGTCCCCCTGAGCCTAGCATCGGAGCATCTCGTGCTCCGATGTGCTCCCTTGCCCTGTGCTAAATCACGCAGGGCAAGGTCTCTTTTTTGTTTTCAATAACACACTGCCAGGCGGAAACTTCCACCCGGCAGTGTGTTCGGTGACATCAGTGCCGGCTTCCTGGAATCAGTGCCGGCTTCCTGGCAGCCCCATTGAGAGCCCCGGTATGTCACCGGATCTCCAAAAAATGCCTTTGCCCTGCGCGATTTAGCGGAGTGCAAAGGAGAGCATCAGAGCATGAACTGAAGGAGAGACTGCCGGGATGAAAATGGAGGTATGTCCAGGTTCAGCTCTGAACCTGGACAACCCCTTTAATTACATGCAATTGCAAAAAATATTTTCAGATCCAGGTGCAGGCTTGAAAATCGTAGATTTTTTTTTTTTTTTTTTTTGGCCTTTAATGCCGAAACTTTCACTTAAATGGGTCCGCAAAAAAACGCAAATGGATGTTTTTGCGGACCTAAAAATACGTACTGTCGTGTGCATGAGCACTAACATTGTAGTCAGATGGGAGGGTAAAATGGCATGACTGGTAAGAGACAACTAGGTCTGCAAGTTGAAATATTTTACCCAATTCTTATCCATTTTATTATGATAATTGGGGGTAAATTATACAAAAACATTTTCACATTTTGCTTCACGAACTTCCTATTTAGCAACATAAAAATGGTGTCAAACTCTTAAATGGGTTTATTATTATTATTATTATTATTTATTATTATTTTATTTATTTTTTTCTTTTAAATGCACACTCTCCTCTTCTTTGTTAGTTATCCAGCCCTGTATTCAGACACCCTCTTATCTCATCCACCAGCGCCACCACCTCCAGGTTCACTGACTTTCCTCGGCTTCACTAAGAGCAGAGGAGCACGGCTGCTGGGAGGATTGTAAGGCGAGTTCTCCTGTCCGTACAGCCCTCTCTCCCTTCTTCTGATGCCCACCTGCCACCAATGAATGCCAGGACCCGTGTGTAATCCAAAATGTAAAGCAAAAGGGCGAAATCAGCTGCAAGATCTACATGTACATTTTGCCTCTAACTTGCTGCTGATTTTTTTCACATCTGGACCCCCCCAAAAACCATTCAGTTGTAGCCATGTATAAGAATGTATGTGTGTATGATATGCATCTCTGCTCTTCAGCTCACCACATTGCAGTGACAGCTATACATACAACACAATTGGGACATCAATACAATTCTAACATTTTTGATTCTATACACCACCACAATGGATTTTAAATGAAACAAACAAGATGTGCTTTAACTGCAGACTGTCAGCTTTAATTTGAGGGTATTTACATCCAAATCAGGTGAACAGTGTAGGAATTACAACAGTTTGCATATGTGCCACCCACTTGTTAGGGGACCAAAAGTAATGGGACAGAATAATCATAAATCAAACTTTCACTTTTTAATACTTGGTTGCAGCAAATCCTTTGCAGTCAATTACAGCCTGAAGTCTGGAACGCATAGACATCACCAGACGCTGGGTTTCATCCCTGGTGATGCTCTGCCAGGCCTCTACTGCAACTGTCTTCAGTTCCTGCTTGTTCTTGGGGCATTTTCCCTTCAGTTTTGTCTTTAGCAAGTGAAATGCATGTTCTATCGGATTCAGGTCAGGTGATTGACTTGGCCATTGCATAACATTCAGCTTCTTTCCCTTAAAAAACTCTTTGGTTGCCTTTGCAGTATGCTTTGGGTCTTTCTGAAGCATTTGGCTGAATATGAGCAGATAATATTGCCCGAAACACTTCAGAATTCATCCTGCTGCTTTTGTCAGCAGTCACATCATCAATAAATACAAGAGAACCAGTTCCATTGGCAGCCATACATGCCCATGCCATGACACTACCACCACCATGCTTCACTGATGAGGTGGTATGCTTAGGATCATGAGCAGTTCCTTTCCTTCTCCATACTCTTCTCTTCCCATCACTCTGATACAATTGATCTTGGTCTTATCTGTCCATAGGATGTTCCTGAACTGTGAAGGCTTTTTTAGATGTCGTTTGGCAAACTCTAATCTGGCCTTCCTGTTTTTGAGGCTCACCAATGGTTTACATCTTGTGGTGAACCCTCTGTATTCACTCTGGTGAAGTCTTCTCTTGATTGTTGACTTTGACACACATACACTTACCTCCTGGAGAGTGTTCTTGATCTGGCCAACTGTTGTGAAGGGTGTTTTCTTCACCAGGGAAAGAATTCTTCGGTCATCCACCACAGTTGTTTCCCGTGGTTCTCCGGGTCTTTTGGTGTTGCTGAGCTCACCGATGCGTTCCTTCTTTATAAGAATGTTCCAAACAGTTGTTTTGGCCTCACCTAATGTTTTTGCTATCTCTCTGATAGGTTTGTTTTGTTTTTTCAGCCTAATGATGGCTTGCTTCACTGATAGTGACAGCTCTTTGGATCTCATCTTGAGAGTTGACAGCAACAGATTCCAAATGCAAATAGCGCACTTGAAATGAACTCTGGACCTTTTTATCTGCTCATTGTAATTGGGATAATGAGGGAATAACACACACCTGGCCATGGAACAGCTGAGAAGACAATTGTCCCATTACTTTTGGTTGGGAGGCACATATGCAAACTGTTGTAATTCCTACACCTGATTTGGATGTAAATACCCTCAAATTAAAGCTGACAGTCTGCAGTTAAAGCACATCTTGTTCGCTTTTTTTCAAATCCATTGTGGTGGTGTATAGAGCCAAAAATGTTACAATTGTGTCGATGTCCCAATATTTATGGACCTGACTGTATAAGAGTGGACTGACTGATTTACTGCTAAAAGGTGCCCCCGATCTCCGGTTGTCAGCTTGTGCTGGGCATTGGATCGATACATGACCTGCTCTGTGTGTGACGGGGGCTGGCTGACTGGCTCATTTCACATCAGCGTTCAGCCTTTCTGTTCTTCTGCTATGTTCTAAGAGCAGGAGGACGGATTCGGCACATAACTGAGCCGATTGGAGCGTACGGGCCCCATAGACTATAATAGGGTCCGTTACATTTCCGCTCAGAGGAAGATTTTTGAAGCGGAGACAAAAGTCCTGCATGCACGACTTTTGTTTCCGCTTCAAAAATCTTCCTCTGAGCGGAAATGTAACGGACCCTATTATAGTCTATGGGGCCCGTAGGCTCCAATCGGCTCAGTTATGTGCCGAATCCGTCCTTTCCGTTCTCCTGCTCCTATAACAGAGCAGAAAAACAGTCTGAACGCTGATGTGAACTCAGCTGAAGCCCACCCCCTTCTGTCTCCATCAGCCATGATGGAGAGAGCTGTCGGGATCAGAGACCAATGCTGGTGTGGGAGACATGGCACCTTTTAGCAATGTAAGTATATCATTAACCCCTTAAGGACGCAGGGCGTATCGGTACGCCCTATTTCCCGAGTCCTTAAGGACTCAGGGCGTACCGGTACGTCCTAACTTGAAATCACTATTCCGGCGCCCGAGGGGTTAAACGGAACGGGATTTCGGCTGAAATCCTTCAGCCGGCATCCTGTGACAACGCCAGGGGGGGTCATGTGACCCCCCCGTGTCGGCGATCGCAGCAAACCGCAGGTCAATTCAGACCTGCGGTTTGCTGCGCTTTTTGCAGTTTCTGATGCCCGCGGTCCCTGACCGCGGGGATCAGAAACTTTTGAGTGCCTATAATCAATATTTTTCACCCCCCCCTGCACCCCTGCACGATTTTATGCCGGCGGGTGGTGCGGGGGGGGGTGTCGCATGCGGTGGGGGCGGTGCAGGAGGCGGGCGGTGCGGCAGGCGGGATCGCGATCCCCCGCCCGCCTCCCCATGAATGATCGTTGGTGTCTAGTGGGGATACCAGGGTGCCAGCACATTGCTGGCACCCTGGTATAAACGGCTGACATCTGTGCAGATGTCAGCCGTTTAACCCTTTCCATACCGCGGTCCGTACGGACCGCTGTATGGAAAAAGTTAACTGTCGTCGGTCAGGGAGCTCCCTCCCTCTCCATCGGGGGGCTGCTGTGCCTTTGCAGCCCCCCGATGGAGAGGGAGAGAGCCCCCAGAGAGCCCCCCTCAGCCCCGTGCTTACCCTTCCCCGTCTGCGAAGTTCTGAGCAGACGGGGAGGGTTCCCATGGCAACAGGACGCCTGCTCAGGCGTCCTGCAGTCCATGGGGCTGAACAGATCTGTGCTAAAAGCATAGATCTGTTCAGTGTAAGTAAAATACAGTACAGAACAATTTATATTGTACTGTACTGTATTATACAGACATCAGACCCACTGGATCTTCCAGAACCAAGTGGGTCTGGGTCAAAAAAAAAGTGAAAAAAGTTAAGATAAAAAAAAAAAACATTCATCACTGAATAAAAATTAAAAAAATAAAATACACTACACATATTAGGTATCGCCGCGTCCGTAACGACCTGATCTATAAAACGGTCATGTTACTTTCCCCGCACGGTGAACACCATAAAAATAAAAAAATAAAAACTATGAGAAAATTGAAATTTTGCCCACCTTACTTCCCAAAAAAGGTAATAAAAGTGATCAAAAAAGTCACATGTACGCCAAAATAGTACCAATCAAACCGTCATCTCATCCCGCAAAAATCATACCTTACCCAAGATAATCGCCCAAAAACTGAAAAAACTATGGCTCTCAGACTAAAGAAACACTAAAACATGATTTTTTTTGTTTCAAAAATGAAATCCTTGTGTAAAACTTACATAAATAAAAATAAAGTATACATATTAGGTATCGCCGCGTCCGTATCGACCGGCTCTATAAGAATATCACATGATCTAACCCCTCAGGTGACCACCGTAAAAAATAAAAAATAAAAACGGTGTAAAAAAAGCCATTTTTTGTCATCTTACGTCACAAAAAGTGTAATAACAAGCGATCAAAAAGTCATATGCACCCCAAAATAGTGCCAATTAAACCGTCATCTCATCCCGCAAAAATTGAGACCCTACTCAAGATAATCGCCCAAAAACTGAAAAAACTATGGCTCTTAGACTATGGAGACACTAAAACTTTTTTTGGTTTTAAAAAGGAAGTTATTGTATAAAACTTATATAAATAAAAAAAATTGTATACATATTAGGTATCGCCGCGTCCGTGACAACCTGCTCTATAAAATTACCACATGATCTAACCTGTCAGATGAATGTTGTAAATAACAAAAAAAAAAAAAAAGTGCCAAAAAAGCTATTTCTTGTTACCTTGCCGCACAAAAAGTGTAATATAGAGCAACCAAAAATCATATGTACCCTAAACTAGTACCAACAAAGCTGCCACCTTATTCGGTACTTTCTAAAATGGGGTCACTTTTTTGGAGTTTCTACTCTAGGGGTGCATCAGGGGGGCTTCAAATGGGACATGGTGTCAAAAAAAACAGTCCAGCAAAACCTGCCTTCCAAAAACCGTATGGCATTCCGTTCCTTCTGCGCCCTGCTGTGTGCCCGTACAGCGGTTTACGAACACATATTAGGTGTTTCTGTAAACTACAGAATCAGGGCCATAAATAATGAGTTTTGTTTGGCTGTTAACCCTTGCTTTGTTACTGGAAAAAAAATATTAAAATGGAAAATCTGCCAAAAAAGTGAAATTTTGAAATTGTATCTCTATTTTCCATTAAATCTTGTGCAACACCTAAAGGGTTAACAAAGTTTGTAAAATCAGTTTTGAATATCTTGAGGGGTGTAGTTTCTTAGATGGGGTCACTTTTATGGAGTTTCTACTCTAGGGGTGCATCAGGGGGGCTTCAAATGGGACATGGTGTCAAAAAAACAGTCCAGCAAAATCTGGCTTCCAAAAACCATACGGCGCACCTTTCACTCTACGCCCCGCTGTGTGGCCGTACAGTAGTTTACGGCCACATATGGGGTGTTTCTGTAAACGGCAGAGTCAGGGCAATAAAGATACAGTCTTGTTTGGCTGTTAACCCTTGCTTTGTTAGTGGAAAAAATGGGTTAAAATGGAAAATTAGGCAAAAAAAATGAAATTCTCAAATTTCATCCCCATTTGCCAATAACTCTTGTGCAACACCTAAAGAGTTAACAAAGTTTGTAAAATCAGTTTTGAATACCTTGAGGGGTATAGTTTCTTAGATGGGATCACTTTTATGGAGTTTCTACTCTAGGGGTGCATCAGGGGGCTTCAAATGGGACATGGTGTCAAAAAAACAGTCCAGAAAAATCAGCCCTCCAAAAACCAAACGGCGCACCTTTCACTCTACGCCCCGCTGTGTGGCCGTACAGTAGTTTACGGCCACATATGGGGTGTTTCTGTAAACGGCAGAGTCAGGGCAATAAAGATACAGTCTTGTTTAGCTGTTAACCCTTGCTTTGTTAGTGGAAAAAAATGGGTTAAAATGGAAAATTAGGCAAAAAAATGAAATTCTCAAATTTCATCCCCATTTGCCAATAACTCTTGTGCAATACCTAAAGGGTTAACGAAGCTTGTAAAATCAGTTTTGAATACCTTGAGGGGTGTAGTTTATAGAATGGGGTCATTTTTGGGCGGTTTCTATTATGTAAGCCTCGCAAAGTGACTTCAGACCTGTAGTGGTCCCTAAAAATTTGGTTTTTGTAAATTTCTGAAAAATTTCAAGATTTGCTTCTAAACTTCTAAGCCTTATAACATCCCCAAAAAATAAAATATCAATCCCAAAATGCTACAAACATGAAGTAGACATATGGGGAATGTAAAGTCATCAAAATTTTTGGGGGTATTACTATGTATTACAGAAGTAGAGAAACTGAAACTTTGAAATTTTGCAAATTTTTCAAAATTTTTGGTAAATATGGTATTTTTTTATGCAAAAAAATTAACTTTTTTGACCCAATTTTAGCAGTGTCATGAAGTACAATATGTGACGAAAAAACAATCTCAGAACGGCCTGGATAAGTCAAAGCGTTTTAAAGTTATCAGCACTTAAAGTGACACTGGTCAGATTTGCAAAAAATGGCCAAGTCCTTAAGGTGAAATAGGGCTGAGTCCTTAAGGGGTTAAGGAATTTAAGTCCACTCTTTTTTTGCATTTATAACACAATGGAAATACTTTTCTTCTTACTGGAAAACCCCTTGTAAGTTTCGGAGATGAAAAGGTGATAGATAATATCTAGTCTCCCATTTTATTCCCTTTGAGTTATATGGCTTCTGGTCTTACACCTTCTTACTTTTCTGTGTTTTGCAGGAGCGGTCCGACTTGGCTGGCTGCCTGTTTAGTTAGAGTCGCTGTCCACCAGACCCTGCAGGCAGACTTGGACTCGTTTGTTGAGAGGAAGCAGGATGTGGTGGAAGGAACAGAAAATGATGCACAGACTGAAGATCGTAAGTAAGGTTTATGATACCCAGCCAGGAATTATGTATGTAGTTACTGTTTGTATCGGTTGCACTTTCTCTAGACATAAGCTGACATTTTTTTAGAGAATTTGTTACCTCAAAATGAAATGTAATCTGCAGGCAACAGGTTCTAGAGCCGAAGAAGCAGAGCAGATTAACATATCGTTTTGTGGGAAAAGATTCAGTGTAAATTGTGATTTATACATTTAAATCTCTTCTCTTTCTGACTTCAGGTGTACACAGGGAGGTGTTAGCAGTGATTAATGGCATTCTCTGTGTAAGGGTATATACACACGGCCATATCCGTTTTGCAGAACGCAAACCAGGGATCCACAAAACACGGACACTGGCCGTGTGCACCCTACATCATAGTGCGGATCCGTTGACTTCAGTGTGCTTCCGGGTTCATGCGGCCATGCCAAGAAAGATAGGACATGTCCTATCTTTGGCTGCATCTTGCAGAACACCGACCCACTAAATTCAATTGTTCTGTGGATCAGTGGTTTGCGGTTTGTCATGTGTATACACCCTAAGAGGGGTCATTTATTAACCTAAAATACGCCTATATTAATTAGTTGCGTCACAATCTGCATCTTTTCCCCGCTCATGCCAGGTCTAAAAAAGTGGGCGGGGAAGGGGCCCGAAGATTCGCCGCACTTTGATTCACAGGGCCACGCAGTGTAAACGTCATCACACCTCCCTGGCCCTGTTAATCAAAGCGCAGAGGGCATGGCAGTTGCAGAGAGAACAGAGCCTCTAAATGTAACTTAACGCCCCCCTTGCTCCTAGAGGCTCATTTGCATTTATTAAAGGGCTTCTGTCACCCCCAAAACACATTTTTTCTTTTTTTGGGGGCTTGTTAAAATCCTTATTTAACGACTATTCCCTATATAGGGCTCTTACCTTTTGTCTGTGGCTTCGTTTCCTTAAAAATCGATCTTTTAAAATATGCAAATCATTTCACTACCAGCAAGTAGGGCGTCTACTTGCTGGTAGCCGCCGCAAAAAAACGCTCCCTCCTCCTGTTGATTGACAGGGACAGCGAGCGCTCTCCTCCTCCGGCTCGCCCTGTCAGCATTTCAAATCCCGCGCCTGTCTTCATTCGGCGCAGGCGCTCTGAGAGAAGGAGGCTCGCCTCCTCAGCACTCCCTCAGTGCGCCGATTACGTCTTCTCTTTCGGTGACGTCATCGGCGCAGAAGCCCTTGACAGAAGCCCTTTAAAACTTCATTTTTCTCAGCAATGCCAACACATATGAACATTGGACCAACACAGATGTCTTCAGCTGCCAAGCGCACATTTAACAGGTCAGCCAGTTTCATAGGTACAAACCTGCTGACAGATGCCCTTTAAAGGAGACCTTTCACTACAATAAAAAATCTAAACTAAGCATTCAGACATGGAGAGCGGCGCCCAGGGATCTCCCTGCACTTACTATTATCCCTGGGCACCGCTCCATTCTCCCGGTATAGGCTCCGGTATCTTCTGATTTTAGCCTCAACTAGGAGGAGCCTGCCGGCATCTCCTTCTCCCAGGCTGTAGCGCTGGTCAATCGCAGCGCTCAGCTCATAGCCTGAGAGGTTTTTTTTTTTAAGCAAGTACTGGCAGCCTGCCCCCTGAAACAGAAGATTCATACTTACCTGCTCCATGCCGCGCCGGTCCTCTGCGCTGGCTCCGCTGTCTTCATCTTCTGGTCTCTGCACTGTGGGTAGGGTCACATGCACTGCTGCAGCCAATGATTAGCTTCACTGGTGACATGACCACAAACGGCACGACTCCATTGAAACCAATCATTGGTTGGAGCGCTGCATGTGACCATTCCTATAGCCAGTAAAGGAAAACATTTATAACGCTGACCACAATACATTAGCTTCTCTTCATAGCTCACAGGACGCTAGTTCAAAGCGTAGCATTGTGCAGGTTGTAATTTATGGCATAGCAGTGTCACAGTCTGTCTAGCTGTGTAGTTACTATTTTGTATTGAGTGGTGTGTTGGCCTCCTCTGTTGGTGAGAAATGCATCCGGCATGGAAAAGCAGATGATTTCTTTACTATTGTTTCTTCTCCAAGTCTACCTTTGCAAAAGAGAATAAAAATGTAGTGTTCTACAATGATGAAGAACTTGGAGTTTTATTAAAGGAGTAATGCCAAGTTTTGACAGGATAGGGGATAATGGACTGAGAGCTGCCAATCGTGAGAACAGGGGCCCAGTTGTGCCCATTTGATGGATTGACAGGTTGAGCATGTGCCCTTCCCATTTCTGTGAAGTTGCTGGAAATAGCAGAGCGCTGTACTCGTCTCTCTCTGGCAGTCGCATGGAGAGGCAGGGCGCATGCACGACTTCAGGATGGGGGAAAATTGCAAACTTGGTAGTTGGATGTACTAGCTACTGTTAGGAAAAAAGCAGCTGTTTAGAGTACAACTTTCCGAATTCTCCGAGTTACACAAGTTAGGGTGGATTCACATCACATTTTATGCCTCCATTTGACGTATATGTTAGGGGGGAAAACAATATGGTGGTAACAATATACCGGTACATTTCTTTTTACAATGGAACTGTATGGTGAACGGATGACTTCAGTCTGAGGCATCCATTTAAAGTATATGTTGTTGTATTTTTTTTTTTAGAGAAATGGTCAGTTTCAACTGATTAAGGGTCCATTCACGTGTACGTAGTGTATTGCGGATTCGCAATACACCCGGCCGGCACCCCCATAAAACTGCCTATTCTTGTCCGCAATACACTACGTTCTATTTTTTTTCGGGGGCCGAGCTCCGGAAATGTATAAAATGAATGGGTCCGGATCCATTCTACGGACGTGTGAATGGACTCTAATTAGTTTTCTTCTTCTTTTATTTTATTTCACACGCATGATCGTTCAGATTTTTCCATTGGAGGAACAAGAAAACAGATCTGCCGTTTGTTTGAATAGGTTTTAAGCATCAGTTGCAGTATGCTCAGTTTTAATTATTTTTGACGGGAGAAAGTCTTGTCTGTTGTACCTTTTTTTATTTCTGCCAAATATAACTGAAACCTGATTTGAAAGGAGCTTCTTTGTTTGTTTTTTAACATTGAAGTCTGTGAATGACAGAGATAAATGAAATGTTTTCTATTTCTTGACAAAAAAAAAACGTTGCTCGCAGAGCATACACAAAAGAACAAACAGAAAACCCCAAATTATCCCCCCTTCCTTCCTACCCTTTACATACGGTATGTGCGCAATAGAACGTATTGCAGAAGCCTTTTCTGCTACTTTCCAGAGTAGTCCATATCCATAAGGTGAGTATACAGAGCCATCTATTTGGGTGTTCCATACCCATGGAGTACATAATCCAGCCCTTATACTACCACCTGAACTCCACCCAGACTTATCTGTAAAGATACATACTACGCATCGGACTATGCAATAGTGAATATATTCGATGGGACATCCACCAACCCCTCCCTTCTCCATTTCCACATACCACTTGGGCCCACTGTACCCCTATATCTCCCTGTCAGGGAGCAAGATTATATTTCACAATGCATTGTCCCCATATAGCCTCCAATTTCTTTAACCTGCACCTTTTTTGATGAACAAATCTTTCTAGGTGGATATGATGTTGAACTCTTCCTTTAAGCTCCTGTATGGTCGGTGGATCTGAAGCTATCCAATAATAGGCCATGAGCTTATAGGCCTGGTAGAGGAGACAGAGGATAGCCCCATCATTACAGGGATCAGATTTCCATAACCCAGTATACACGTCAGTATGATAGGTTGGAGAGAAATGGTATGTGTTCTGTTTGTGTCTGTGATTGAGTCCATTTAAAGGGGTTCTCCAGGAATAAAAAAAAAAAAACTTAAATATTACTTTATTATAAATATATTCTCAAATACCTTTCATTATTTATAATGGCTCGTTTTGTCTGGGGAGCAATCATCAGGGTAAATGGCCGCTGTTCCATTAGTTCACACAAAACCTGTCCTGATCACACATGAGGACAAGTTACTTCACAACACTGAGGTAAAGAGCTGCCTGATCCTCCTCTCTGCTCTACTTGTCAGGGATTATGGTCCTGAATACAGATGATAAGAACTATAGCTGAATCCCTGGGGAATTTAGTTCATGAGGAGACATGAAGTACAGAGAGAACGGACAGGACAGACTGTGGTAATGTGGGGCTGTGGTAATAGAGACTACATACAAGGACTGCTGCTTATTAGCCACACCTCACCCTCCTCTTATGTCTCCTCATCTTCTCCATTCCCACAGAGATTCACCTGTATTCAGGATCATGATTCCTGACGAGCAGAGAGGAGGATGAGGCAGCACTATGGCTCATTATGGTGAAGTAACTTGTTTTGTGTGTAGTAATAGGATGGCGGCCATTTTATTTCTCCTAATGATTGCTCCCTAGACAAAACAAGCCATTCTAAGTAATGAAAGGTATTTGTGAATTTATTTATTATAAAAAAAATATTTTAGTATTTTCATTAATTCCCGGAGAAACCTTTAACTGACCAGTTTTATTTTTCCTATGATATAGTAGAATAGAAGGCATGGTGGTAAATTAAAATAATTCTTTTTTCTTTTCTTTTGTGAATTGAACGTTTGTAGAGATTAGTCGAAGGCTGTCCAAATTATAAATGCCTTTGGCAAATTCCTTACCCTGCAGAATCAATCTGCACTCTTTTAAAGCTTTACATGTCATGTAAAACTAAGCATTCAAGGTGAAGAATTATTATTAGGGTCATCCTTTTACAATGTGACTTCTACTGTATGTCTAATACGGTCATATTTTATAAATTTGTTTTTCTATAGTTCTCCGTTTTGACGCCTTACTTCAGCGTTGCCTTAGTTGTCTCCAAGAGATTGCCAGCCAGTGGCAGATACAGTTACCTTCACCACCAAGCAATGCACATAATTTGTATGTCTCTATTCACGCCATACGCAACACACGAAGGAAAATGGAAGATCGTCATGTGTCAATCTTGGAGTTTAACCAGCTATTTGGCTTCACGGTAAAATGAAATCTATATATAAATATGTAAATAATCTTTTAAAGGGGTTGTCTCGCTTCAGCAAATGACATCATACAGATACAAGGCATTTAGCTAATGTATTGTGGTTGTCCATATTGCCTCCTTTGCTGGTTTGAAGCATTTTTCTATCCCATTATACACTGCTGGTTTCCATGGTTATGGCCACCTTGTGATCCAGCAGCGTTGGCCAAGCTGGCACACTATAGGAATGGGCTCTGACCTCTCTGGTGACCAGAACTGCGGGAGTGCACGTTTACTATAGTGTGCAAACACTGGAAATGAGCAGTGTATAATGTGATGGACAAATGCATTATGCCAGCAAAGGAGGCAATATGGATAATTACAATACATTAGGAAGTGCCTTATATTAACTTTCTTTACATAATAAATGCCATTTGCTGTAGTGAGACAAACCTTTTAGGTTTGCAGGTTTTGTGATCCTATTAATCTGTGTTAAAATAATGATTTCTTTTAAATGTATCTGAATACACTGAGGCAGCTTTGCTTATCCTGTAGAAGTCATAAACTTAGACTGTCTAGACCTGTTCTAGATTGCTGCAGGGAGAGACACTTTTTTTCTATGACTCCATACCTACTATTGGTTGGCTTACTTTGAGACAGACTTTTATGGCAGAATTGTGGCACAAATTGGGGCATCTTAGGAAATGCCCCCTTCCCACTAAGTCGCTTCACTTTTTTTTGTGACGTAGCTACAGAATTAGGCCTCATGCACACGACCGTTGTGTGCATCCGTGTCCGTTGTTCCATTTTCCGTGATTTTCTGCGGACCCATTGACTTTCAATGGGTCCGTGGAAAACTCGGAAAATACACCGTTTGTCATCCGCGTCCGTGATCAATGTTTCCAGTCCGTCAAAAAAATACGACCTGTCCTATTTATTTATTTTTGACTGACAACGGTTCGCGGACCCATTCAAGTCAATGGGTCTGTGAAAAAACACGGAGGCACACAAGATTGTCGTCCGTGTCCGTTTTTTTCCTATCATTTTCAAGGCAAACTTGACTTAGTTTTTTTTTTTTTTTCACTTTTCTTGTCTGGTGATCCTCCAAAAATCAAAGAAGACACACGGAAAAAAAAACGGACACAGATCACGGAACAATGGAACCCCGTTTAGCGGACCGTGAAAAAATACTGTCGTGTGCATGAGGCCTTATACTGACATAAATAATGCTGTCAGTATAATTCTGTAGAAGTAAGGTCATGCAGAGACACTCAACATTATAAATCATTATAATGCTGTGCGCTTTTGTGAAATGAGCACTGTCCATAACGGGAAATCACGCTCTCACACAGAGCATGATTTCCGCACAGGACACGCTGGTCTGAAGGAGGACTAAACAAAAACAAAAAACAATGTAAATGACAGCATCCTTCACCGGTTGCCGATTTTGCTGCTGATCTGTAGGTTTTGTTGCAGATTTAGACTTTTCCGATTGACCGCCATGGGGAAAACCCCTAAGGCTGGTTTCACACTGGGCGTTGCGGATTGGGGCCGTTCAGAGTGCGTTCAGTGAAACTTGTACTATTTTGCAAGCAAGTTCAGTCAGTTTTGTCTGCGGTTGCGTTTAGTTGTTCAGTTTTTTCCGCGCGGGTGCAATGCGTTTTGATGCGTTTTTCACGCGCGTGATAAAAAACGGAATGTTTACAAACAAGATCTCTTAGCAACCATCAGTGAAAAACGCATCGCACCCGCACTTGCTTCCGGATGCAATGCGTTTTTCACGCAGCCCCGTTCACTTCTATGGGGCCAGGGCTGCGTGAAAAACGCAGAATATAGATCATGCTGCGATTTTCACGCAACGCAGAACTGATACGTGAAAAACAACGCTCATGTACACGGACCCATAGAAATGAATTGGTCAGGATTCAGTGCGGGTGCTATACATTCACGTCACGCATTGCACCCTCGCGGAAAACTCGCTCGTGTGAAAGGGACCTAATGCATCCAAGATCAAAATAGACATGCTGCAGATTTTAACCCGTTCATGCCCAGCGCTGTACATGTACGGCGCTGGGCGGGTGTTTAAAGATGGCGCACACGGCTAATGTCCGCAACGGCAGTAATGCCGATCGCGGACATTTAACTCCTCAGATGCCGTGGTCAATCCTGAGGTTGCGCTCCGGCTCCCCCGTGTGGCGATCGGGGGATCCGGAGCGTGTATGCAGCAGCCCCCGTCTTTATGAATGACAGGAGGCTGCTGAATAGTATTTCCTATGGAGCCCTTGCCTGTAATAGGGCTCCATAGGAAACTAGTAAAATCATCATAGATTCCAATGCAATCTATGATAACAATCACATGATTGATTGTTATAGTTCCCTATGGGAACTATAAAAAAGTGTAAAAAAAATAAAAAAATTCTAATCACCCCCCTTTTCCCAAAATAAAAAAAAAATTCACATCATGGGTGTCGCAATGTGCGAAAACGGCCATAGTATGAAAATATATTCCCCATACGGCAAACAGCAAAACGGAAAAAAGCGTTCCAAATGGCCAATTCGCCGTTTTTGGTCGCTTCATTTTCTACAAATAATTAAATAAAAAAGTCGTACACACTCCAGCGTTGTATCAATGAAAAGTTCAGATCGCCCTGCAAAAAATGAGCCCCCATACAGCTCCGTACAAATAATTACAAAAATGTTATAGGGATCAAAATATGGCGACAAAAAAATAAAACTGATTTATTTTTTTTTTATTTTTTTTCCCCCACTTTATTTAATTTTTTTCAAAACGCAAGAAAAACTATACATATAAGGTATCGCCAGATTTGTACTGAATAAAAGTAACTGGTCAGTTTTATCGCACATCGAACATTGTAAATAAAAAACATAAAACTGTTGAAATATCTTTTTATTTTATTTTTTATTTTTTTTAAATTTCACCCTATTTGAATTTTTTTTCCTGCTTACCACTATATGATATGCAATATTAAATGGTGGCGTTGGAAACTACAACTTGTCCCACAAAAAACAAGCCCTCGTATGGCTATGTGAACAGACAAATAGTTATGCCTCTGGGAAGGCAGGGAGCGCAAAACGAAAACGCAAAAAAAAAAAACTGTGCCTTAAGGGGTTAAATATGTGCGCTGCAGTTCTGTTTAGGCCCAGAAAATGTTCATGATGTGAGGAGATCTTTTCAAATCGCATCCACTTTGCTGCTATCCACTACGATAGCTGCAGCATTTTAGGCCGTGTGGATGTATCAGAGCACATGCAGCATTAAAGGGGTTGGCAGGCCTAGGAGCCGCCAACCTAAATGGTGGTAACCGATGGCAGACAAACTCACCTGTCCCATTCCTGGCTGCTTTCACTTCCCTCCGGACCTGAAGTAGCTTGGTCCAATGACTAGCAGTGATGTGGCATTGTAGCACATGTGACAGCTGAAGCCAGTGCTTGGCCACAGTGATTACAGGACCAAGCCACTTTTGGTTCAGCAGGGAACAGTGGGTTTGCTGAGTGTTTTTTTTTTTTTGTCTTTGCCACAGCTTACAACCATTGGGGTATCACAACCCTTTAATGCATTTGGTCATCATACACGTGCCACCATTTATTTATTTATTTAGATGCTTTCACGCTTCTCTCAGGATAATGTCTTCCTTTTGTTGAACAGTTAGGATGTTGATTAAGCATGCTGAATAAAGTTTATCGTTAAAATTTCAGGATGGCGTTGAGCGATCATATTTTGCCATTTTTGATGGGCACGGCGGGCTAGATGCTGCTAATTATGCTGCTTCCCACGTTCATGTCATGGTGGCTCGTCATGAGGCATTGATGTCTGATCCAGCCAGGGCCTTAAAGGAAGCCTTTCAGCGTACAGATGCTATGTTCCTTAAAAGACAAGAAGACAGGTAAATGCATGAGGCTCTTCTTAAACTGATGAATGTTTGCTTTCTTATCACTTCCTATTAAAATAAAACAAACTTTATTCAAATTTAATTTTGTGTAAAACTGTACTACAAGGAGAAAAGGGGCGTCACTTGTCTAAGAGCACAGCAGTTTTAAAAATTCAGGTTAAACAAAAATTGGATGCGAGTGTTTACATTATTTTATTTTATTTTTCTTACATTTTGCCCATATATTTTGTCTTTCTACAGAGACTGCGTAGTGGTACCACTGGAGTGTGTGCACTTTTGGAAGGTGATCGACTACATGTGGCATGGTTGGGCGACTCTCAAGCTCTTCTTGTACGGCAAGGGAATCCAGTGACTCTCATGGAGCCTCACAAGCCAGAGAGAGAGGTGAGCTCTGCTCTGTGCCTCACCCTGCATTACTCTTTTTGTTTTGTCTTTATTAAAAGAAAAAGTTATAGAAGAAAAGATTTTTTTCTTACACAAGTGCAACTGTTTTCCAGGATGAGCGTGAAAGAATAGAATCTCTGGGAGGCTGTGTTACTTTTATGGGGTGCTGGCGAGTCAATGGGACTCTTGCTGTGTCCAGAGCTATTGGTAAGTAATTTTTATAACTCCATCAAAAGAATGTTTTCCTTGCACCCTATTTCTACTAGTTATACTTTGAGTCACTGTGTGTACTCACACAATTTTATTTCATTTAATAGAGAATGGTGAAACCAGCAAATTTCAAAATCGCTTAATTTAAAAAATGTCTACATTCACCTGAAAAAAAAAAACTGTAAAGTCATTGCCACTAGAGGTCTCGCTTCCACCAAATTTGCAGTCTGCTGCCTGTTGTCAGGCAAAATCTGTCCCTAGTAACAGAGACTCAGAAGATGGCAGAGAGGAAGTGGTGGAGTGTCAGAGCTAGCTGAGATCCTTAGCCTGATAAATGAACGGATTCTTAACTGCTTCTGAATTCACAGGAGTCTTCTGTGTCTCTGTGTCATTTATCACCCCTTATCAGGTCTGGGAGTTCCTGAGCTGAAAACAAACATAGTGGGAAGTAAGGGAAAGGACGTCACAGCAGTACAGTGGAGGCAGATTTCACAGAAGGGAGATCACCCTGCTTCTGAAAGATATGCATCTAGTTGTGCAGCTAAAACAGGGGATAATATGGCTGACAATACTTTAGGGGAGCCCAAAAAACACCTGTTCTTTCAGTTATGATTGTACAAAGAAACATAGCTATTATGGAAACTTTTATTTTAAAAACTCTGGTACGTTTTAAGATGACAAGATAAAAGTATAGTATTTTGAAGGTGCTTTTTTAAAGTGAGTCTGTCACCTGGTTTGACCATATTAAGCTGTCACCATTGCCATGTTTAATAAAACCTTATCTCCTGCAGTGATTTTCATTCTTATATTCATGCTTTCATTTTGCAAAAAAAAAAAGTGATCTTTGTATTATGCAAATGAACCCTGAAGGTGCCCAGAGGGGCGTTATTCTTCACCCTCTGAGTCCAGTAATGCCCCCTGCAGAGCCTAGCCCGCTTTAGTTTATAGCCCAAGCACGCCTCCTCGCTATGTAGTATCGTCCCACAGGCCTAGGTTAACGGCGGCGCCCCCTCTGCTATGTCAGTTAATTCATTCAGCCATGCACCTGGAATCTTCAGTTAGTCCGGCTGAAATCTCGCACAGGCGCAGTACCGCCTACTGCCTGTGCGATCCGACCGCTCCTGAGGGCAACTGCCTCAAAAGTGTCACTGGGCATGCGCCGAGCCCAGTGACGTCTTCTTATCGCTGTTGCCCTCAGGAGCGGGTCGCATCGCACAGGCAGTAGGCAGTACTGCGCCTGTGCGAGATTTCAGCCGGACTAACTGAAGATTCCAGGTGCGTGGCTTGAATGAATTAACTGACGTAGCAGAGGGGGCGCCGCCGTTAAACTAGGCTGTGGGACGATACTACATAGCGAGGAGGCGTGCTTGGGCTATAAACTAAGGCGGGCTAGGCACTGCGGGGGGGGGGGGCGTTACTGGGCTCAGAGGGTGAAGAATAACGCCCCTCTGGGCACCTTCAGGGTTCATTTGCATAATACAAAGATCACATTTTAGCAAAATGAAAGCATGAATATAAGAAAAGGTATTTTGTTAAACATGGCAATGGTGACAGCTTAATATGGTCAAACCAGGTGACAGACTCCCTTTAAGGGCATCTATTAGCAGATTTGTATCTATTAAACTGGCTGACCTGTTGCATATGCACTTGACAGCTGAAGGCATCTGTGTTGGTCCCATGTTCATATGTGCCCGCGTTGCTGAGAAAATTAAAGGTTTAATGTATGCAAATGAGCCTCTAGGAGCAACGGGGGCGTTGTCATTACATCTAGAAGCGCAGCTCTTTCTGCAGCTACCAAGCTCTGTCCATTTTGATTGACAAGGCCAGGCAGTGAAAACATAATTACACCTGATAGGATAGGATTTGTGTTTCTTGTTTACACCTACATATATGCTATACAGGAATTCTGTATACAAGCTGCATACATGTATGCAATCTGTTTTGTGTATTTCTACAAAAAAAGTCATAGCTATTACGGTCTATACATTTAGCACAGAGCTTTCACTGTAGCACGAGAATAGTTATTAAGTGGCGATTCACGTACTACTGCGGCCCATCCTGTGTATTTCCTAGGCCACAGTTATATTGTGTCAGTGGTGTAATATTGTCTGTTGGCTTCTACTAGACATTGTCACCTTGGATTAAAAATTATTGCAGTTGAGTGGTCACAGTATCCTACTACCCCAAACAGAAGCAAAGCGGCTGACATTCCCCACTTTGTTGTCCGTTTTTGGCAATTTACAAACTTTTCATTGTTTGTTTTAATATCCCATACTAATGTATAAGATATATTTCTTTTGCTTCCAGGTGATATTGATCAAAAACCATATGTGTCTGGAGAAGCAGATGTGTCCTCACATACCCTCAGTGGCTCAGAAGACTTTCTTGTCCTGGCTTGTGATGGTTTTTATGATGCAGTGTCTTCATCTGAGGTTCCTGGCCTTGTTTTAGGTTATCTTCAGGAGAATGGTGAAGATGGACAACATGTTGCTGAAAGGCTGGTGTCAGCTGCTAAAGAAGGAGGCTCTAGTGACAATATCACTGTTATGGTTATCTTTCTTCAGGACCCTGCCAAAGTCTTAGAAGATTATTTAGCACATGGAAGTGGGGAAGGTGAACCCTTGTTTGATTTTGGAGGTGGAGGAGTGGAGGTTGCCTCAGACCATGCAGGTTGAGATCTCTTTTTACTGACCTAACAATCTCAGGACCATTTTGTAAGGAAAGGTAGTGGTAGACTGTTTACCTCACTTAGGTTTTAGGCAGAATCTTCTTCAGGTAGTCTAAATCTCCAAGTTGTCCAACACAGATCTGTTTAATCACAACAAAAGCAAGTGAAGAGTTTCCCTGTGGCATTGAGCAGGAGCTTTAAAGGGACAATAATTAGAGGGGAAAAAACCACTGTATTATACTATATATCTTGGTGATGCAGACTGTAGATCAGCATGCCCACTTGTCAGTATGACTGTGTGGAAGCCAGAGGTTACGCTACATTTTTTCTGGAAGAGTAAAAATACTCCTCTTACCGTTTTTGAGGAGTATTTTTAGCCGATGAGGAGTACGAGTTACAGTAATTCAAATAGTTAATACGAAGGCCTATATAACATTAAGGGGTTGCTATTTATGCAGGGAAACAATTACTAGTACTCTAAAACTGTCTTCCGTGCATAAATAGCAAATTTAGACAATTTAAAATTTAGCTGAGGTCAGTTTCTCTGAGGGGTCGGTATCACTGAGGTCACTGTTGCACTGAGGGGTCAGCACCACTGCACCACTGAGGTCACTGTTGCAGTGATTTTATGATGTTTAATGGGTTTGTCTTGGGATCGATATTCATCACCTGTCGTTAAAGAGGACCCCTCACCTCTCCTGATTTGTCTGTTTTGGTAACTACTTGCCCCCCCCCCCCCCCCCCCCCCCCACCCAGCCCCATGTAATTAACAATCCTGTAGCATCATATTCTTAGGACTTATGGTTGCACCATTCCTCTGTTATTCCTGCTATTAGTTACTAATGACTTGCTAGCAGTTTGCAGTGGAAGTTCCAGATGGGGGGTGACCCTGCACAGCCTGACATTATTAATCAATGCTATCAACTGGTCCACCAGCTGGACCTTTATTGCAGACTATAGCAATGATTCATAAGTTCTAGTAGAAATAGTAGAGGAATGGTTACAATATAGAGTCACAAGGAATTGGATTCCAACGAATTTTATTGCATGGGAAATGCAAGTCGTTACTAAAACAGACATGTCCCCTTCAAGTACATGATTCGCTGGGGGTCCGCCTTGTTACCATGTTCTAGGTGTCTCTGGGTCAAGTATGGATAGGTAAATAGTGTTGATCTGTGAGACAATCTTAATTTTTGCTGCTGTTTCTGTGCCGCTGGTCACTGGGGTTTGCAATCCATCACGTGGTCATTGCTGCCCACCAAAGTTACGTCCTTGTAGATGAGCTCTCGGTGGGTATCTCTGTGCCACCGGGGCTGTTAGTAGACTCTGAGGAGACCTGAGGCACTGGCAGAGCAGGACACGGGCACAATGTATGGTGTTGCATGCTGGTGCCAAGGGCACACAAGCGAAAGACCCGAGGCACATAGCCTCGCACTGCTAGAGTCACATGTTGTGGATCTGGTTGACGTCATCACGCAGTGATAACCACTGATCTAGGGAGCAGCAACCTTTGGCACTCCAGCTGCTGTGAAACTACAACACCCAGCATGGCACACTTGCTCAGCTGTTATTTTAACTCCAAAGAAGTGAAGGAGGATACTGGGAGTTGTAGTTTTAGAACAGCTGGAGTGCCTGAGGTTGTTGATCCTGATCTAGAGGCTGTCATTTTGTGTTGTGCTTGATCTTGCTATAAAGGGGAGTTTGTTTTCCATGACCCTGTTGCCCTATCTCATGCCACCAGATAATGCCACAAAATTGTGGTTATTGGATTATACAGTCTTACAGCGAAGACTTCATGCGCTTGGCAGAGGAACTGTATGTCCTGGAGGCTGTAAATGGCCACATGCAGCACCACGTGCCGCCATCCATGCGGCGCCGCATTACAGAGAAAATCCTTAAAAGCAAACATATGTCTAGTTCAGCGTCTGATGGAACATGCTGCAATAATTATCTTGATGGATTCATTGGAAGCTGACAGGTGACATGGAGGTCTACGGGTGACAGGTCTGTCCGTTATGGAGGTTGTATGGAGCCGTGACAGGCCCTTGTGCCTGAAGCCTCGCTGACTTCTATAATCAGAAGTCTGAAGCGCTCAGCCACTTTTCCTCACTGCTGAGCGCGGTAGTGAAGACAGTGCCCTAGACCTTCTATTGAGACTGTCTTCAGTACCGCACTCAGCAGGGAGGAGAGACATTGCTCAGCTGAGCACTTCAGACTCCTCATTATAGAAAAAAACAAGGCGCTCAGATATGGGACCCCCACTATATTTCACAGCAAGGCCACTTACCCCGCCAGTGAGGATCTCGCACCTTCTTCCTCACTTCAGAGCGGTGTGCCATAAGCTCTGGCAGATTACTGTAAGTGAGCCTTGTTATTGGTTGTTTCAGGCAGCAGCATCGCTGCGCTGCCTGTGCCGTTCACAGCGCCCACTGCGCTGAGTGCATGGCAGCGAAAAGTCTAAGGCTTATCGGTTACGCCTTAGACTTTTTCCAGGGAGTAAAATGGCTGAACAGGCGTCTAAGACGCTTGTACAGGCGTTATTGCGACCTCTGGTGGAAGCAATGTCTATTTTCCACTTTTGTTCTCAGTATTATGTTGCAATGGCCAATACTGTATGTAATTACCGGATGGGAGGTCACATACTTCAAAAGTATTTTTTACTATTACAGATGGTGCTGTTTGTAATATTATACTGGAAACCACCTCTCTATTCTCAGCTGTGCTATTATGATATACTGTATCTGCTATTTACACCCCATAATGTAGCACATGCGTTTATAAGGGCGTAGTTTTTACATGCTCAACACCTAAATTCAGGAAAAATCTGTTTTTGGCTTATCCACACAGGTTGTACACACAGCTGTATTACAGCTATCAATGAGGTCTATATTTAGTGCCATCGCAACACTTTCCTGGTTTTCCAGTAAGGATCTGATCCCTTCTTGGCGAGGCTCATGAACAGCCACATTGGTCATCGGTCGTAAAATTTAGGCATGCTCGGTCAATATAAAGCGAGATGAGCATGTTCATTCCAGCAAAACTGCTCAGTGTGTGAGTGTTATTTCCCGGACTGATTGCATCTCCTGTGGCAGGGACCCATTGCATTATAATGCCCTACCTCCGCTGTAATGACTTGCGTTCACATAAGCTTGCAGTACAGTTCATTACAGAGGGGGTCAGGCAGGAACCCACAGCATTGTAAATATAAGGCTGTGAGTTCCTGTCACAGGGGCTGTATTCAGCCTGGGAAATCATGCTCACACCCTATGTTTCCCAGAATGAATAAGATTCGTCTGAAACTAGCCTAAGTGATCACAAATCAAGAACATCATATAGGAGTGGAAGTTACAAGTGGAATTAAAAATGAAGCGATATCAGATTCCCTTGCCAGGTGGCGTTAAACTTTGTTTCTGCACCACTGCATTTTATTGGGATCACCTTATGTAAAAGTAATGTGCATGCAGACACTGAAAGTGTACGTCATAATTTAGACTTTTTGTAGCTATTAGGAAACCTAAACATTTTCATGGAGCAAGTTTTATACATGGTCAGTACTTCTTAGATAAACAGCTGCAGCATAGGAATTTTGTATAGCAGATGAATGAAGGTTCACTCATTTGTGACTTTTTTAAATGCTCAGTTATTACTTGATCACAGTTGCTCTCATTGGGGGACAGGTAAAGTGTTTCTTTACAGTATTCTCAGCTATGGTATTTTAACTAATGTTTTGAGCTCTGCCAAACTCTTGATTTTATATATATATATATATATATATATATATAAAATTGCAAAAAAGGGCAGCACTCCAGAAAGTAAAAGAAGAAAAAACTTTAATTACCCATATGTGGGACAGGCCTGTCCCACATATGGGTAATTAAAGTTTTTTCTTCTTTACTTTCTGGAGTGCTGCCCTTTTTTTGCAATTTTATCTATTTGGATTGGCTTTATCCACATTGGGCCAGCTGCACCCATAGCTTTTCCTCTGACGGTCTGCCACTGAACTTTTTTGTTTTTTATATATATATATATATATAATATATATTATATATATATTAATGCCACAGTATTTTTATATTTGAAGTGTGGCTGACAGTTCAGTTTATTTTTAATTAAAGGGCATCTGTTAGCAGATTTGTACCTATGAAACTGGCTGACCTATTGAGCCTCTAGCCTCTATGAGCAACCGGGGCGTTGCCATTACACCTAGAGGCTCTGCTCTCTCTGCAACTGCTGCGCTCTCTGCACTTTATCAGAACCAGGCAGGCACGATCACATTTACACTGCCTGGCCCTGTTAATCAAAGTGCAGAGTGCGCAGCCGTTGTAGAGAGCAGGGCCCTTAGATGTAATGACAACGCCCCCATAGCTCCTAGAGGCTCATTTACATATAATAAAACATCATTTTTCTCAGCAATTCGGGCACATATGAACATGGACAGCACAGATGCCTTCAGCTGCCAAGTGTACATGTAACAGGTCAACAGTTTCATCTGTATAATTCTGATAGTGATGTTAAATATATTTGACACATAATTCCGGGAAATGTATTTCTTTTTACTAGAAAACAGGGTATAAGGGGCTCATGCACATGAGCATGTATGCCCCATGCCCGCTTGCACGCCATTTGCGGATGTGGACCCATTGTGGCTCCCTAGTGCTTCTGTAGGCTTCCGACCGTAACTTGAGGTTTGCGGACCCACTCAGGTTGATTGGTCCGCATCTGTGATACGGAGTGGCACGCAGCCATTCCCCATATAAATAGAACTGTTCATTTACGGTCCACAATAGAGGCACTGAGCAAATACGCTCGTATGCATGAGCCCTAAAGCCTGGCTATATTATCTGTGTCAAAACTAGTTTTCTGTGGACTCCAGCATAAAAAAAATTATTATTTTTAATTTATTAACTTTTATATAAATGTAGGAAAGTTTAGAAGTGTTGATTGTAAGTATATTCTATGTTCTATCAATCTAAGGCCCTTATTTATCAAAAACAGTGATAAGCAGGGAGTTCTAGTGGTTATACAGAGTTCTCACCTCTTCTATCTTCTCCCCTGATCACAGTGGCGATCGTCACACCGATACCCTCCTAGGGCGTGGAGAGATAGAAGGGCGCACCCTTTCTTCCCTTTTGCACACTTTGATGGGGCTCCTGCCTGATTTTAGTTGGGGACAAGGCAGGAGTATGGATGCAAGTGCAGTGGCCGTCAAAAAGTGATGGAGTCAGTGATCAGGCCACTTAGTACAAATAAGCAGGGCTCCTTTTACTGCAGAACAGGAGTAATAGTACAATCAACAATATCAAGGCACAATTCCAACAGCAGTTCACAGTGTAATTCTTTCCCAATAGCAATGTATGGCTGAATAGAAACAATGATGGGGGTTGTGATACTCCCTCTCTTTCTAAAGTTTCTCTGCAGAACCTTAGTCATGCAATTGAGGTCTTTTTGTATAGGTTCTGTAATTCCCAGCTGAGTGGTACAGATTTAAGACGATGTTACCTCTCACAGCACCAAAATCTGTCTCATAAATGTGCACAACAACTTTGCACGGCTTTGCAGATTATAAACCTAGTTCTCTCTCTTTCTCCTTTCTCTCTCTTTCTCTTTCTTTAGTGGTAGAGAGCTTGCTTGGGTAGTTGTCTGAAACTCAGGCCTAGCTCTGAGGAGCTAATACAACATAGGATCTTGCTGTAGCACAACTGGACAGGAATTCCCTCTAAACAAGGGCGGACCTAGGTCCATCTTTTGGCAACCTAAAAGGAGCTGAGTCAAGTTGTTTACCCTGATCTATCCATACATACTGTAGGCAAATAAAAACATTCCACTTAACCAGATAACAATTTAACAACCCTTTGCAGATATCCTGTTCTGGGGTAGCTGCATCTGTGAAAAGTTATTCATTTCCAGACAACCCTTTTAATGGCAAGCACCGAACTTGGCATCTATACTTTTCACATGTTTCTTTTATGACCATTTAGACTTGCACATGATTCCCTGAATTTCCAGGACATACATATGTAACCTTTAACTTTTTCTGAGGACCAAATTCCTTGATTTCTTACAATTTAAGTGTATAAAAGTGTATGCCAGTTATTTTATTACATGCATAGTTTATTAATGCGTAGTACATTACAGTACAGAAATTGTATTCCAATAAATATGGTTTAAGATCTTACTAAGTATCCTGATTACGTACATGATCGTAAGAAAAAGCCGTGATGTTACCATTTTACTACAGTAAATTTTGGTTATTTCTAAACTATTGGCCATTTATGAAGGAGTTCAGAGTCAGAACTGGCTTGCCGACACCAGAGCCCTGTATAAAGAGTCTCCTGTGTAACCCTCTAACTGAGCATTGCTAGGTAGAGCCCATCTTCAGCATTTGAGTGCTGAAGACAATTAAGTGGAACATACAGAGGCAGGCTTCTCAGCCTTCTCCTTATTTCACTACCCCAACCCCTGGCTCCTGCACTACTGACCGCTGGCAGCTCTGTACATTTTTTTTTTTCCCCCCTGAACTTCTCTTTTAGTGACTGGGTGCAGGGAAGAGACAGAAGAACAATGCTGTCAGTGTTCCTGTATACCTTTCAGTTAGCACCAGTGCTGCCAATCTGGTTCTCTTCCGTTTCTGAGTGCCGGAAGGAGAGAGGAGAACCAGACTGCCAGCGCATAGCAGTGACAGGTACCACAAGAACAAAGTACACTTATTGTCGTAGTTCCGTTCTTCTCTCTTCCAGTGCTCAGTAACTAAAAGAAGCTCAGAGAAGAGAGAAATACACAGAGCTGCCTACAGACAGCGCTGGCGGGCACACGGACAGAGGGCCACATATAGGGAGCCTGGTAGTGAGAGAAGAGGCAGGCTGAGAAGCCTTCCTCTGTATGTTCCACATAGTCTTTTTCAGTACTCAGATGCAGGGCAACACTGTGGTGCTAAGGAGACTCTTGACATGGACATGCTGTTTATTGGTAAAAAGAAACACCTTTCCCTAATGAAGTATATTACAAAAATGCTTAGCATCACTGTCTCTTATTACAAATAAAATTAAAGTTACATTTTAAAGGGGTTGCCTATAATTGACTTTTTTTTGTTTGTTTTTTTTAAATAAAGTTCCACCCTCTCCCTTCCAGACCTGTGAAGAAAAGCATACTTACCTGCTCCCTGCAACTTTATTCCAGCTGCATGGGTCCCTGGCTGTCTTTACTGTATTTTGACCCTCACTTGTAAACCTTTGACATGAGTGCCTCTGCAGCCAGTAACTGGTCTTGGCAATGAGGAGTGTTCCGAAAAGCTATGTGAAACGTAGGGACTAAAGTGCAATGAATACAGCCTGAAACCTACAGAGGTAGAGCAGCGCGGCGGGAAGCAGGTAACTAAGCTTCACTTAACAGGTCCGGAAGGGTGGGGACAGTATTTAAAAAAGAAAAGTCAGTAATGGACAACCTGTTTAAACATGCAAGTGCCACTGCTTAAAGGGGTTGTCCGGGTCAGAGCTAAACCCAGACATATCCCCTTTTTCACCCAGACAGGCCCTCTGATATGCGCATCAGAGCTTTTCATGCTCCGATGCTCTCCCTTGCCCTGCGCTGTATCGTGCAGGGCAAGTGTTGTTTGTGTATATATTTTACACTGCTCGGTGGAGGCTTCTGCCTAGCAGTGTTGCCGGTGATGTCACTGGCAAAAATGGGTGGGCATTAGCGCTGCCCTAGCCTGTAAAATAGGCTAGGGTAGCTCTAAAGCCCGCCCATTAATTCCCGTGATGTCACCAGGCTCACTGCTAGGCGGAAGGCTCCACCTAGCTTACCCATGGAGAGCTCGCTATGTCACCGGAACTCATGAAAATTCACTTGCCCTGTGTGATTCAGCTCAGGACAAGGGAGAGCATCTGAGTGTTAAACACTCCGATGCTCATATCAGAGGGGCTGCCTGGGTGAGAAAGGGGATATGTCCGGGTTTAGCTCTGAACCTGGACAACCCCTGTAATATGTATATAGTTTTAATATCTTTGTGTTTGTGTGCCTATTTAAATGCTTTTTTATAATTTACAGTGTTATGGTTTTGTACAAGTGAACCTATCATTTTATTTTTTAAACTTTGTAAGGTTGGCCTCTGCGTGTTGTGGGATTCACTCATTTCCTGTAAGCTAAAGGGAATGGTGTTCCCGACAAAATACATTACCAAGCTACATATTCTGTTCAGTATTGTGATAAAGCAGACTGTTGTATATGCTCTGAACACTTACAAGTATTGTAGAAATAAATGTTTGCATACATAAGCACCTGTATATGTGTCCTTTTATAATCTGTTGGTTGATTTTGTGTATGTTACTTTAAATTTGATAGCCTATCTGTTAAACATTTCTGTAAAAGTGCCACATGCGCTTCATCCTTTAATTGCCACAGCTCCAAACGTATTATAGCGACTGTGGCTGGTATTAGGCTTTTTTCACACGAGCGAGTTATCCGCACGGGTGCAATGCGTGACGTGAATGCATAGCACCCGCACTGAATCCTGACCCATTCATTTCAATGGGTCTGTGTACATGAGCGTTGTTTTTCACGCATCAGTTCTGCGTTGCGTAAAAATCACAGCATGTTCTATATTCTGCGTTTTTCACGCAGCCCTGGCCCCATAGAAGTGAATAGAAAAAAACGCATTGCATCCGCAAGCAAGTGCGGGTGTGATGCGTTTTTCACTGATGGTTGCTAAGAGATGTTGTTTGTAAACATTTAGTTTTTTATCACTCGCGTGAAATACGCATCAAAACGCATTGCACCCGCGCGGAAACAACTGAACGCAAGCGCAAACAAAACTGACTGAGCTTGCTTGCAAAATAGTGCGAGTTTCACTGAACGTATCCGGACCTAATTCGTCACGCTCGTGTGAAAGAGGCCTTACTCACCTTATTCTTAGTGACACTAGTTGGAGGAGAGAAACTTATACACAGGGCTTTACTACTGCTGACCTGCCTAGCCATCCATATCTGCAAGATAAAGGACCATCAAACTCAAGTTCAATAGGGTTGTAATGTGGTTGCTCATATTGCCTGCTGGCTTAACTTTTTACAGGCATATTTAGTGTGCCTATCTGTACTTAAAGGGGTTCTGCACTTTGTTTAAACTGATGATCTATCCTCTGATCGGCGGGGGTCTGACACCCGGGACCCCCGCCGATCATCTGTTTGAGAAGGCAGCGGCGCTCCAGCAGCACCGCGGCCTTCTCACTGTTTACCGCCGGCCCAGTGACGTCACGACTAGTATCGACTTGCCTGGGCGGGGCTAAGCTCCGTTTAAGTGAACAGAGCTTAGCCCCGCCCAGGCAAGTTGATCCCCGCCGATCAGATGCTGATGATCTATCCAAAGTGCAGAACCTCTTTAACCCATTCAGGACCCTGCCATCTTTCACCTTAACTGCTTCTCGACCGCCTAACGCAGGGATGCGTCCTGGCGGCGGTCGATTCATTCCTCCTAGACACACATACGCCTCATCTCGCGAGACGCGAGTTTACGCTCACAGCCGGTCCGCGCATGCACATCTCGGGCCGGCAAAAGTTAAAGGAGCGTTTCGTCACCAGCCTGCCAGCCATTGATCATCGCTGGCAGGCTGGCGATTTTCAAAAAATCGAATCGGAAGCCATCTAACACCTTATATTTATAAATATAAGGTGTTAAATGGCTTCTGTGCTCCTCTGCTGGTCCTTTTCGTCGGTTGGTCCCAGCAGAGGAGCACACATCACAGTGAGTAGCCACCAAACACTTCACTTAGCCCCAGATCACCCCAATTAACCCCTTGATCGCCCCTGTCAATCACCTAGTGAAAGGGAAAAAAGTGATCAGTGTAAACTGTCACTTTTTTTTTTTCCACTGGTATTAACTGACAGTTTTAGGATAGTTTAGGCCTCTTTGGTAGGTAGTTAGCGATCATTTAGCGCCCACCGCACCGCAGTCACTGATTCAGCATTTGTACTTTTATAGTATCTGTAAGTGATCAGAACTGATCACAGTCAGATCTATAATAGTATTAGTGTCACCTTAGTTCGCCCTCCACCCAAAACGCAGTGTTTCCCCGATCAGGCCTGATCGGTCACCCACAGGTGCGTTCAGCCACGCCCGCCCCGCCGCAGTGACCAAAATTATTATTTTTTTTTATCACTGCACAATCACTTTACAAGCGCTGCGGCGATAAAAAAAATCTGCTTCTGATATTTTTTTTATCAATCGCAGCGGCCTCCGGTACTTCGCTAGCCTCCCGTTTGTAAGACAGGCTTGCTTTTTTTCTTGGGGAGTCTCAGGGAATACCCCCTAAATTTCGTTTACCAAATGGCAAACAAGGGGTATTCTTCTGAAGAGGCCTACAGGATTCTGACCCAGTCGGATGAGGAATGGGAACCCTCATCTGACGAATCTAGCGGGTCAGAATATGAACCTGTAGAAAGCCGTGGCAAAGTTCGGACGAGGAGGTTGAGGTCCCTGATAGCACCAGGCGTACCCGGCCCCGTGTTGCTAGACCACAGGTTGTGCAGGAGCCGCTTCAAGGGCAGCAGAGTGGGGCTGGCGCTGGCGGATTACGTGGTGAGGCATACACCAGCAGCGCAGCCCATCCTGGACCTAGTACCAGCACTGCCGTACAACATGGTGAAGTGGCGAGCGCCAGAAGGGCAGTTGAAGCTGGTACGGTGGCACGTGCATTAGTTCCCCCGTCGCAGCCACCGCACAGACAGGCCCGTAGAGTCCCTGATGTGCTGGCAAACCCTGATTGGCAGCCCCCAACTTCAGCCGCACCAATAGTTCCCCCTTTCACCGCCCAGTCTGGAGTTCGGGTTGAGACAGCTCAGATCGGTTCGGCACTGGGATTTTTTGAGCTGTTCTTGACTGCAGAGCTCTTGGACTTAGTCGTGGCAGAAACAAACCGATATGCCACTCAATTTATAGCCGCCAACCCGGGAAGCTTTTATGCCCAGTCTTTCCGGTGGAAACCCGTCCAAGTTTCCGAAATTTAAAATTTTTCTGGGCCTTCTCCTCAACATGGGTCTAACCAAAAAGCATGAATTGCGATCATATTGGTCCACGAACCCAATTCATCACATGCCCATGTTCTCTGCTGCTATGTCCAGGACACGATTTGAGACCATCCTGCGTTTCCTGCACTTTAGCGACAACAGCACCTCTTGTCCCAGATGCCACCCAGCTTTTGACCGGCTCCACAAAATTCGCCCCCTCAAAGACCACTTCAACACCAAATTTGCAGATTTGTATACCCCTGAGCAAAACATCTGCGTAGACGAGTCCCTTATACATTTTACCGGGCGCCTTGGCTTCAAACAATACATCCCAAGCAAGCGCGCCCGGTATGGGGTCAAATTGTATAAGCTCTGTGAGTGTTTTTTTTACCTTCCAGGTGGACCAACCGATCGACTAGCTGCAGCACTGATGTGCATTCTGACAGAAGCATTGCGCTGCTGTCAGATTACACAAAAGTCAGTGTATGCGGCGCTGCAAGACGAGATTTCTCCTCTGCAGTAAAAGATGCGTTTGCCGAGGCATATGAGCTGAGGGGGCGGCGGTGTTCATATGCTTTGGCAAACACTTTGTATATAAAAAAAAAAAAAAAAAGTAAATCCCGGCAATGATTTATTCATCCACATCGATTGATGTGAATGGAGAAATCGGGTTTGCCAGGGCATACGAGCTGAGTGGGTTTGGATGTTGGGCGGAGCTCCTATGTCCTGGCAGGCGCCTTTCCCCTCCTTTTCTTTTTTTTGGCAGAGATTTTTTCATCCACATTGATCGATGCGAATGAAGAAATCTGTGCCGTTCATTTTTTCTTTCAGCCCAGAGGCTGAACGAAAAAAAAATAATCTCATTACCCTTATGCTCAATATAAGGAGAATAGCAGAAACTCCTAATGCTGGCCATACATGTAATGATTGCGGAGACCTTCAAATGCCAGGGCAGTACAAACACCCCACAAATGATCCCATTTTGGAAAGAAGACACCCCAAGGTATTCGCTGAGGGGCATATTGAGTCCATGAAAGATTGAAATTTTTGTCCCAAGTTAGCGGAAAGGGAGACTTTGTGAAAAAAAAATAATAATAATCAATTTCCGCTAACTTGTGCCAAAAAAAAAATTTCTATGAACTCGCCATGCCCCTCATTGAATACCTTGGGGTGTCTTCTTTCCAAAATGGGGTCACATGTGGGGTATTTATACTTCCCTGGCATTTTAGGGGCCCTAAAGCATGAGAAGAAGTCTGGGATCCAAATGTCTAAAAATGCCCTCCTAAAAGGAATTTTGGCCCCTTTGCCCACCTAGGCTGCAAAAAAGTGTCACACATGTGGTATCGCCGTACTCAGGAGAAGTTGGGGAATGTGTTTTGGTGTGTCATTTTACATATACCCATGCTGGGTGAGATAAATATCTTGGTCAAATGCCAACTTTGTATAAAAAAAAATGGGAAAGGTTGTCTTTTGCCGAGATATTTCTCTCGGCAAAAGACCGCATGACCGAGCAATAAACGGTGAAAGTAGTGTAGTGCAGAAGTGTAAAAAGTGGTCTGGTCATTAAGGGGGTTTAAGCTAGGGGAGCTGAGGTGGTTAAGGACCAGTCTGTGTTTTTGAAATTTGACTTGTCACTTTATGTGGTAATATCTTTGGAACACTTTTACTTATCCAAGCCATTCTGAGATTTTCTCGTGATAAATTTTCCACTATCATGAAGTAGAATGTATGTCAAAATATGTAATTTTTATTTCTAAAAAAAAATCCCAAATTTACCAAAAAATTTGTAAAATTCAGAACTTTCCAAATTTTGATTTCTCTACTTTTAAAACAGTGATACCTCATAAAATAGTTAATACTTTCTATTTCCCATATGTCTACTTTATGTCTGGATCAATTTGTAAATTGCATTTTATTTTTTGGGTGTTAGAAGGCTTAGAATTTTAAAAGCAAATCTTAAAATTTTTAGTAATTTCCAAAACCCACTTTTTTAGGGACCAGTTCAGTTGTGAAGTCGCTTTGTGGGGCTTACATAATATTAACCACCCATAAATTACCCCATTTTAGAAACTACACCCCTCAAGGTATTCAAAACTGATTTTCTCGCCCATTCCATTGGGGGACACAGACCATGGGTGTAGCTTAGGCCATTACTAGGAGGAGACACTATGCAAATAACAAAAAACAGCTCCTCCTCCACTGGCTATACCCCCATGCTCCAACAGGAGGACCTCAGTTTTAGCTTAGTGTCGGATAAGGAGGTGACACTCTGCTCCTGCAGGGTTGTCCCTGTAGTTTTTTCTTCTCCTGTTTGTTTTTTTCTAAACGGAGGACGCAGGGTCGCATGGTGCGTCCCTGGTCTCAGTGGAGCGAGCGCCGGGGTCGAATGGCCGTCCCCGGCTACCTCCTTTTCCCCCCAGAAGATAAGTGGAACCGGGCTCGACCTCCAGCTCCGGTGGCCTACCAGATCCGGGGTCACCTCGTCCTGCCCTCTATCCAGTGCACTGCCACTCTTTGTGCCAGATGACTGAAGAGGTGACCCCATGCTGGTCCGGAACAGAGGGTGAAGACTGCAGGACTCGGATAAGTACATCGGCTCTCCTGCAGCTCCCCCTCCCCCCGTGCTCACATTGTGACATGATTGTTTAGGGTTTACATGTGAGAGGGCCGGCTGGTTGAGAGGGAGGAGGCGGGGGTCTGCCTTTTTTCATATTCCTGCGCGCAATTTTTTTCGCTCAATTTTTTTGCCACGATTTTTCCCCCCGCGATTTCTGTGATGCGAATGGGGGGAGGAGCCTATCGCGTCGGCTCCGACGCTTCCGCTTTGCATCAGCGCCTCTCCACGCTTGATTGCTACTCCAGCTCCTCACAGGTCACGGTAGGATTGATAGTGTTCTGCAAAACTTTAGGAGACCCTGACTCCGGGATTGCCGCCATCATGCCAAGACCTGGGGCCTCCCAAAAATCGAAAGCGACACTTCAGGTCCCACTGGGATCCTGTAAGGTCTGCTGCTTGCCACTATCTGTTACAGGCTCCTGTGACTCTTGCCTTGCCTCGGGACATGATCACCGCCTCCTCCCCCTCCACCAAACCAGCCCAGTCCCTCCTCCGCCCCTTCGGAGCCCGCGGAGCCCTACTGGGCCTTTGCCATAGCTAGGGCGGCCGCGGACTTGGCCTTTATAGAACGCATGGCGGCCACTGATCCTCCGCCTGTGGTTAGCACCACTCCACCTCCCGGTGCCCCCCACAGAGGACACTCGACTGCTAAGAGGCAGCGTACGCAGCAGCATCCCTCCTCGGATGACTCTGCTTTTCCGCCTCACCTGAAGGCGTGTTCAGCATCTCCCTCTCGCAGGGATTACAGGTGTGAAGGGGAAAGGTCCGGCTCGGACGAGGACACGGAGCCGGAACCCTCACCTAAGCTCTCCACCATGGTGGAAGACTTGGTCACGGCGGTACGTGACACCTTTGACATCCAGGGGGAACCTCCTTATACTAGTAGCTAGGAATTCCCCCTCTTCCACTCCAGAAAACCGGAGGCTGTCACATTCCCCATTCATGGCGAGTTCGCCAAGGTCATTTCTAAGGCTTGGGAACGCCCTAATCTCCGTTTTTCTGCTACAAGGCGCATGGATACTCTTTATCCTTTCCCGGCAGATAACGTGCAGCAGTGGTCTTCTCCTCCTAAGGTTGACCCGCCGGTGGCCAGATTGGCTAAGAATACGGCAATACCAGTCCTGGACGGGTCCTCCCTACAGGACTCCGTTGACAGGCGTTTGGACTCTCTTTCCAAAGCCATCTTCTCTCTGGCGCGCACAGGTCTGCGGCCCACGTTCGCCTCGGCCTGGGTAGCCAGGGCACTTTCGGTGTGATTGCAGCGCCATCATCAGGACCTCGCGGAGCAGGATGCCTCTGCGGACACCCTAAGCTTCATCCTCCAGATGTCCCAGGTGACAACATTCCTCTGTGAGGCCTCATTGGACGTCAGCACTCTCTTTGCGCGGATTTCGGCCCTCTCCGTCACGCAGCGCAGGGAGGTCTGGTTGAAGGTCTGGGACGCCGACGCTTCCTCCAAGCGATCCCTCACTAACCTCCCCTTTGCGGGCTCCAGGCTCTTCGGTGCTAAGCTGGATGAGATTATCTCTGACGCTACGGGGGGCAAGAGTACACACCTGCCCCAATCTAGATCCAAGCACGCCTTCTGAGCTCGCCCCTCTGGCTCTAGAAACCAGTCCTTTCGGCGCTTCTCCTCCCCCAGGTCTGCGTCAGCGCCCTCCTCCGGCGGCTCTCAAGACTCCCGCAAGAAGCCTTCCTTTAAGCCTCAACTTTCCTGCCGCCCGCGGGCACAGTTCCAGGGGAGTTCTGCTTGCCCCGCAGTTCCCAAGCAGTCCTCCGCCTGAAGTGGTCCACCCACCGCTTGCGGTGGGGGGGCCGTCTGCTCTCCTTTCAGCATGTCTGGAGAGCTCACGTTCAAGGCGCCTGGGCCATGGAAATTGTAACTTCCGGTTACAAGATAGAATTTGTTTCCAGACCTCCGGAACGTTTCTTTCAGTCTCTGGTTCTGGGGGATCTGGCCCGAGCCTCAGCCCTTTTACAAGCGGTTTCTTCCCTTCTGGTCAGGGGAGTAGCTGTCCTCCGCTGGAGGAACAGGGGGCAGGTTTCTACTCAAATCTTTTTGTAGTGCCAAAAAAGGAGGGATCAGTGCGTCCTGTCCTAGACCTGAAGCTGTTAAACAAGACCCTGCGGGTGCGGAGGTTCCAGGTGGAATCCCTCCGCTCCGTTATTGCTTCTCTTCTTCCAGGGGAGTTCCTCGCGTCGGTGGACATCCGGGACGCCTATCTGCATGTCCCTATCGCAGAATCTCACCACAAGTTCCTGCGCTTCGCCATTGGCGACCGTCATTATCAGTTCGTTGCCCTTCCCTTTGGGCTGGCGACAGCCCCGCGGGTATTCACAAAGATCTTGGCGCCAATCATGGCGCTTCTCCGTACCAGGGGCATATCTCTGCTGCCCTACCTGGACGACATTCTGATAAAGGCTCCCTCTCGTCCCCAGGCCGAAGACAGCATCAGGATCACTGTTCAGACTCTGCAACAGTTCGGCTGGCTGATCAACTTCCCGAAGTCCTCTCTCCAACCTTCCCAGAGGGTGACATTCCTGGGGATGATTGTGAACACTACTGCAGCCCGGGTATTCCTCCCGGATTGCAAGTTCTCAAGGATACTGAAGTCGGTGTCTTGCCTTCTACGTTTCCCGTGTCTCTCCATCTGGGAGTGCATGCAGGTTTTGGGACTTATGGTGGCCTCCTTTGAGGCAGTCCCCTTTGCCCAGTTTCACACTCTGCCTCTGCAGCAGGCAATCCTGTCCTTCTGGGACAGGACATCGAGGGGTCTGGACTCTCGCATCCGCCTTCCTCCTCGGGTTCGCATGGAACTCCCGTGGTGGCTGTCCCCTCAGAATCTGACTTTGGGAAAATCCTTCCTCCCAATCTCGTGGACAGTAGTCACCACTGATGCCAGTCTCCTGGGTTGGGGCGGCGTTCTCCAGGCTCAGACGGTTCAGGGGGTGTGGTCAGAAGTGGAAGCCCGTCTTCCGATTAACATATTGGAGCTCAGAGCAATTTTCCTCTCTCTGTCTCATTGGACCCCCCTCCTAACGGGTCTCCCGGTAAGGATCCAATCGGACAATGCCACAGCCGTGGCCTACATCAATCATCAGGGCGGAACCCGCAGCCGGCCGGTGATGCAGGAGGTGAAGAGGATCCTCCAGTGGGCGGAGGCTTACGTTTCAATATTGTCTGCAGTATTCATCTCAGGGGTCGAAAACTGGACGGCGGATTTTCTCAGCCGCAACAGGGTGGATCCGGGAGAGTGGTCTCTGCATCCGGACGTATTCGAGGACCTCTGTCGCCATTGGGGCCGCCCGGACGTGGACTTGATGGCGTCCAGGCTCAACAACAAGGTTCCCATGTTCCTGGCCCGAGCTCGGGATCCGGAGGCGTACGGGGTGGACGCTCCTGGTGTC
Organism: Bufo bufo; assembly: GCF_905171765.1. Lineage (NCBI taxonomy): Eukaryota > Metazoa > Chordata > Amphibia > Anura > Bufonidae > Bufo > Bufo bufo. The sequence goes on along the minus strand of NC_053390.1, from coordinate 249,474,448 downwards.
TCCGTGGCAAGACTTCGCACTTCCCACCATTGCCTCTACTCCCAAAGGTTCTTCGCAGGGTCGCAGCAGAAGGAATCCCGACCATCCTCATCGCCCCCGATTGGCCTCGCCGCGCCTGGTTCTCGGAGGTCACTCGGATGCTGCCGGACGTTCCGTGGCCTCTTCCTCTCAGGGAGGACCTACTGTCTCAAGGACCTCTCTTCCACCAGAATTTACAACAGTTTAACGGCGTGGCTGTTGAGACCACCATCTTGAAGAAGAGGGGCTTCTCGGACTCTGTCGTGAAGACCATGATCAAAGCCAGGAAACCAGCTTCCTCCCGGATATACTATCGTACCTGGAAGACCTTTCTTGCCTTTTGTGAGAAGATGGGCTTTTTTCCCCTTCATTTCTCCGTTCTGGTGGTCCTCTCCTTTCTCCAGTCAGGTCTGGAGATGGGAATGTCCCTGAGCTCTCTGAAGGGTCAGGTCTCCGCTCTGGCCATTTTCTTTCAGCGCTCTCTGGCTCTGCTAGGTCCGGTGAGGACCTTCCTGCAGGGGGTGGAGCATTCGGTCCCTCCGTATGTCCCTCCTCTGCCCCCCTGGGATTTGAACCTGGTTCTGTCTTCTCTTCAGGCGGCTCCTTTTTAGCCCCTGAGGGACATTTCCCTGAGTTTTCTCACCTTGAAGGTGATCTTTTTGGTGGCCATCACCTCTATCAGGAGGGTATCGGAGCTGACCGCCCTTTCCTCTAAGGAGCCCTTTTTGGTCTTCCACAAGTACAAGGTGGTACTGCGCCCTGTCCCTTCCTTTTTGGCCAAGGTGGTCTCCGCCTTCCACCTTAATGAAGACATAGTCCTGCCATCCTTTTTGCCCCACTCCGGCGAACCCCAAGGAGCGCGCTCTCCATTCTCTGGATGTTGTCTGTGCTTTACGGGTGTACCTGTCAGTTACTGCCCCTTTTCGCCGCTCTGACTCCCTTTTTTGTGGTTCCTGAGGGGCCTCGTAAGGGTCTGGCGGCCTCCAAGGTCACTGTGGCTCGGTGGATTCGGTCGACTATTACCATGGCCTATCGATCCCGGGGTAGGGTTCCCCCAGCGGGGGTTACCGCACACTCCACCAGGGCGGTGGGGGCCTCCTGGGCCAGGCGCAATCGAGCTTCTACATCCCAACTTTGTAAGGCGGCCACCTGGTCGTCCTTACATACCTTTACAAAGTTCTACCAGCTGCACGCTTTGGCGTCGGCTGATGCTGCCCTAGGGCGCAAGGTATTGCAGGCTGTGGTTCCTGTTTAACCTTTGGACATTTTCCCTCTGGAGGTGCTGGTCTTCCCACCCCATGGACTGCTCTAGGACGTCCCATGGTCTGTGTCCCCCAATGGAATGGGCGAGAAAAGGATATTTTTTGTGAAACTCACCTGTAAAATCTTTTTCTCGTCTTTTCCATTGGGGGACACAGCTCCCACCCATTCTTGTCTGTTGCAGGAGGGGTTGGTTCTATTCTAGTGGGACCTTATGGTTAACGGCCTGATGGCGGTGTTCCTTGGTTCTGCTTTTCTTTGTTAATATTTGGTCTCTGATATCCTTCTCCTACTGCTTTTGCACGCACTGAGGTCCTCCTGTTGGAGCATAGGGGTATAGCCAGTGGAGGAGGAGCTGTTTTTTGTTATTTGCATAGTGTCTCCTCCTAGTAATGGCCTAAGCTATACCCATGGTCTGTGTCCCCCAATGGAAAAGACGAGAAAAAGATTTTACAGGTGAGTTTCACAAAAAATCTCCTTTTACAAACTTTGTTAACCCTTTAGGTGTTCCACAAATTACTTTTTGGGCAGATTTTTCATTTTAATCCATTTTTTTTTTTTCCAGTAACAAAGCAAGGGTTAACAGCCAAACAAAACTCAATATTACCCTGTTTCTGTAGTTTACAGAAATAACCCATTTGTGATCGTAAACTGCTGTATGGGAACACTGCTGAGCACAGAAGAAAACGAGTGCCATATGGTTTTTGGAGGACAGATTTCACTGGGATAATTTTAAGCTGCCATGACACATTTGAAGACCCCCTGATGCACCCCTAGAGTAGTAACTCCAAAAAAGTGACCCCATTTTGGAAACCACGGGATAAGGTGGCAGTTTCGTTGGTACTATTTTGGGGTACATAAGATTTTTGATTGCCCTATATTACGCTTTTTGTGAGGTAAGGTAACAAACTGCTGTTCTGGCATCATTTTTATTTTTTGATTGGTACTATTTTGGGGTACATATGTCTATTTTATCACTTGGTATTACATTTTTTGTGATGTAAGGTGACAAAAAAATGGTGGTTTTAGCACAGTTTTAAGTTGGTTTTTTTTCACGGCGTTCAGGTGACTGGGTGGATCATGTGATATTTTTATAGAGCTGGTCGTTGCGGACGCGGCAATACCCAATATGTCCGTTTTTTCTTTTTATAATTTTTTTTACAATTTATGGGAAAGGGGCTTTCCTTTTTTTTTTTTTTTTTTTTGGTCCCACTCAGGGACATCAATTTCTGGGGGTCCGATCCCCTCAGCAATGCATTGCAATACATCCTGTATTGTAATGCATTACATGTAATCTTTTACGCTGACAGCCTGCCTGTGGATTTCACAGGCTTCCGTAGAAGGCAAGCCCCAATGCCTATGGAAGGTATCAGGCTGCCTTTTCAGCCATCGGGTCCCTGTCACTGCAGCGCGGGTAAGCGGAGGGAAACCTCTCTGCAAACCCCCTCCATGCTGTGGTCAGCTTTGACTGCAGCATACAAGTGGTTAATACGCCGGCATTGGTGTTTTCATCTGCCTGCCAGGTCCATGCCGCTGATTGAGTGGGTGCAGCACCTGCCCGTTCAGCCTGCAGTACATGTACGGGTTAAAGAGGTTGTCTCACTTCAGCACGTTGCATTTATCATGTAAAGAAAGTTAATACAAGGCACCTATGTTCCCACCATGGCCAAGGTAAAACTTCTATTAGTTTGCGATTACTGTATATTACCTTTAGTCAATTACCGTATCTGCTACTAGAGGGTTAGTCTCAGATATGGGTCCAAGTAGTTATTTCTGTTTGCCCACCATTTGGATAACAAAGATCGGTCCCAAAAACCTAAGAAAAAATGTAATTTCCATTTCACCACAATGACTGCACACATGAGAGATTGACCCCTGACCTCGGTAGGGGCAGGAACAGAGAAAGGGTAAATTGACCCCTCCCACCACCATACACCAGTGTGTTCCTGCCTCTACAGTGGCCAGGACGGAGAAAGTCCTCTCTGCCAGTCAGGGAGGTGAAAACATACTTTGTACCCCTTTTATTTTTTTATTTTCAGTGTACCTGGGAGCTACAGCGGGAGCTCGGCGCTTCCCTTGCAGGATCTTGTTCCGGGTACGTCCCCTGCTCTCCGGAGGTACATGCCGAAGCTGACAGGGAGACGGCAAGGTCACGCCTGTTAATCGGGAGCCTGCCCTGTGGCTTCCACGGGCCTCCTATCTCCTAGTGAGATCAGCTGGCCGAGACGTCACACGTGTGCGGGCGTCTGACATCACTTCTAGGTCAACGTGTATACCCGGAAGTGACTTAAATCTCAGGCGGGGGATTTAAAGAGCTCAGTTTTTTGCCGACACAGCCGCATCATGTCGGACCAGGAGCTACAGCAGCCCAAAGAGCATGACGCTTCAACGCTTCAAACTGTGAGTGTACACTTCTGTGTAGTGGCAGCAGACCCACCAAGGAAAGGGTCTATAGTGGGGATTATAGGAGGTGGTTTAGTTAACTCCTATGGAATGCCTCCCTTTGGGTGGGACCCCACATTTCAATGTATACCACACTTTCTGTTTATGTACTATACATTGAATCCTGCATTAATACGGCTGCTCTCTCATAGGTCTCTAAACAAACCTTGATGAAATCCAGGAAGACTATGAGATGCATCCAATGCTGTGCTAAACTTCCTGATAATTATACTAAAAAGCTCTGTCAGGAGTGTATTACAAAAATCGTGAGAGATGAACAGCCGTCTATCATGCAGGAATTCAAGTCCATGATCCAAGAGGAAGTTAGATCTTCATTGGCATCCTTTCGCAGCGCCTCCGCCAAAACGCCCAAAATTTATAGATATATCCTCTTCAGACTCTGATGGGTTGGAGGACGAGGCTTCCTCATCTAAAAAAGATGAAAACGAGCATCCCTTATCAGAAGGGGAAATAACAGACAAATCATCACTAGACCAAAGGATTCGGATCCCAGTGCACGTAAAAAGCTCCACTCTCTGGTGATTGGATTCAAAGAATCCGTAGCCGAAGGGCGTAGAATGGCAGAAAACACCAGCAATAATTATCTAGACCGATGCGAGCGGCATGGGGAGCAAAAGTCAACACAAACCTCTATCAGGGAATCTGGTCTGCGGAGATAGCAATGCGATCATCAAACTATTGGGAACTCAGAGCAGTGTGGGAGACCTTGAAAGCGGACTCAGCAGAAATAGTAAACAACCACATAAAGATCCTACCTTTATCCTACCTGAAACATCAAGGGGGTACAAGATTAGTAAAACTTCAGAATCTATCCACAAGAATATTCTCCTGGGCAGAGGGAAAAATAAAATCTATCTCGGCCATTCACCTAAAAGGAGAACTAAAGAGGACCTTTCACTAGAATAAAAAATGTAAACTAAGTATACAGACATGGAGAGCGGCGCCCAGGGATCTTCCTGCACTTACTGTTATACCTGGGCGCCGCTCCGTTCTCCCGGTATAGGCTCCGTTATCTTCATATGTTCGGCTCAACTGGGTGGAGCCTGCCGGCGTCTCTTTCTCCCAGGCTGTAGCGCTGGCCAATCGCAGCGCTCAGCTCATAGCCTGAGAGTTTTTTTTTTTTATCAGGCTATGAGCTGAGCGCTGCGATTGGCCAGCGCTACAGCCTGGGAGAAAGAGACACCGGCAGGCTCCACCCAGTTGAGCCGAACATATGAAGATACCGGAGCCTATACCGGGAGAACGGAGCGGCGCCCAGGGATAATAGTAAGTGCAGGGAGATCCCTGAGCGCAGCTCTCCATGGTTGTATAGTTAGTTTACATTTTTTATTTTAGTGAAAGGTCCTCTTAAACTTAATAGCAGATATTCTGAGCAGGACCACCGTAGATCAGGGAGAATGGTCCTTAAACAGCTAAATATTCAACCTGGTGGTAGAAAAGTGGGGTCTCCCATCAATAGACCTATTCGCTTCCAAACTAAACACAAAAGTCCCATTGTTTTGCTCCCTGAACCCAAGGGACAATCCTTGGGCAATAGATGCGTTTTCCCAAAACTGGAACTGGGACCTCGCTTATGCCTTTCCCCCATTCCAGCTAATACCCAGGGTTCTACAGAAAGCCATGCAGGAGTCGGCAAAACTAATCCTAATAACCCCATTCTGGCCCAAAAGAAGTTGGTTCTCCATACTAATGAAGCTATCTCCACAGGAACCTTTAACTCTTCCACTCAGGAACGATACCTTGATCCAGGGCCCGATCTCACATCCACATCCGGAACTCTTCAAACTAACAGCATGGATCCCGAATCCGACATCCTAAGACGCAAGGGTCTTTCTGAAAAGGTAATATCCACTCTCAAGGCAAGTAGAAAAAAAGTTACTGGTGCCATTTACCTTAAAATATGGAAAAAATTCTGTATCTGGAGTGGAGAGGGCATACCTAACCATTCAGAGCCCAATATCCAGAAGATCCTAGACTTTCTTCAAAAGGGTCTAGAACTAGTCCTCAGACCTTCTACCCTGAAGGTTCAGATCTCCGCCATAAGTGCCTTCTTTGACAGTGAACTGGCCAGTCATAGATGGATCAGGAGATTCATTAGATCCGCATCTAGACTAAGACCTTCAATCAGACCCCGGATGCCTTCCTGGGACTCAGTGGCGTCTCTAGCTTTCAAATTTTGGGGGGGGCACACTGGGGGCCAGGACAAAAGTAGGGGTGGCAGCTATAACAACGATACATTTACACAAGCACGCTTAGAAATGCTGCGACACTTTACCCAATACCTAAAACCGCAACAGGGAAGAAAAGTCCTGCTGTCTGTGGTTTAAAAAAAAAAAACAATCACTCAGATTTCAACATGTCCTAGTTGCCTGTGGATGACACTTTTATAGGGAGGGGGATCTGTGGATGACACATACCGTATATAGCATCTTATGCTATATGTGTCATCCACAGATCCACCCCATGACCGTGTCATCCCCATTTCCCCCTCCCTATAACAGTGTCATCCACAGATCCCCCTCCCTATAACAGTGTCATCCACAGATCCCCCTCCCTATAACAGTGTCATTCACAGATCTCCCTCCCCGCCACTCACAGGAGTGTACATTTATAAACTGTAATCCATATCCTGCAGTAACTTTAACTTTAAATCAGGATTCAGCGGCCGCTCATCTCTACTAGTACCTTAACCTTACACCACTCGGCTAGCTTCGGTAACAGGGCAAGGCTACAGCCTACAGGCACTGCCTGTTAGTTGTTACCGAGCGAGCGTTGATTTCTGCAGGTCAGAGGATACAGATTACAGTGCCAGTGATAAGCCCCCCCCCATCACGTGCCAGTGATAAGCCCCCCCATCACGTGCCAGTGATAAGCCCCCCCCCATCACGTGCCAGTGATAAGCCCCCCCCCATCACGTGCCAGTGATAAGCCCCCCCCCCCATCACGTGCCAGTGATAAGCCCCCCCCATCACGTGCCAGTGATAAGCCCCCCCCATCACGTGCCAGTGATAAGCCCCCCCCATCACGTGCCAGTGATAAGCCCCCCCCATCACGTGCCAGTGATAAACCCCCCCATCACGTGCCAGTGATAAGCCCCCCCCAGCACGTGCCAGTGATAAGCCCCCCCCATCACGTGCCAGTGATAAACCCCCCTAATGTGCCTGTAAAACTATTGTAAAAAAAAAACAGACACTTAGGCCCCTTTCACACGGGCGAGTATTCCGCGCCGATGCGATGCGTGAGTTGAACGCATTGCACCCGCACTGAATACCGACCTATTAATTTCTATGGGGCTGTTCACATGAGCGGTGATTTCACGCATCACTTGTGCGTTGCGTGAAAATCGCAGCATGCTCTATATTCTGTGTTTTTCACGCAACGCAGGCCCCATAGAAGTGAATGGGGTTGCGTGAAAATCGCAAGCATCCGCAAGCAAGTGCGGATGCGGTCGATTTTCACGCATGGTTGCTAGGTGACAGTCTATTCACTGTATTATTTTCCCTTATAACATGGTTAGAAGGGAAAATAATAGCATTCTGAATACAGAATGCTTAGTAGGTGATCAATTGAGGGTTAAAAAAAAAATAAAAAAATTAACTCACCTTCTCCTCTTGTTCGCGTAGTTCCCGGTCTCTTCTTCACTTCTTTAATGATGAACTACCGGCTAGGACCTGTGGCGACGTCAGATCAAATCCTCCAATCACATGGTCCATCACCATGGTGATGGACCATGTGATTGGAGCATGTGATCTGACGTTACCAAAGGTCCTTGCGCCCACAGTTCATCATTAAAGAAGTAAAGAGGAGACCGGGAACTACGTGAACAAGAGGAGAAGGTGAGTTAATTTTTTTTAAAAAAAAATTTAACCCTCAATTGATCACCTACTAAGCATTCTGTATTCAGAATGCTATTATTTTCCCTTATAACCATGTTATAAGGGAAAATAATACAATCTACAGAACACCGATCCCAAGCCCGAACTTCTGTGAAAAGTTTCGGGTTTGGTACCAAACATGCGCGATTTTTCTAACGCGAGTGCAAAACGCATTACAATGTTTTGCACTCGCGCGGAAAAATCGCGGGTGTTCCACAACGCACCCGGACCTTTTCCCCGCAACGCCCGTGTGAAAGAGGCCTTATACTTACCTCCATGTCAGAGATGCGATGCAGGCCTCTTCCGTCCTGTGTCCCGCGCTGTATGGCTCAGGCGGCACGATGACGTCATCGCGCCGCCTGCGTCGGCCTCTGATAGGCTGCCGGCCTAGTGACTGTGCAGTAAGCCGGATTGGACTAATGCACACTGGCGCAACAATATGCACTGACTGGGTCAGGTGTAAATGATAGTTAAGAGTTTTGTTTGTGACGCCAATTGCAGCGTGCGCAGGTTACAGTCTCAGGGCCCTTTAAGATGTTGCAACGCACGTACCAGGTGAGGAATGCCAGAGTGGGGTAATGTCTCTGTATAGCAGTAGGTATAGTGTCAACGGTGTTTCCTACCTTGGTACGGCTGGACTCCTGGATCCTGGCTCACTTGCAATAAATGAGTGTTGCTAGTAGGAGTAATTAAGGATTTTGGTGGTAATGAATGAGATCCAGACTTGTAATAAAGTTCAACTTGTCTTTACTGAAGGCAGCATTAATCCATATGAGATACAACATTAGTCTTTTACGTCCCAGCAGGTATTTGGCAATGTGTAGCAGGGATCAATATCTCTTCTGCATCTATACTATGCCTGGAGAATATGGCAGGAATCTGTCCTGCTCTGTCTATCTTCTGCTTGGTATGGGACCAGGGGCGTACATAGAAATCATGGGGCCCCATAGCAAAACTCAGAATTGGGCCCCCCCCAATAAAAAGTTTAATAATTAAAGCTGATTAGTGAAGGTGCGGGGTACATTAGGAGCTAAATAAAAGGTTAGGCTGTGGTCACATCACGTTTTTGCCATCCGTTTTTACTTATATGTTGGGGGGGGGGGGATAAAAAAGTGTTGCACCCTATGCTTTTCTATCCTGCAGAGTCCAGTAGAAAAACCGTATAGGTTAACATATACATTTTTCTTTCAAACTCTATGATGAAGGATGCCACTGTATGTATACATGAAACGGATGGAAAAAACGGGACATGAACTCGGCCTTACCCTTTAAGTTTTTATTTATTTTATGATAGGTGTAAATCAGGGTTAATTACTGCAGCAGAACTGTCCACATTGATCTTCTGCAGGTCCACAGCATTAGATCTCTGTCTCACAGCTCAACTTCTCCCTTTGTTATTAACAGGGAGCAGAGCTGAGCAATTTTAGTCATGTCCCATCCTTCACTCAGAGGTAGTCTATCTGGAGCATCCAGCACATGCCACAGGTCCCATAAGAAAGAATGTATGCACTACAGTGAGCAGAACAGAGTCTCCTGTCTGACCCTGACAGCTGTAAGTACAGTCCCACTGCTGTCAGCTCCTCTCACCTCAGCTCTATCATGCAGAGCGCTTCTGCTTCCTTCTGCCCTCTCACACAGCCTAGGAATAGTGAAGCAGTGCTGGGGGTTAACAAGCAAAGAGAAGGGCAGGAAGAGCCAGAGGAGGGTCAGCATGTGGGACATCACTGCTGATAAAAGTAAATGCAGGGCTGGTACTTACCGTGCTGCTAGCTGTGGGAGCAAACTTCCACCAAAGACCTCACAGAGGGGCGGGCACATCAGGCAGTGAGCTGCTTCTGATTGGAGGAATCGGCTGCTCACTCTCCCTGCTCCTTCCCTCCTTACAGCCTGCTTTTCAGCGCAGCACTAGCGCTGTGTATAATGCCAAATGAAAATCTAAATATGTAATGGCACTGGGGCGTTTGGGCCCAGGGCTGCCGACCCAAACGCCCCTTTGCCAGTATTTATCTCTCTACTGTTAACTAATGCAGCGTGTATTCAGGTCGGAAAGGGGGCGGAGCTATGCAGCCTGGCCAGGCCCCCTAACCTCACGGGCCCCATAGCCAGTGCGTGGTCTGCCTATATTGATGGTTACGCCACTGCATGGGACTGACTAGCTGAGGAGGAATTTGGCTTCTCCTGGTCTCTGGATAGTTACTCACAGTTCTGCTCACAGGGAATGGTTCGTCCTGGAGATCTGAAGGTGCTGCTTGCTTGTCAACCAGCTGAGGCTGAAGGGCTCAGACTGGGGATGAAGATCTTTGGCCTCAGCCGAGGCACGATCCAGGCTGGGATCCCTATTTCTGGGAGATCCCCTAGCCGGGGCGGCCTGCACACTAACTAGAACTTCCCTTCCTCCCCATGAGACAGGACATGGGCCAGCCCACTTCTGCTCAATGAGGGGGTAGCTAAACTGGAACAAACTATTCCAGTTTAGAAACACTAGACGACACTAGAGATCCTGAACATTGCTGCCACCTGCTGGTGTACATGGAAATTACAGCAAGTATATGAAACAGGCCTAGAAAATGCACATAAATAAAGGATGCAATGTTAGATTACACAGGATGACAATGCAGATAACACTTAACAGATTGTAAGCGGGGATAAAAGAGTTTAGTAACATAACTCTGTGGATGTTACACCTGCAGCCTATCCAGAGGAAGGGGAAAGGAAACTCCTCTCCCTCCCCTGCCCCGCCGCAGCACAGGCAGATGACTATGGAGATGAGCGCAATGGAAGCGCTCATCTCCCTGTGCCCAACTGCCGGCGGCTCACTTAGGGGGGGCACTTTTAGTTGAGGGGGGGCACAGCGTGATGTAGGGAGGGCCGTGCCCAACCCCCCCCCCTTCCCCCCCCCGACGACGCCACTGCTGGGACTAAATACGGTTCTTAAAGGACTGACAGGGGCTCAATATTGAACCTTTAGAAGACATACTCTTTAACCACCTCCGGACCGCCTAACGCAGTGATCGCAGTTCCGGAGGTGGCAGCGCTGCGCACAGTCACGCATATACGCGTCATCTCGCGAGACCGCGAGACTTCCTGTGAACGCGCGCACACAGGCGCGCGCGCTCACAGGAATCGGAAGGTAAGAGAGTTGACTCTCCAGCCTGCCAGCGGCGATCGTTCGCTGGCAGGCTGGAGATTGTTTTTTTTTAACCCCTAACAGGTATATCTAGGACGCTGTTTTGATAACAGCGTCTAATATACCTGCTACCTGGTCCTCTGGTGGTCCCCTTTGTTTGGATCGACCACCAGAGGACACAGGTAGCTCAGTAAAGTAGCACCAAGCACCACCTACACTACACCACCAACCCCCCCCGTCACTTATTAGCCCTTATTACCCCTAATCACCCCTAATCACCCCTGATCACCCCATATAGACTCCCTGATCACCCCCCTGTCATGATTACCCCCCCTGTCATTGATCACCCCCTGTAAAGCTCCATTCAGACGTCCGCATGATTTTTACGGATCCACTGATAGATGGATCGATCCGCAAAACGCTTCCGGACGTCTGAATGAAGCCTTACAGGGGCGTGATCAATGACTGTGGTGATCACCCCATATAGACTCCCTGATCACCCCCCTGTCATTGATTACCCCCCTGTAAAGCTCCATTCAGATGTCCGCATGATTTTTACGGATGCACTGATACATGGATCGGATCCGCAAAACGCATCCGGTCGTCTGAATGAAGCCTTACAGGGGCATGATCAATGACTGTGGTGATCACCCCCCTGTCATTGATTACCCCCCTGTAAAGCTCCATTCAGATGTCCGCATGATTTTTACGGATGCACTGATAGATGGATCGGATCCGCAAAACGCATCCGGACGTCTGAATGAAGCCTTACAGGGGCATGATCAATGACTGTGGTGATCACCCCATATAGACTCCCTGATCACCCCCCTGTCATTGATTACCCCCCTGTCATTGATTACCCCCCTGTAAAGCTCCATTCAGATGTCCGCATGATTTTTACGGATGCACTGATAGATGGATCGGATCCGCAAAACGCATCCGGACGTCTGAATGAAGCCTTACAGGGGCGTGATCAATGACTGTGGTGATCACCCCATATAGACTCCCTGATCACCCCCCTGTAAAGCTCCATTCAGATGTCCGCATGATTTTTACGGATGCACTGATACATGGATCGGATCCGCAAAACGCATCCGGTCGTCTGAATGAAGCCTTACAGGGGCATGATCAATGACTGTGGTGATCACCCCCCTGTCATTGATTACCCCCCTGTAAAGCTCCATTCAGATGTCCGCATGATTTTTACGGATGCACTGATAGATGGATCGGATCCGCAAAACGCATCCGGACGTCTGAATGAAGCCTTACAGGGGCATGATCAATGACTGTGGTGATCACCCCATATAGACTCCCTGATTACCCCCCTGTCATTGATTACCCCCCCTGTAAAGCTCCATTCAGATGTCCGCATGATTTTTACGGATGCACTGATAGATGGATCGGATCCGCAAAACGCATCCGGACGTCTGAATGAAGCCTTACACGGGCGTGATCAATGACTGTGGTTATCACCCCATATAGACTCCCTGATCACCCCCCTGTCATTGATCACCCCCCTGTCATTGATCACCCCCCCTGTCATTGATCACCCCCCCTGTCATTGATCCCCCCCCCCTGTCATTGATCCCCCCCCCCTGTCATTGATCCCCCCCCCCCTGTCATTGATCCCCCCCCCCTGTCATTGATCCCCCCCCCCCTGTCATTGATCACCCCCCCTGTCATTGATCACCCCCCCTGTCATTGATCACCCCCCCTGTCATTGATCACCCCCCTGTCATTGATCACCCCCCCTGTCATTGATCACCCCCCTGTCATTGATCACCCCTCTGTAAGGCTCCATTCAGATATTTAAGTTAGCGGAATTTTTTTTTTTTTTTTCTTACAAAGTCTCATATTCCACTAACTTGTGTCAAAAAATAAAATCTCACGTGAACTCACCATACCCCTCACGGAATCCAAATGCGTAAAATTTTTTAGACATTTATATTCCAGACTTCTTCTCACGCTTTAGGGCCCCTAGAATGCCAGGGCAGTATAAATACCCCACATGTGACCCATTTCGGAAAGAAGACACCCCCAGGTATTCCGTGAGGGGCATATTGAGTCCATGAAAGATTGAAATTTTTGTCCCAAGTGTTAGCGAAACGGGAGACTTTGTGAGAAAAAAATTAAAATATCAATTTCCGCTAACTTGTGCCAAAAAAAAAAAATTTCTATGAACTCGCCATGGCCCCTCATTGAATACCTTGGGGTGTCTTCTTTCCAAAATGGTCACATGTGGGGTATTTATACTGCCCTGGCATTCTAGGGGCCCCAAAGCGTGAGAAGAAGTCTGTATCCAAATGTCTAAAAATGCCCTCCTAAAAGGAATTTGGGCACCTTTGCGCATCTAGGCTGCAAAAAAGTGTCACACATCTGGTATCGCCGTACTCAGGAGATGTTGGGAATGTGTTTTGGGGTGTCATTTTACTTATACCCATGCTGGGTGAGAGAAATATCTTGGTCAAATGCCACTTTGTATAAAAAAATGGGGAAAAGTTGTCTTTTGCCAAGATATTTCTCTCACCCAACATGGGTATATGTAAATGACACCCCAAAACACATTCCCCAACTTCTCCTGAATACGGCGCTACCACATGTGTGACACTTTTTTGCAGCCTAGGTGGGCAAAGGGGCCCATATTTCCAAAGAGCACCTTTAGGATTTTCACAGGTCATTTACCTACTTACCACACATTAGGGCCCCTGGAAAATGCCAGGGCAGTATAATCTACCCCACAAGTGGACCCCATTTTGGAAAGAAGACACCCCAAGGTATTCCGTGAGGGGCATGGCGAGTTCCTAGAATTTTTTTATTTTTTGTCACAAGTTAGTGGAAAATGCTTATTTTTTTTTTTTTTTTTTTTTTCATACAAAGTCTCATATTCACTAACTTGTGTCAAAAATAAAACTTCCATGAACTCACTATGCCCATCAGCGAATACCTTGGGGTCTCTTCTTTCCAAAATGGGGTCACTTGTGGGGTAGTTATACTGCCCTGGCATTCTAGGGGCCCAAATGTGTGGTAAGGAGTTTGAAATCCAAATTCGGTAAAAAATGACCTGTGAAATCCGAAAGGGGCTCTTTGGAATATTGGCCCCTTTGCCCCACCTAGGCTGCAAAAAGTGTCACACATCTGGTTATCTCCGTAATGGCGAGCAGTTGGGGAATGTGTTTTGGGTGTCCATTTTACTATATACCCTTGCTGGGTGAGAGAAATATCTTGGCAAAAGACAACTTTCCCATTGTTTATCAAAGTTGGCATTTTGACCATGATATTTATTCTCTCCCAGCATGGGTAATATGTAAAAAGACACCCCCAAAACACAATTCCTCACTTCTCCTGAATTCAGAGATACCAGAGTGTGTGTCACTTTTTTGCAGCCTAGGTGGGCAAAGGGGCCCACATTCCCCAACGAGCACCTTCGGATTTCACAGGTCATTTACTACTTACCACACATTTGGGCCCTAGAATGCCAGGGCAGTATAACTACCCCACAAGTGACCCCATTTTGGAAAGAAGAGACCCCAAGGTATTCGCTGATGGGCATAGTGAGTTCATGGAAGTTTTTATTTTTTGTCACAAGTTTGTGGAATATGAGACTTTGTATGAAAAAAAAAAAAAAAAAAAAAAAATCATCATTTTCCACTAACTTGTGACAAAAAATAAAAAATTCTAGGAACTCGCCATGCCCCTCACGGAATACCTTGGGGTGTCTTCTTTCCAAAATGGGGTCACTTGTTGGGTAGTTATACTGCCCTGGTATTCTAGGGGCCCAAATGTGTGGTAAGGAGTTTGAAATCAAATTCAGGAAAAAATGAGGAGTGAAATCCGAAAGGTGCTCTTTGGAATATGGGCCCCTTTGCCCACCTAGGCTGCAAAAAAGTGTCACACATCTGGTATCCCCGTACTCAGGAGAAGTTGAGGAATGTGTTTTGGGGTGTCTTTTTACATATACCCATGCTGGGTGAGAGAAATATCTTGGTCAAATGACAACTTTGTATAAAAAAATGGGAAAAGTTGTCTTTTGCCAAGATATTTCTCTCACCCAGCATGGGTATATATAAAATGACACCCCAAAACACATTCCCCACCTTCTCCTGAGTACGGAGATACCAGATGTGTGACACTTTTTTGCAGCTTAGGTGGGCAAAGGGGCCCATATTCCAAAGAGCACCTTTCGGATTTCACAGGTCATTTTTTACAGAATTTGATTTCAAACTCCTTACCACACATTTGGGCCCCTAGAATGCCAGGGCAGTATAACTACCCCACAAGTGACCCCATTTTGGAAAGAAGAGACCCCAAGGTATTCGCTGATGGGCATAGTGAGTTCATAGAACTTTTTATTTTTTGTCACAAGTTAGTGGAATATGAGACTTTGTAAGAAAAAAAAAAAAAAAAAAAAATCATCATTTTCCGCTAACTTGTGACAAAAAATAAAAAGTTCTATGAACTCACTATGCCCATCAGCGAATACCTTAGGGTGTGTACTTTCAGAAATGGGGTCATTTGTGGGGTGTTTGTACTGTCTGGGCATTGTAGAACCTCAGGAAACATGACAGGTGCTCAGAAAGTCAGAGCTGCTTCAAAAAGCGGAAATTCACATTTTTGTACCATAGTTTGTAAACGCTATAACTTTTACCCAAACCATTTTTTTTTTTACCCAAACATTTTTTTTTTATCAAAGACATGTAGAACTATAAATTTAGAGCAAAATTTCTATATGGATGTCGTTTTTTTTGCAAAATTTTACAACTGAAAGTGAAAATGTCATTTTTTTGCAAAAAAATCGTTAAATTTCGATTAATAACAAAAAAAGTAAAAATGTCAGCAGCAATGAAATACCACCAAATGAAAGCTCTATTAGTGAGAAGAAAAGGAGGTAAAATTCATTTGGGTGGTAAGTTGCATGACCGAGCAATAAACGGTGAAAGTAGTGTAGGTCAGAAGTGTAAAAAGTGGCCTGGTCTTTCAGGGTGTTTAAGCACTGGGGGCTGAGGTGGTTAAAAAACCTTTCACAGAAAACAGATTTCCTGCCATATCATCAGCTAAGACATTAAGCGAGATCCAGGCCCTTTCAATTCGGGAACCATACCTCACTATACAGGAAAACAGGATAACCCTCAAACTAGATCCAGGGTTTTTACCCAAGGTAGTAACCGATTTTCACAGAAACCAAGAAATAATATTACCTTCCTTCTGCACAAACCCCAAAAATCCTGGGGAGAAGCAATTCCACTGCCTGGATGTCAGAAGAACGGTCCTCAAATACCTAGAAAACACCAAGGACTTAACGCCAGGTGGATAATTTACTTATCCAGTTCCAAGGAAAGAATAAGGGCAAAGCAGTATCAAAAGCAACTATCGCGAGATGGATCAGACTGACGATTTCCGATTGTTACAGTATTCAGGGTATTAGTTGCCCTGTAGGAGTTAAAGCCCATTCTACAAGGGCAAATTCCTAATCTTATGCATAAAGAGCAGGGGCTTCTCTAGAACAAATATGCAGAGCAGCCACATGGTCTAGTATGAATACTTTTGTAAAACACTATAGATTGGACTTATCCAGATCCTCAGATCTTTCTTTCGGGAGGAAGGTTTTACAAGCCATAGCCCCCCCCCCCCCCCCCCCCTTAATGTTCGTAATCTGGGTAGGTCTCTCATGTGTGCCGTCATGGTGGTGAAATGGAAAACCGGAATTAGATTTACCGGTAATTTAGTTTCCATGAATCCACCATGACGGCACAATATCCCACCCAGAAAATACTAAAAAAATAAAATAATTTTTTTTTTATATATATATATATTACACAATAAAAATCAAAATATATACTGGAATGAGGAAATACCAGGAAAAAGAAAATGCATGTTTCACTTATAGTGGGTCGGAGCACTGTAAACTGGAACTCACTGGTGTATGGTGGTGGGAGGGGTCAATTTAGGCCCCCTGCACACGATCAGGATTGCGTGCGGATTTTCCGCGCGGATTTGCGTGCGGAAAATCCGCACCGTAGGTCATGTCCATTGTATTCTATGAGAATTTGAAATTCTCAATGCACACGATGCAGATTTTTTCCGCGCGGATTTTGACCTGCGGTGCCGATTTTAAAATCCGGGACATGTCAATTAATTTTTTTTTTACTGACCGGATTTTCTTCATTCACTTAGTGAAATCCGCATGCGGAAAATCCGCACCGAATCCGCACGCAAATCCGCACCAATTAATGCGGATTGACCGCACAGATTTGCCTGCGAACACCTGCGGATTTCAGTGCGGATTCTCCGCACATGAATCCTGAACGTGTGCATGTACCCTAAACCTTTCTCTGTTCCTACCCCTACAGAGGTCAGGGGTCAATCTCTCATGTGTGCCGTCATGGTGGATTCATGGAAACTGAATTACCGGTAAGTCTAATTCCGTTTTTTTGCACATGTGCAATGATAAGCTTCCAGTCACATACTGTACAAAAAGCCTCTGTCAGCTCTTTTCTGAGAGCAAAAAAAATCTTTAAAAAAACACCTGTCCTAAATTGATGAGATTAAAATAATGGTTCACCTATAAATTGTGACTGACTAAAAAGGAAGATGTCTAAGGGTACTTTCACACTAGCGTTTTTGTTTTCCGGTATTGAGTTCCGTCCTAGGAGCTCAATACCGGAAAAAAACTGATCAGTTTATCCTAATGCATTCTGAATGGAGAGCATTCCGTTCAGGATGCATCAGTTCATTACCTTTTACGTTTTTGGACAGAGAAAATACCGCAGCATGCTGCAGTTTTATCTTTGGCCAAAAATACTGAACACATGCCGGATCCGGCATTAATTTACATTAAAGTGTATTAGTGCCTAAGTGTATCGGCAAAACTGAAACGGGTTTTTGTCTGCGCATGCGCAGACCTTTAAAAATGCAAAATAAAATTAATACCGGATCAGTTTTTCCGGATGACACCGGAGAGACGGATCCGGTGTTGCAATGCATTTGTCGGACGGATCCGTCTGACAAATGCCATCAGTTTGCGTCCGGATTGCCGGATCTGCCTGCCGGAATCCTCTGCCGCAAGTGTGAAAGTACTCTAACCAGGAATACAACTTGGATTTAAAGGGGTTCTGCAGTTATTTTAAACTGATGATCTATCCTCTGGATAGATCAGCATCTGATCGGCGGGGGTCCGACACCCGGGACCCCTACCGATCAGCTGTTTGAGAAGGCAGCGGCGCTGGCTGTAGTGCCGTGGCATTCTCGCTGTTTACCGCAGGCACAGTGATGTCACGACTAGTATCAATGGCCTGGGTGGGGCTAAACTCTGTTCACTTGAATGGAGTATTTCACAATCTGCTCAGTTACTGGGATTTTCATGCACAACCATTTCTAGGGTTTACAAAGAATGGTGTGAAAAGGGAAAAATATCCAGTATGCTGCAGTCCTGTGGGCAAAAATGCCTTGTGGATGCTAGAGGTCAGAGGAAAATGGGCCGACTGATTCAAGCTGATAGAAGAGCAACGTTGACTGAAATAACCACTCGTTACAACCGAGGTATGCAGCAAAGCATTTGTGAAGCCACAACACGCACAACCTTGAGGCGGATGGGCTACAACAGCAGAAGACCCCACCGGGTACCACTCATCTCCACTACAAATAGGAAAAAGAGGCTACAATTTGAACGAGCTCACCAAAATGGGACTGTTGAAAACTGGAAAAATGTTGCCTGGTCTGATGAGTCTCGATTTCTGTTGAGACATTCAAATGGTAGAGTCCGAATTTGGCGTAAACAGAATGAGAGCATGTATCCATCCTCTGATGGCTACTTCCAGCAGGATAATGCACCATGTCACAAAGCTCAAATCATTTCAAATTGGTTTCTTGAACATGACAATGAGTTCACTGTACTAAAATGGCCCCCACAGTCACCACATCCCAACCCAATAGAGCATCTTTGGGATGTGGTGGAACGGGAGCTTCGTGCCCTGGATGTGCATCCCTCAAATCTCCATCAACTGCAAGATGCTATCCTATCAATATGGGCCAACATTTCTAAAGAATGTTATCAGTACCTTGTTGAATCAATGCCACGTAGTATGGTGTTCCTAATAATTCTTTAGGTGAGTGTATATCCTGATGCCATATCCCAGGTACTTGGAAGGCAGGAATTCATCTGCACTGACATTTTCTGCTGACAGGTGTGTGGGTGTCCAGTTACAAACCTAGGAAGAGGAGGGATTTTATGCAGTATACTGGTATGCATATAGATTTGTTTAGTTTAAGAGGTCATTGCTGATAGTTTGAAATTTATATGTGATAAATTTGTATCCCCCACAGTGTAGCATCCCCTCTTCTTTTAACAACAATCTATAAACATCTTTGAAGTGAGGAGACCAATTACTGTATTTTTGGGAGAGGAATGTTGTCACATTCTCATCTGAGATAGAATTCTAGTTGCTCAACAGTCCTGTCGTCTTTGAATGATTTTTTTCGTTTCATGATGAATCAAGTGTTTTCTATTGGTGAAAGGTCTGGACTGCAGACAGGCTGGTTCAGCATTCAAACTCTTAGGCCTCTTTCACACGAATGTAAGGGCTCTGTGCCCGTGCTGCGGGCCACATACGGCGGTTCCGCAATACAAGAGTCACCAGCCGTGTGCATTCCGCATCACAGATTCTGCAAATCTGGAGGTGCAGAACGGATTCCCACGGAAGCACTACAGAGTGCTTCTGTGGTGTTCCGTTCCGTGCTTCCGTTCCGCAAAAATATAGAACTTGTTCTATCTTTTTGCGGAACGGACGAATCGCGGACCCCATTCAAGTGAATGGGTCTGCGATCCGCATGCAGCTCCCCCACAGTCGGTGCCCATGCATTGCGGACCGCAACTTGCATTCCACAACACGGGCACGGAGCCCTTACGTTCGTGTGAAAGAGTCCTTATTCTGCAAAGCCATAATGTTGTGATGGATGCAGTCTGTGGTTTAGTTTTGTCTTGCTGAAGTATGCAAGGCCTTCCATGAAAGAGAGATGTTGCCTGGGAGGGAGCATGCAGTATGTTGCCATAGGCAGTAATGCAACCCCATCCAATCAGAGATGCAGGTTTTTAACTGTGGGCTAAAAACAAGCTGGATTGTCCCTCTCCTTTTGAGTTCACAGAATGCAGCTTCTGTGGATTTTAAAAGGAATTTAACATTTTGATTCTTCTGACCACAGAACAGTTTTCCATTTTGCCTCAGTCCATTTTAAATGAGCTTTGGCCCAGAGAAGATGGCGGTGTTTCTGGATCATATTGACATACAGTCAGGTCCATAAATATTGGGACATCGACACAATTCTAACATTTTTGGCTCTATACACCACCACAATGGATTTGAAATGAAACGAACAAGATGTGCTTTAACTGCAGACTGTCAGCTTTAATTTGAGGGTATTTACATCCAAATCAGGTGAACGGTGTAGGAATTACAACAGTTTGCATATGTTCTTCCCAATTGTTAAGGGACCAAAAGTAATGGGACAGAATGATAATCATAAATCAAACTTTCCTTTCTTAATACTTGGTCTGCAATCCTTATGCAGTCAATTACAGCCTGAAGTCTGGAACGCATAGACATCACCAGATTGCTGGGTTTCATCCCTGGTGATGCTTGCCAGGCCTCTACTGCAACTGTCTTCAGTTCCTGCTTGTTCTTGGGGCATTTTCCCTTCAGTTTTGTCTTCAGCAAGTGAAATGCATGCTCAATCGGATTACAGATCAGGTAATTGACTTGGCCAATTGCAATAAACTTTCAATTCTTTCCCTTAACTCTTTGGTTGCTTTTGCAGTATGCTTTGGGTCATTGTCCATCTGCACTGTAAAGTGCCGTCTAATTAGTTCTAAGCCTTTTCGGCTGAATTTGAGCAGATAATATTGCCCGAAACACTTCAGAATTTCATCCTGTTGCTTTTGTCAGCAGTCACATCATCAATAAATACAAGAGAACCAGTTCCATTGGCAGCCATACATGCCCACGCCATGACACTACCACCACCATGCTTCACTGATGAGGTGGTATGCTTAGGATCATGGGCAGTTCCTTTCCTTCTCCATACTCTTCTCTTCCCATCACTCTGGTACAAGTTGATCTTGGTCTCATCTGTCCAAAGGATGTTGTTCCAGAACTGTGAAGGCTTTTTTAGATGTTGTTTGGCAAACTCTAATCTGGCCTTCCTGTTTATAATGCTCACCAATGGTTTACATCTTGTGGAAAACCCTCTGTATTCACTCTGGTGAATTCTTCTCTTGATTGTTGACTTTGACACACATGCACCTACCTCCTGGAGAGTGTTCTTGATCTGGCCAACTGTTGTGAAGGGTGTTTTCTTCACCAGGGAAAGAAGTCTTCGGTCATCCACCACAGTTGTTTTCCATGGTCTTCCAGGTCTTTTGGTGTTGTTGAGCTCACCGGTGCGGTCCTTCTTTTTAAGAATGTTCCAAACAGTTGTTTTGGCCATGCCTAATGTTTTTTCTATCTCTCTGATGGGTTTGTTTTGTTTTTTCAGCCTAATGATGGCTTGCTTCACTGAATCGTGACAGCTCTTTGGATCTCATCTTGAGAGTTGACGGCAACCAGATTGCAAATGCAAATAGCACACTTGAAATGAACTCTGGACCTTTTATCTGCTCATTGTAATTGTGATAATGAGGGAATAACACACACCTGGCATT
The DNA here is from genome assembly GCF_905171765.1 of Bufo bufo. Taxonomy (NCBI): domain Eukaryota; kingdom Metazoa; phylum Chordata; class Amphibia; order Anura; family Bufonidae; genus Bufo; species Bufo bufo. The sequence goes on along the minus strand of NC_053390.1, from coordinate 249,453,015 downwards.
GGAGCAGCTGAGAAGCCAATTGTCCCATTACATTTTGCGTCCCCTTAAAAGTGGGAGGCACATATGCAAACTGTTGTAATTCTACACCGGTCACCTGAATTTCGGATGTAAATACCCTCAAATTAAGCTGGCAGTCTGCAGTTAAAGCACATCTTGTTTGTTTCATTTCAAATCCATTGTGGTGGTGATAGAGCCAAAAATGTTTAGAATTGTGTTGATGTCCCAATATTTATGGGACTGACTGTTTGGGTTTCCGTTGGATGATACAGCTTTAACTTGAATTTGTGATGTGCAGGGTGAACTGTGTTCGCAATGATTTCGGGAAGTGCTCCTCAGCCCATGCAGTGATTTCCAATACAGAATCATGCATTTTTCATACAGTGCTGCCAGGGGGCCATAGATCACAAGATCCCAATATTAGGCATTTGAATGGTGGTCCCGTCTTCTTCCTAAAAGTGGCTTCATATAGAAGAAACTTATGTGAGAGGTCGCTCCCTGCCAGCCCTTGCTTGCAGTTTGAAAAGGTTTTCATTTATCTTCCCGCTTCACACCATGCGAGCTACTATGTATTGTGTGGGTGCATCTTTTAGACCAGGCATACTCAACCTGTGGCCCTCCAGCTGTTGCAAAACTACAACTCCCATCGTTCCCTGACAGCCTACAGCTATCATCCTACAGAAGGGCATCGTGGGAGTTGTAGTTTTACAACAGCTGGAGGGCCAGAGCATCCCTGTTTTAGACTCAATTAAACTTTTATCATGTGCCAGTTTACAAAGCCCCTATTACACGTTGGAATATCATATTCCTGATATGTCCCTAGCAGTATGGCAGTCTAAAGGCATTCATTACCTTGGATGTTTGTATGATAACTCTTCACTAGTTGACTATGCAACTTTGCATGATAAGTACTCACTCCCGAATACTCTGTTTTACCAATTTCTTCAAATATGGCACTTTCTAAACACTATCGCCCAGGAGGAGTTCTAATACTGAATCCTTTCAACCCTTCTTACGTGGTTGTCAATCCCTCAGACCTAAATTGTCCGCTGTCTATGCTACTATCCTTCCCTCAGTTCTGACGGACAAACAACCATTTATGCTCCGTTGGGAACAAGAATTGGGGAAAACATTTACTATCAGGCAATGGAACACAGCTCTATATTGGTCCTTTAAATGTTCCAAGTGCATCAATCATGGTACCTGACGCCCAATAGATTGGCCCACTTAGTTCCCGGATATTCCTCACTTTGCTGGAGAGGCTGCGGTGCAGTGGGAACTGCCCTTCATATGTGTTGGGCTTGTCCCACAGTCACCTCATTTTGGTCCAATATCAAAGAGCTTCTCAAAGAAGTCACATTAGACGATGTGAGGCTTTCTCCTGAATTAACAATTCTAGGAATTGGATTGGCAGATATTCCTTTTGCATCTCGAGGGATTACTGCGCATGTTATTAGCGCTGCTCGCAACATCATTGTTCGCCAATGGAAACTGGCACAGCCGCCGTCAATAGCTGCAGTTGTGCAATCGGTTAATGAACACATGCATTGTGAATTGACCTTCGCGGTTACTTCTATCTCTAGAATACGGACACATAACCAATGGGTCTCTTGGCTACCTAGCAGCTATGCCTCTCCTTTGCCCACGTGTCTACTTTAAATCTTCATTACTTAGATGCTATTTTGTCTCTGGATTATCTTTCCCCATACACTCATGTACAAAGCCAGTGATGATTGCTGTACATTCTTGATCACCTCTGTATCTGACTGTTGTTACTTTTGTATTTGCCTTGCTATAATTGCTGTAAAACTACAGCAAGCATGTTTTCCCTATTGAAACTTTAATAAAAACTTATTGACAACCACAAGCATCCAATATTGACCTTCGGCCTTGTCCCTTGCACACATGGATTTTTTCAGATTCTATGAATCTTTTGATATGTACAGCAGATGGTTGGATATTCAGTCAAGTTAAGTCTTTACAATTTTATGTTGAGGAACATTTTTTTAAAACTGTTCCACAAGTTTTAGCTGCAGTTTTTCACAGATGGTGAACTCTGGCCATCTCAGTACTGTGAGACTCTGCCTCTCTAACATGTTCTTTTTATACCCAGCCATGTGACAGTAGCAAATTGCTTCCACCAGCTTTTTTTAATTTATTATTAGTGCCCACTTACTTTTCGAGCTATTTGTTGCCCGTTCCAATTTTTTTGAGATACATTGCTGCCATCAAGTTATAAGTTTATTTTATCCCTACATGCTGTGACAGCACTAGGATATAGGATCCGCCTCCCAGGACAGGAAACCCACAGGTATAAATTAAAAGGAGCCTCTCCCTCATTCAGTGGTTTCCTGTCCTGGAAGGACAACCTGCAGGTTTTTTATTTTGTGAAGCTACATGGGGAGTAGTTACTCCCTGGATTTAAGGCTGGCTGGGCAGAGGTGTGCGCCAGTTAAGGCCTCTTTCACACTTGCGTTGTCCGGATCCGGCGTGTACTCCACTTGCCGGAATTACACTCCGGATCCGGAAAAACGCAAGTGTACTGAAAGCATTTGAAGACGGATCCGTCTTCAAAATGCTTTCAGTGTTACTATGGCACCCAGGACGCTATTAAAGTCCTGGTTGCCATAGTAGGAGCGGGGGAGCAGTATACTTACCGTCCTTGCGGCTCCCGGGGCACTCCAGAGTGACGTCAGAGCGCCCCATGTGCATGGATGACGTGTCCAATGCGATCACATGATCCATGCGCTTGGGGCGCCCTGACATCACTCTGGAGCGCCCCGGGAGCCGCACGGACGGTAAGTATACTGCTCCCCTGCTCCCCACTACACTTTACCATGGCTGCCAGGACTTTAGCGTCCCGGCAGCCATGGTAACCATTCAGAAAAAGCTAAATGTCGGCTCCGGCAATGCGCTGAAACGACGTTTAGCTTAAGGCCGGATCCGGATCAATGCCTTTCAATGGGCATTAATTCCGGATCCGGCCTTGCGGCAAGTGTTCCGGATTTTTGGCCGGAGCAAAAAGCGCAGCATGCTGCGGTATTTTCTCCGGCCAAAAAACGTTCCGTTCCGGAACTGAAGACATCCTGATGCATCCTGAACGGATTTCACTCCATTCAGAATGCATTGGGATAATCCTGATCAGGATTCTTCCGGCATAGAGCCCCGACGACGAAACTCTATGCCGGAAGACAAGAACGCAGGTGTGAAAGAGCCCTAAGTTCCCCGCTACGCACACCGTAAAGACTGCACACTGCATCTGATGACGGAGCCAGCAAGATGCGATAGAAAGCGCCGGCGGGCAGAAAATGTTTAAATACAAGGCCGGATGGCGAGTGAGGAAGCAAGTAGAGGACGCGGCGGCAGTGGTGACTCTAGGAACAATATATAGGGGGGGTGGGGGGGCACAAAGATACCACAGTCAAAAATGGGGGGGCGAAAACAAAATAAGTATATATAAATAAGATTACAAAATACGAGAGAATTGCGGTATGCAGGGATACATTTATAATAAAACAATTTACTTACAAAAGAAGCTATTCAGTCGTCTGCTGTGCCGTCCTCTGCTTGGATCCGCAGATTCTTTCCCCTTCTTTCTGTCTCTCGTCAGTGCGCAGGCACACTGTTATGGTGGATCTGTGGAAGACACACTGTTATGGGGGCATCTGTGGATGACACTGTTATTATGCCTCTCATTAGCCCTCGTTATGCCTCTCATCACTCCCATATCAGCCCCCATGCCTCTCATTAGCCCCCATATCAGCCCTTATGTCTCATTAGCCCCATTATAAGCCCTTATGTCTCATTAGCCCCCATTATTCCTCTTTTATTAGCCCCATTATGCTCTTATCACCCCCCAAATCAGCCCCCATGCTCTCATAGCCCTCATATCAGCCCTGATGCCTCATTAGCCCCATTTTAAGCCATTATGCCTCATTAGCCCCCATATGCCTCATTAGCCCCCCATATGCCTCATTAGCCCCCATTATTCCTGATTAGATCCCATAATGTCTCTAATTAGCCCAATAATGTCTCTAATTAGCCCCATAATGTCCTCTAATTTGCCCCCATTATGCCTCTCATTAGCGCCAATATGCCTCATTAGCCCCCATATGCCTCATTAGCCCCCATTATGCCTCATCAGCTCCCATTATGCCTCTAATAGTCTAATTAGCCCCCATGATGCCTCTCATTAGCCCCAATTATGCCTCTAATTAGCCCCCTCTATGCCTCTAATTAGCCCCCCATTATGCCTCTATTAGCCCCTATTATGCCCCCAGCAGCCTAATTTTTTTATAAAATAAAAAACTACTTACCTCTCCTGCTCCTGGATGCCGCCTGCAATTTTTCTTTCTCCTCAGTCGACTGTGCTCTGAACTGGCGCGCACAGCGTGAGGTCACAGAGCGCTCTCACGCTGTGCGCAGCCCTGCACAGCCGACAGCCGAGGACCAGGAAGCGGTAAGTACATAGCGTTCACCACTTCCTGGTCCTTCGGTACTAATGAGGGACTCATTAGGGAATCAGCGGGGGGGGGGCAAAGAATAACATAGGGGGGGCAATTGCCCCCCCCCCCCCTCGCCCCTGTAGCGACGCCCACCACGCGGCGGTACTCACCGGAGGTGCAGCAGGCCACAGGTATGCGGTTAGAGCGATCCCTGCTTTCACCTCGTGGCGTGTGGCGTCTGGCCTCCCCAGCTGACAGACAAGTAAGTGGAGGGCGGAGCTTGAAGGAGCGCGCTTTTTCAAAACAGCATAGCGGTAGTGACGAGCTCAAAGAGCCTGGTATATAAGAGGCCCCCGCTAATGATGTGATCCTGGCATCCCATGCTTTATTCAGAAATTTCTTCAGCCCAGTTCAAGCCTACCTTAGGATCTTTGCGGGGTTCTTCCAGATCCAAGGCCGCAAGAGGTATCCCAGCATGGAGAGCTCTGGTGAAACCCCAAGAGACCCAATTACCCCTGCACCTGTGGTATGAATGAGCGTATGGGTCTATTTTCAATGTAATGAACTTTTTGGATTGTTAGTTTATCCTGGAGTTATGTTTTTTTTTTTTTCTAGGATAAACCTAAAAAAGCGGCGGCTAAAACGTTCCATAAAGAATGTGGCCTCTGTAAAACAAAACTAGATCCCGCCTATACTAAACTGTTATGTAGAGCATGCATTGAAAATAGCATTGCTGAAGAATCACCGGTTATGGTTAGATGCATGAAAAAAATTATTAGGGACGAGGTCAATAGTACCTTGCTATCTAAAAAAGAACACTGTCACCATAGACAGAGAAGTTCTAGAGAAAAGTCCTCTTTAGCTTTGTGGGATTCTGATGTTTCCAGTTCTGAAGAATTCCTAGAAAGCGGCAGGGAAGTAGATACAGCTTCATCATCCTCAGATGACGATGGTGGCGGTAGACCATTTTTTCCCATTCGGGATGTAGATCAGCTTGTTAAAGCTGTTAGAGCAACCATGAATTTTTAAGATGCTAAATAACTCCGATCTGTTCAGGACATTATGTTTGAGGGGCTACAAACAAAAAAGAAAAGAGCATTTTTTTTTATCCATAAAAATATTGAGGCCATTATTAACAGGGAATGGAAACATCCGGATAAACGCAGTTTCATCCCAGGGTCGGTTAAGAGAAAATATCCCTTTTGAAGAAGGTGATTGTTCTTTATGGGATAAAGCCCCTAAAATGGATGTCCCCATAGCCAAAGTCTCTCGGAGATCCTCACTGCCTTTTGATGATCTCGGTCAACTCAAGGAGGCGAAGGATATTCGAAGGATATTTTTTTAAGAATTTGGGAGTCCAAATTTAAGCCTAATATCGCTTCTACTTGTACGGCGAGAGTACAAATTTTATGGATTAAACAACTGGAGGCTCAGATAAGGGATAAAACCCCCAGAGATAAATTATTAGAATCCCTTCCGGCCATCTCTAAAGCAGCAGATATTTTGGCTGATGCATCGGCCTCATCTATGGCTAATTCTGCTCGTTGAGCATTATGGCTGAAAAACTGGTCGGGTGATGTGGCCTCTAAAAGTCGCCTTTGTAGCATCCCGTGTGAGGGTAAATACCTTTTTGGCTCAACTTTAGACGACATCCTAGAGAAAGCGGGAGATAGAAAAAAGGTTTTTCCATCTTCCTTTCCTCCTTCCTTTCGTAGACAGAATGTTTCCATTCAAAGGGGCAGGCGGTTTAAGGATAGGGAAAAAAGCCTGGGGAAAAAGAACGATAAGTGGAAATTTTCGAGATCCAGAGCTAGGGGTTTTTGTTCAGGAATCAGCCCTCAGATCCTGCCAGAAAAGATAATCCACATGACGCCAGGGTGGAGGAAGATAACATTTTTTCCTCCCAGCCTGGACAAAAATAACAAACAGCACCTGGATCCTTCGATCGTTAAAAAGGGATTCAGGATAGATTTAAAGTGTTCCCCTCCAGAAAAGTTCAGAGTAACCCAAGTAGGACGCTCAGTTCAGGCCCTCCTTAGAAAAAGAGGTTTTAAGTCTTCTTCAGAAGGAGCGCTTGTTCCATGTCCAGAAAGAGAAGAAGGTACGGGATACTATTCCACTCTCTTTTCAGTCAAAAAACCAAGTGCAGACTACAGAACGATTATAAACCTAAAGTCTCTAAACGGATATCTACAATACAGATGGTTCAAGATGGACACAATAAAATCAGTAGTGGAGCTCCTCTACAAGGACTGCTTTATGCGGTATTGGACATCAAAGATGCCTATTACCATCTTCCAATTTTTCCGGAACACCAGAAATACCTCCGAGTGGCACTGAGATTTCAGGGGAGATTGAGGCATTTTCAATTCTAGGTATAACCCTTTGGGATTTCAATGGCCCTGAGAATATTTAGAAACTGGTCTCAGAGATGGCAGCCCATATAAGGGAGAAGGACATCCTGTTCGTACCATATTTGGACGACTTCCTGATTGTAGCCCCATCAAGTCCAAAATGTTTATATCATGTTCAGCAGGTGACGCAGATCATGTCGACCCTCGGTTGGATCCTAAACGAGCAGAAGTCAAGGCTAATTCCAGAGAGGAAGCAACGATTCCTGCTGATAATGCTGAACTCAGTGGTTCAGAGATCCTTTTTAAGGCCTCATGCACATGACCGTTGTTTTGGTCTGCATCCGAGCCGCAGTATTTGCAGCTTGGATGCGGACCACTTCACTTCAATGGGGCCAAAAAAGATAGGGACAGCATTCCGTGTGCTTTCCACATCCGTTGCTCCGTTCCGTGGTCAGCAAAAAATATATAACCTGTCCTATTCTTGTCCGTTTTGCGGACAAGAATAGGTAGTTATATAAATGGCTGTCCGCGCCGTTCTGCAAAACACTGATTGTGTGCATGAGGCCTTACTCCAGAAAAAACCCAGAAGGTAAGGTCAGGGGTTCACTCCCTGATAGACAACCTTCGAGTTTCTATAAGGAAAGGGATGTCAGTGTTGGAAACCCTGACCACCTGCATCCTGGCTGTGCAATTGGCCCAGGTACATTGCAGAGCTCTTCAGTGGGAGATCTTAGGGGCTTGGTCAGGCGAGGCAAGAGACCTAAAGAAGAAAGTTTTAGTCTCAGCTTAGACATGTCAGGCCCTAGATTGGTGGCTTTCTCTGACAATCTAACCAGGGCGTTCCTTGGAGAATTGTAAACCGCCTTGTGATAACAATGGATGCAAGCCCGCGGGATGGGGGGCGCATGTGGGGGAAACCTTACTCCAGGGATTATGGGATTGTCCGATTTCCGACAATTCAAATCTGAAAGAGTTTATGGCTGTCCTTCGTTCCCTACAAGGAGTTCTTTCCCTAATCAAGGACCGACATGTGAAGATATTTTCTGACAATGGCTCCGTTGTAGCATATCTGAACCATCAAGGCGGAACGCGGTCTAAGTCTCTGGGAGCTCTGGCGGTTCAGATTTTTTCCCTAGTAGAGGGGAGAGCCTTGTCCTTGTTGGCCCTTCACATCAGAGGGGTGGACAATTGGAAGGCGGATTATTTGAGTCGTCGGTCTCTGGATCAGAGGGAATGGACCCTCAATAAATCCATATTTTCCAGGATAGTTAGACTCTGGGGATTACCACAAATAGATTTGTTTGCCACCAAAGCAAACAGGAAGGTGGAGAAGTTTTTCTCCCTGTCACCAACAGACCTTCCGAACGCAGTGGACACCTTGCTTGAGCCTTGGAGCCAGAGTCTGGTATATGCGTTTCCCCCCTCTTCAGATTATCCCCAGGGTTTTGAAGAAGGTCAGAGAGGATAAGGCAAAGATAATACTCCTAGCCCCTTTCTGGCCCTGGCGAGCATGGTTTTCCTGGCTAAGGATCATGTCTATAGCCGTTCCTTGGGTCCTGCCGGAGATCCCGGATCTTCTTATGCAAGGCCCAATTGTTCATCCCCCAGTGAAGAGACTCCATTTGACGGCGTGGCTTTTGAGCGGTGCTTGTTGTTGGACAAAGGGTTATCCGAGTCTGTTGTTTCTACCATGTTGCTAAGTAGAAAACCAGTAACCACCAAAATTTATGCCAGAACTTGGTGGGTGTTTTTTAAGTTCTTGGGTGTTTCTCCTTCTACCTCCTGTCACCTCCAGCTCACTAAGGTTCTAGATTTTCTCCAGAGAGGTGTAGAGAAGGGTTTAGCATTAAGTACGTTAAAAGTACAAGTGGCGGCCTTTAGTGTTTTGTTTGACTACAGATTAGCTTGTCATCCTTGGATTATTAGGTTCTGTAAGTCAGTATCCAGGAGTCTCCCTTCTAGGATGCTTAGGACGCCCCCTTGGGATCTCAGTCTAGTATTACAGGCAATGGTTAAGCACCCTTTCGATCCTATAGACACCTTGCCGATCCAAATGGTGACTTTGAAATGTATCTTTCTAGTGGCCATTACCTCGGCTAGAAGGATTAGCGAGCTTCAAGCCCTCTCCATAAGTCCTTCATACACTATCATTCAGGAAGATAGAATTTGTCTTAGACCCGATCCCAAAAGTAATATGACTTCCATAAAGTCCATGAGCTGATTCTCCCTTCTTTCTTTGTCAAATTTCTTTTTATTAAACAGCAAGTCATAAAAAATTGTAGTCATACATAGTGCACAATTCAAGATGAATGAGTACAGACATGTCTAGAGCATAGTTGACATTATAATGCATATGTTACATAGGACATATATATAGTGCGGATCTTCAAGGCACAGTCATCTAGAACTGGTTGATTTAACTTTTGACATGAGACCTGAGGTAGTTAGGTCAAACAAACATAAGAGTAGGGGGGGGGGTGAGGAGAGGGAGGGGTGAATGTGTCCTTAGAACTGGACATATGCGATCGGAGGTTATTTAAGATATCTTATGATGACTCCAAAGGGAGAGATAAGGCTAAACACCTTCTATACTCACTAATGTGTCAGTCCCATCTGGGGGACATTTTCAAGTTTGATTGTCGATTAGAGATCGCTAAGGTGTTGGTGTATTGGTCGCGTGTCTATATGCAATCCAGGGGGCCCATAGCTTCTTGTGCTTCTCGTGTGCCCTAAGTTCCCAACCTGCAAGCTCTTCCATGCGGTGCACATGATCCAATTTGCTTAACCACTGAGAGGTGGTGGGGGGATCCTTACTCAACCATTTTTGGGGAATAAGTAGACGTGCAGCTTGAATCAAGTGTGTGGCCAATTTGTTCTTTGCTGGCGACAATTCTTTTGTTGGAAGCCATAAAAGAACCAATGTTGGAGTTAATGTCAGGTTAGTGTTTAGTATTTTGTTAATGGCCTGTGAGATGTCATCCCAATATCCTCTTATTCTGGAGCACGACCAAAAGATGTGCAGAAGAGTGCCGCTCTCCTCCCCACACCTCCAACACTTATCATGATCGCTCAAACCACTGAGAAATAATTGTTTAGGGGTAAGGTACCACTGTGTGAGGACCTTTATAAGAGTGTTCTTGGATCTTCACACATCGTGAGAAGCCATGCGAGTTTGCGTGCATACGGAGAATATCAGTTTCCGAAAAGTTGGTTTTAAGGTCATTAGCCCAGGTTTGAACATATTGTGGGGTCGTACGGCGTATTGGTGTGATCAAGGCCAAATATATAGTTGATATCAGTTTGCGTTGGGGTGAAGAGGGGGTTGCTAGTTTTTCAAACCATGTCTCGGACATTACACATGGCTTCTGAGTGGTTAGCTGTTTCCCTGCAGACTTTATGGATATTAGATCTAAGAAGTTAAACGTACCCCAGGCCAAGCTAAGGGGATGTTGATCCGGCAAGGTGTTGTTTATCTTTTTTATAAATTCAGCTGTAGAAAAACCTCTTAATCTGTGCCAAATCTGCGAAACATGAGATCCTGAAGATTGAATCGAGTATGGCAGAAGGTCTGCTGGCATTAAACTAGGGGGGTTCTGTAGGAGCCCATATTCCTTGTTGAGCTGCTTAATGACTAGACTAGTACCCTTTAGAAGGACATGTGAATGGAGTGATGTATTTGCTTGACCCCATAGGGCTGCTTTCTGTGGTTGGGTGAGCTGCATTAGCTCCAGGTCTGTTCCCAATGTGCGGTAGACAGGGGAATGGAGCTGCAACCACCTTTTCAGGTGTATGGCCCTGTAATATGTCTGGACGTCCGGCAGTGCTATACCTCCGTGACCACGCCCCAGTATCAGTCTCTGGTGAGAAGCCCTAGCTTTCTTACCGCCCCATAGGTAAGTTGAAAAAAGTCTGCGAATCTTGGTGAAATATGAGTTAGGTAAAAATATTGGCAACATCTGTAGTATATACATGATTTTGGGGAGGACAAACGCTTTTAGGATATTCTTCCTTCCCATCCATGAAGAATAAGGGAGGCGTAGCGACTGGAGCAGGTTTTGTACCTCTGTCAATAGGGGAGTGTAATTAAGTCTGAATAAATCTTCCGTGGAAGCAGGGATTTTAACTCCTAAGTAGGAGACACAGGAGGACTGCCATTTAAATGGCGTGTTCGATTTCAAAATGGCAATTGAGCTCGCTGGAGCGTTAACATTTAAAGCTTCTGACTTGGAATAATTCATTTTGTAGTTTGATAGCCTACCATACTCCTCGAACAATGCCAAAAGATGCGGGAAGGCCTCGACCGGGTTAGAGACCATGATCAGTAGATCATCAGCATATGCCACGTTAATGTATTCTATGGCGTTATTTTCTGTTTTCACACCACGTATGTGTACATGATCCCTAATGGCCTGAAGAAGGGTCTCCATGACCATTATGTATAAGGCAGGAGATAGGGGGCAGCCCTGACGCGTCCCGTTACAAATGGGGAAGGATGGGGACAATGTGCCATTGACCCTAATTCTAGCACTCGGGTCCTTGTACAACGACATGACTGCCTCCTGAAATCTCGTCGGGATTCCAAACTTCAATAAAGTCCTCTTCATAAAGTCCCAGCTCACCCGGTCGAAGGCCTTCTCCGCATCCACACTGAGCAGCGCCAAGGGGAGGTTTTTCTTTTTAGCCCATTGTATTGCTGTGATCAACCTACAGGAATTATGATTCCCTTCCCTCCCTGGAACAAAACCAGATTGGTCCGGGTGTATAAGCTTGGGGAGAAGTTGTCCCAGGCGTGTCGCTAGGAGTTTAGCCCATATTTTTATATCTACGTTAAGTAACGAGATTGGCCTAAAACTACCGCAAAGAAGGGGGTCTTTCCCTGGTTTGGGGAGGATGGTTACCGTGGCCTCCAGTGATTGTTTATGAAGGGTTTCACCATCCAGGAGTGCATTGCACCACGTTACCAGGTGGGGTATTAGTATATCTGAGAATTTTTTGTAGTATCCCACTGGGAAGCCATCTGGGCCAGGACTTTTACCCATTGGCATGGAGGACAGTAAATTTTTCACTTCTTTTTCAGTAACTGACTCTAATAAGGTGTCACTTTCTTGGGAAAATATCTGGGGTAGATTGAGACCTCTCAAAAACAGGTCTGTTGCATTTGATATTGATGGATCTGGATGTTTGGGGTCTGTCAGGCCATAAAGTTGCTTGTAAAATTTTTGAAATTCCTCTGCTATATCCGCTGTTTTATGCAGCATATTTCCATTGCTAGATTTAATATTGGGTATGAACAAGGACTCCTTCCTTTGTTTAATAAGGGAGGATGTCAATTTAGATCCTTTATCCCCGTGGGAGTAGTGTTTAAATTGGGCATATTGATAGGCTTTTGCGTTTTGGATGTTTAAATGGTCTTTTAGTTTGGATCTTAGTTGGGTCAGTTCAGTCTGAACTTTAACTGCTCTGGACCTTTTATGGACCGCTTCTTTGTCTGCTATCTGAACCAAAAGATCTTGGAGGATCCTTTGTTTCTCTTTTTTGACCTTACTGCCTAAGGCTATCAATTCCCCACGGATAACTACTTTGTGTGTCTCCCAAATTGTCGTCTGAGACATACCTGGTGTCGCGTTATCCTTAAAGAAATCATTTAGTTTTTGTTTCAGGTTTGAGATATCTGATTGTCTATCTAGCAGCGTCTCATTTAGGCGCCACTGTCTAACTGAGGCAGGCAAGCTGGAAAATCTGAGGGCAGCAGAGACTGGGGCGTGGTCAGAGACGGACACAACACCTATGTCAGCCGAGTCCACCATATCTACGGCATTACTGGACAGTAGGATATAGTCTAACCTCTTATGTGATTTATGTGGGGCCGAGAAGAAGGTGAAGTCCCTAGTATCTGGGTGGGCTAGTCGCCAGACGTCCAACAGGTTCATGTCTGATATGTACCTATTGATGCACCCCAGTGCTGATTGGGTCAATTGGGAGGAGCCGTCGATTCTCCCTTCTTTCTATGCAGAGCCCAAGTTGCAGGCGGAGTTTCACTGTTAGAAATGTGTTTTAGAATATATGGAGGCTACTAAAGACTGGAGAAAATAGTCTTCCTTATTCGTTTTGTATTCCGGTCAGAACAAAGGGAAATCGGCTAGTAAGGGAACTTTAGCTAGATGGATTAAACAGGCTATTTCTCTAGCTTATCTTTCTATGCAGAAACCTGTTCCTTCCGGATGGTCGTCCCATTCTACCAGAGCAGTTTCTACCCCATGGGCAGAAAAATCTGAAGCCTCCATACAGGACATATGCAAAGCAGCAATTTGGTCTTCTGCTTCAACATTCTACAGGCACTATAGATTGAATCTTTCAGCGGTGTCTGATCTTTCTTTCGGGCGTAAGGTCCTTCAGGCTGTGGTCCTCCCCCTAATTTTTCACTCTCCTGGATATCTCCTGGTGCTGTCATAGGACGTAGGGATAAATGATAATTACTTACCGGTAATTTGATTTTCCAAAGTCTATGACAGCACCCTTCTAACCCCCTATTGCCTTCCTTTTCCTGTTTCCTAAAGTATTGGTGATGGGTCTGAGTTTCTATTTTCACAAGGTGTGCATTAAAAAAAAAAAAAAAAAGAAAGAAAATTTAACGCTAACCAAGGAAGAAAAGGTTGGGTTGGCCCAAACTGAATGAATGGATCGAAGGTGGTCTCTCGTCTCTGGAAACTACTGAATGAGTTTTAATTTATACCTGTCTGTTTCCTGTACTGGGAGGCGGATCGTCTCTCCTGGTGCTGTCGTGGACTTCGGAAAATCAAATTACCAATAAGTAATTATAATTTTTTTCTAAAATGATAAAAGGTCTCACTTTCAACATCTGATGTGTTGTATGATCTATTTTATATAAAATACTTGGTATATGAGATTTGCAAATCATTGTTCTCTTCGAGCTTGTGCCCTTTCGCTCCAATCATTCTCAATGGGAGCCCTGGAGATGGTGAAATAAAGCACTTGGCTACCTCTGATGCTCCCTTAACCCCTTCACGCATTATCACATACATGTACGTGAGGGAATGCTGCTTCTTGCCGCATCCTCGCATGCATGTACGTGATGTGATCAGGCGGGTGCAGGAGCTGAACCCGCACGATCAGTAGCAGGGGCCCTGCTGCATCTGCCGGTATCACTGTATGCGGTGATGCCAGCGGATTAACCGTTTCACGTGTCGCAGACAGCACTGACCGCCGCATGTGCAGGGTTTTCAGAGGAAGAGGGCCCCCTCGCCAGAAAATAGTATTCTAAAAAAATAAATAAAAGACATATTGGGTATTGCGGTGTCCGTAACGACGTGATCTATAAAAATGTCACATAATCTACTACCTCAGATGAACCCCATAAAAACTGAGCAAAAAATGCTATTTTTTTGTCACCTTACATCACAAAAAGTGTAATTCCAAGCGATCAAAAAGACATATGTACCCCAAAATAGTAACAATCAAATCGTCATCTCTTCTTGCAAAAAACGAACCCCTACATAAGAAAATCGCCCAAAAGATTTTAAAAAATATGGCTTTCATAAAATGGAGACATTAAAACAGGTTTTTTTTTTTTTTCTTCAAAAATGCTTTTTTAGTGTTAAACTGAAATATTTTTTTTTTAAAGTAGACATATTAGGTATCGCTGCATCCGTAATGACCTGCTCTATAAAAATATCACCTGATCCTCCCCCTCAATTGAACACCATATAAAAAAAATATATAAAATTCCAAGCGATCAAAAAGTCATACTGTAATGACCGGCGTCACGCAAAGGGAGGGAAATGGGAAGGCCCTATCCAAGGGAGAGGGAAAGGTGGTGACCCCTGACTCACCTTGCGGCTGGCACCTGACTGCCCTGATGTCACTAGACGGGTTCCTCACCCGTACGCCGATCACGTGCCTAAACCCTGGCTTTCCCTAAGATGAACCCTGTGTAGTGAACAGGGCGGTGGGATCACTAGTCCGCACCACTGACACTGAGAGGAAAACACCAAGGAGAGGACAGACAATCATATAATCCCAGGTGGGCGACAACAGCAGACCACCAAGGCCCAACAGGGATCCGGAGGATAACACTCTGGAACAACAACCAGGGATCTCAGCTACTCAGCTCCAGTGGGTCAGTATAGAAGTCCAGGCAAGAAGCTCTATATCTGGCAACCAGAGAAGTGGGAGATGAGAATATAAGGAGGTTGGGAATGCTGGACAAGAAACAGCTGAAGAGGAGAAGCTACGGATCCCTGAGTGAGCCAAAAAGGATTGCAAGGCAAACCCAGAAAGCTACCATTACGAAACAGCACTGTCTTTGTACATCGAACGCGCAGCCACCCGCTGCGACTTCCTGACCCCGGGTATAACTGAGTCAGACGTGGCTCTTGACACCCTCGTGACACATACACAACCCAGAATACAAAAAAAGGGTTTCAAGGAATCCAGCTCCACTTTGGTAAAAGGAATCTTTTTATTTTTGCTTGCGGTAAAATATCATCCATAAGTACAAAAAATATAACAGTCTTGTCTACGCGTTTCGGGCTACCAGAGACCATTCCAGCCCTTCTTCATGACAGTAAGACATTGAAAGTGGGATCCTTTATAGGAGATAATGCACCTGTTTTCACTAATTGTGTTCACATGACTGCATCCGCCCCTAGAAAGGTGCCACACCTATGAACAACTCTTCTCATGAAAATGAAAATAGACCAAAAAAACATATGTAACATAGTAAAAACCTATGCAAAAAATCACGAATAAGGATTACGCTGGATAAAAGTTACTAGAATATAATAACACATAATAAAATAAAGGAGAAAGGGAAGAGGAAGATCCCCTAGATATTTGTTACCAAAAATGAAAAAAGAAGAAAGCTGCACGGATTATGGAGTGTAGGTTATTGCTGTAGGATTAAATCCAGACGTTTATTTAAACCATCTGGTTGACGTGTATTCAGTGCAAAAATCCAGAAGGACTCTCTATTTAATATAGTTTTCTTCTGTGGTCCCCTCCACGTTTGGGGAAAAAAACCTTTTTCTATGCCTTGTACCACCATATTTGATGTGTCCCCACCATGGCAAACAGCAAAATGCAGACTAGCTGCAGATACATTGCGATTGACATGGTGGGGCACATCAGAAATGTGCTTACGTATTCTGACTTTGATAGCATTAATGGTGCACCCCACATTATGCAGATTACACTTTTTGCATGTAATTAAATAAACTGCATGGGTTGTATTACAATTGAGATACGATTTCACTTGAAACACTGTCATTTGATGCTGAAACAAAAAAGTCTTAGAGATCAACATGTGTGTGCAACAAATACACCTGTGGTGTCCACACCTATAGCTCCCTTTGGTCTTAAGCCAGACTGGTATTTACCACATGTGGACTGAGTATATCTAAAATATAACTTTTACTCTAATATCACTAAAAACATTGATGATTGTAGTGGGACACGGACGTATTACATACACACATATATACACATATTACCACCATCCCGAATTGTCTGTAAGATGCAAGATAATGGGTGGATCTTACCCCGTCTTGTAGACATGTGACTCACTCGGTGGTGGATGGCGTAGTTTTATGAAAATTTATGAACAGGAACGTATCACACTAGAAAGCGCAGGTAAGAAACTGAAGGAACAAATTGAGATTACCCAAACATTTGCACAGGAGACTGATTTCGGAACCAAAGAAAAACAGCTCCAGGTAGCTTTGGAGAAATTTCAATATCATTTAAAAGAAAGAAAGCATAAACAGTTCACACGAGATTTATCAGATTTTAAAGAAAATAAAGCCTATATACTTTTGAGTGAGAAAGGGAGAACAGAAAGGGATACCGATTTATCTTCGACAGAAACGGACCAATCTGAGTCCGATAGAGAACAACCAGGGAATAGAAGAAACGTGGCCAGAGGGAAGGGGCGTGGGAAGAAAAATTATAGAGGTAACCCCTATAATAAAGGTACACAAGGTTTTTTAGACCAAAATCTGTCCTACCCCCTAAGGAATCGCCCTCAGCAACAACTGACTGCAACACAGGCCCAAAAATAATTAACCTGTCCTCCCACTGCCTAACAAAATCTGAAAACAGTATTCTAGAAAAGGGACTCTCATTTGTACCTACACCTAGGTTCAACCTCTTCAGGACAATAGTTGACATCAATTTGTTCATTAGAAAATTAAGGTGGTATAAGCATTACCGTAACATGGAGAGAAAACAAGGTCTGGAGCTAGGGGTCCCTTCAAGCATGGTGGCAGATGTAAGACTCCTTCAGAGTCTAGCGGCCCCCTCAGCTACATTATCTGGGGAAGGACCTTTTACTCCTTTAAAAAATAAGAGCACTAGAATGGCACCAACAACTGATACAAATTGCATCGATGTATTTTTAAATCTAGTGAGTAACGATCTGGAATCAACACACCTACATCCGGCCCCCCAAAATTGCACACAGGAGGAATCACAGGCACTTGAGAGTCTATCAAAAAATAAGAACATAATTATAAAGCCCTCGGATAAGGGAGGAAATACTGTTATTATGAACACAGACAATTATAAACTAATGTGTGAAAAACTGCTGGCCTCACGTGACTGCTATGAGATCCTAAAGGGGGATCCCACGACTAAATATAGGCAGGAACTCAAAAGTATACTGGACACAGCAAAAAATAACAAATTAATTAGCCAGACCGAATATGATTTTCTTCTTCCTCAGCACCCACAGATAGCAACTTTTTATTGCTTGCCCAAGGTGCACAAAGGGTACGACCCACTTAAAGGCCGGCCAATAGTCTCGGGCATAAACAGCTTAAGTCAAAATGTGGGAATCTATATAGATAAAATACTATCACCCTTTGTGCAGTCACTCCCCTCATACGTTAGGGACACAGGAGATCTCCTAAAACAACTGGAGGGGATACATCTAGAGGAGGGGTGCATATTGGGGAGCATTGATGTGGAGGCCCTATATTCATCTATCCCACATGAATGGGGCCTACATGCTGTAGCACATTTTTTGGGCACACGTGGATGCCAATTTGGGGCACACAATAATTTGATCCTCCAGCTCCTGGAGTTTGTGTTATGCAAAAATTATTTTCTGTTCAATGGTAGATTCTACCACCAGCTCAGGGGCACTGCGATGGGGTGTTCTTGTGCCCCGTCGTATGCAAATCTGCTCCTGGGCTGGTGGGAGGATACCATTGTCTTCCGCGATGAGTCCATCTGTGAGGTCCAGAATGTCCAGATGTGGGCACGTTACATTGATGACGTGCTGGTAGTCTGGAAAGGCTGTCCTAAGTCATTCACTGGATGGGCATCAGGCCTAAATAAGAACCAGATGGGACTGCGCTTCACGTCGGAGTGTGATTTGAAACAGCTACCTTTTTTAGACATCCTCATCATTAAAAATCAAGACGGCTGTCTTGAGACTACAATATTCCGAAAGCCGACCCCGACGAATTCCCTCCTGAGGTGGGATAGCTGTCATCCTTTCCCCCTCAGGAGGGGAATTCCTCGGGGCCAGTACTTACGAGTAAGGAGAAATTGCTCCAAGGAGGTGGAATTTCAAAAACAGGCAGCAGATCTAAAAAAACGCTTTATGGACCGGGGTTACCCTAGTGGCACACTAACACCGGCCTATAAGGCCGCAAAAGCCCGCACTCGCAGTTCCCTTCTTATCCCAAAGGAAAAAAGTACAGACAATGTGTCTGTAACAGAGACACATTTAATCAGCACTTTTAATGAAGCCTCTGCAGGTGTAAGAGAAATCATCACCAAACACTGGCACGTACTCAGAATGGACCCTGACCTATGTACCACTATAAAAGAATACCCCAATATCACATACAGAAGGGGGAAGAGTGTACGTGATTGGACGGTGAATAGTCATTTCTCTCCCGAGCCAGCACAAAAAACGTGGCTGGACAGGGGGGTTCATGGTAATTACCGATGTGGAGGGTGCATAGCCTGTAAATTTATGCAGTGTGGAAAAACCTTTAAGAGTAGTAATACAGGGAAAACCTATGTTGTCAGGGATCTGATAAACTGTAAAACCATAGGGGTTGTTTATAAAATCACGTGCACATGCATGAAGGAATATGTTGGTAAAACAAAAAGGGAGCTGAGAAGGAGAATTGGCGAACATATAAATGACATTCACAACTGTCGAGACACTACAGTCTCGCGTCATGTACGTTCTGAGCATGATGGGGATCCAAGGTGCCTTTCTTTTATGGGCATAGAAAAAGTGAAGCGACCTTTAAGGGGTGGCGATTGGGATAAACGAATCCTTCAATGTGAGGCAAGATGGATATTCTACCTCAGGACGGTACATCCCAATGGCTTGAACGAGCAACAGAGCTATACATGTTTTATCTGATGATGAGGGTACTATGGCAACCAGAGTGTAACTGGGATGCCAATAGATTCACAACTCCTTTTTGTGTCCATTAATCTATGGCGGCTGTTCTATTGCACTCCGGCGTGGAGCGTGGGCACATTAGTGCCTGTACTATCATGGTTGAGCTGTGGGGTGTACTCCGATGTGGAGTGTGTGGGGGCACCAGTACCTATCATGTGTTGTGGGTGCGGTGTACCTTACATACCGTAAGATATAATAATGAGTGGACAGATGTTATATCAGTGGCACAAGATTGTAGGTGCTTTTACTGTCCCATATATCTTTTCCACCTGGCACTATCTGCATAACCAATTACGTGTTGATATCGGTGCGGTGGAGAATCTGCCAAAAAATCCATATTTAAATTATTATATTTTGTGAAGCTATCGTCCGGCATCCGAGACGTATCTCAGTGTGAAGTGCCTGCGCGTCGTCCGGTTACCTGGTGACGGAGGACGCTCTGACACAACTTCCGGCAGCCTGTGTGACTGTGTGACGCAGCTTCCGGTGGAGTGGAGCGCATGTTGACGGCGTGCGTTCCACATGCGTTCCACCGGGAGAGGGCGGAACAATAGGGCGGAAATAGCTGGAGGCGCTGAGTTTAAAAGGAGACACAGCAGTGTATGCTGTGTCCCCGCACTACTGGCATCTTGTGGTGAGGCGAGGCGAGGGTACTACTGGGGACACTTCCCTATACCTCGGAGGACGTGTACCACTGACCGTCCACACCGCTTTGTATCTACAAAGAAAGAAACTCTCTGCTGAAGCAGTAAGTTATAAACATATACCTAGGAATGCTATATGGATACATAGGAAATTGAAGCATTTTTAGTGACTGTGATTTTTGTACATATACTTTATTTTCTAGAAACCCTCTGACTTCAGTAAGCCCCTGATGAGTTTCATCCTTAATGGAACGAAACATGGCATGTAGGGCAACATACTGAGGGAAATTACAGGGAATAGGCCCCATTCAGGGACAGGTTCCGTATGGGGTCGCCCCTGTCGGGGCGGGTACTCCGTGTCGCTGAGGCAGGTCTATGAGAATAGCCCCTAACCATCCATATAGGGAGGGCTCTAGACCAGGGCATTATAGGAGAACATAGATTGCCATATCACCTGAAGCAATTTGGCCAGACTACTATATCATCTGAAGCACCTTGGCCACCAGTGCCCACACCACACAGGAGTACTACGCCATCCACCACCGAGTGAGTCACATGTCTACAAGACGGGGTAAGATCCACCCATTATCTTGCATCTTACAGACAATTCGGGATGGTGGTAATATGTGTATATATGTGTGTATGTAATACGTCCGTGTCCCACTACAATCATCAATGTTTTTAGTGATATTAGAGTAAAAGTTATATTTTAGATATACTCAGTCCACATGTGGTAAATACTATTATTGGAGGTGTGACCTATCTCTGCATATATACACCTGGTGCATAGAGATATACTTTTGTACTTAAGCCAGACTGGTTGCGATTTTTTTATTTTCCTGGTACAGACTAGGGCTGACATAATTGGCGATGGTGGGCGCTCTTCTGGCTGCACATTGGACCCCATCTACAACTATGTCAGTCCATTCCTTGTCATAAGCCAGGACAGGAAAATGTTTTTTTATAATAGAACATATTTGTTTAAACTCTGTGCTGTATTGAGTAACAAACAGATTATTCCTCCTGCTACTAGTATATCTGGAATTTTTATTATGATGTTTGTTATTGGTGACTGCAATACAGGGTTCACCCCCCATTTTTTCCAAAATGGTACCATGACCGTGGCATAGAAGGGGCCCGGCTATCACCATGATGTAATAGTACGTCCAAATGCGGGAAGTCACTTGCCGCTATGACATACTATTACATAATGTGTCGGGAAAGGGTTAAGAGGAAATATATGGGGGTGCACCTTGTCCAACTGGATAAAGAGAGCTATCTGAAGCAGCTTCAAGATAAAGAATGTACACCTTAATTTCCTGGATTTCTGCATTGATTAGAAATAAAACTGTTATCTAAATCACAATTATAGGCAAACATAATCTAGCTAAACTAATAACTAAGGGAGGCAAATCCAGCCAAAAATAAAATGAAAATGAAAATACCTTTGTAACATTTCTTTTTCCACGCATGAAAATATGACAAAATTTAAAAATAAAATGAAATCATTTACAGGTGAAACTCGAAAAATTAGAATATCGTGCAAAGTTCATTTATTTCAGTAATGCAACTTAAAAGGTGAAACTAACATATGAGATACTCATTACATGCAAAGCGAGATATTTCAAGCCTTTATTTGTTATAATTTGGAAAATTATGGCTTACAGCTTATGAAACCCCAAAGTAACAATTTTGAAGAACCTTTTACTCAGGGGGTATGGACTAATTAGCTGACTAGAGTGTGACACTTTGAGCCTAGAATATTGAAACTTTTCACAAAATTCCAATTTTAAGCTGCATTAATGCAATTCTTTTTAATTTGCATTACTGAAATAAACAGACTTTTGCACGATATTCTAATTTTTCGAGTTTCACCTATAATTTGCAATTTAATCTTTCTCTCAAGCAGGGGTAATTTGTGATAAAAATAAAATTTAAAAAAGCTTTTTGTCATTTGCCTTAGGTAGCAAAGCAGCCCAGGACAAAACTGAAACTTTTAGTACCATTGCTCAACACTATGGTGGTCATTTATTAAGACTGGCATTTTAGACGCCAGTCTCAATGAGCCCCTGCGCTGGCAGTGAATCCGCTGAAGTTATGTAGAGGCACCGGCTAATGATAATAATAGATGATAAAATGTTAATGTAAAAACCCCTTCACAGTGCTCTTAGTTCCCATGTACAGTACCGAATGTGAAGCCATTCCCTTCAAAGTACCTCAGCATCTCAGTGGAGTCTGCTAGGATAAAGGTGTGTGTGTGTGTGTGTGTGTATGTATGTGTATGTGTATATATATATCTATATATATAAGTAGGAAGGCACAAGGGACCATTGTTGACGGAAGCTATGTGCCACCGAGGTTCCTGGCCTCGGTGGAGTAAGAGACAGTTTTTATGTGTCAGCAGCAGTTGCTGTTTGACACCTTGCTATTTAGTATAGCTGTAATAGCTCATCCGGGACGGCTCTTACTGGGAGTAGTAAAAGTGCTGGGTGGGTGACTACTCCCCACGTTCCAGGCCGAGTCTTGACTGGCCTATAAAAACCCAGCCAGCAGTGTCAGCTGGGAGTGATTACCTCTCTCTGACAGAGGAGCTCTGGCAATCATTGGTGTGGGAACTGGGCCCTGTGCTGGGCTGAAAAGCTGAGACCTGTGTGTTGGGAGAGCAGGCCACTTAAAGCCTGCATTTTGACTGCTGGAGGCAGAACCGCAGACAAGGTGATTTTTTTTGTTATGCACGAACTTTCTACTTGGTGTGAATAAACACCAACCTTGCAAAGAGTTTTTAGGCAGTTTTTTGTTTGACCTTGAGCTGACGAAGCTGAGGCGAAACGCGCGTCGGGGTTCTTGCCTGCCTTGTGTTCGGTGTCTCAGCCCTTCATCATGTCTATGGGTATGTTCACGTTCCCAGTGGGTACTTTTGTGTAATAGTTTGTTATTTTGCAGTCTGCTATCCATGACCTGTTGTTTAGGGGCATATTCATTTGAAATTATTTAACGGATGGTATGTGATTATGTGCTCTAGAGCAGTGGTCCCCAACCACCGGTCCGCGGCCAAGGACCGGGCCCTGGATGATTGTTTGCCGGGCCGCGGCAATACAGACAAGGAGAAATGCAGGAGCCGGCAATCTCCATACCAGTATGACAATTCCTCAGGCAGCTGCTCCCAGCCAATCCCAGTCCTTCTTTCATGTACACCTGATGTGAGAGCAGCTATAACAGGCCCGCTGATTGGTTAGTGGTAAGACAAATGCTGATTGGCTATAAATGGATTGGGGGGCGGGGCTTAGCGCAGTCGGTAGTGTAGTGTTTTCAGGTTAGTGTGGCTTGCTGTACATTACTCGGGCTGGTGACTACCTGCAGTGCATGACCCTGTGTGCCGTGTGGGCCCGAGCTGCTGTCATGGGGTTGTCACTGTTACTGCCTGAGGTAGGTGATGCTTTGTGTTTGCATCATACAATAAGTTGGTTAAAAAAGCAACCTATAGCCTTAAGTGCACTATAAAGCCCTGCAAGCACTCAGCTATTTATGCCATGCAGACACTGAACAGATATTGTATGGGGGGGGGGGGGGGGGGGGGGGAATTGTTGCCCTATGCAGTATAATGGCACTATTTTGCCCACCCCATGTAGTATAATGTCACCATTCGGCCCACCCCATGCAGTATAATGTCACCATTTGGCCCACCTCATGCAGTATAATGTCACTATTTTGCCCACCCCATGTAGTATAATGTCACCATTCGGCCCACCCCATGCAGTATAATGTCACCATTTGGCCCACCTCATGCAGTATAATGTCACTATTTTGCCCACCCCATGTAGTATAATGTCACCATTCGACCCACCTCATGCAGTATAATGTCACCATTTGGCCCACCCCATGCAGTATAATGTCACCAATTGGTTCACCCCATGCAGTATAATGTCACCATTTGGCCCACCCCATGCAGTATAATGTCACCATTTGGCCCACCTCATGCAGTATAATGTCACCCCATGCAGTATAATGTCACCCCATGCATTATGTCACCTTGTCCCCAGCCACCTCGTACAGTATAATGCCTTTGTAGCCCCGTGCAATATAATGTCACCTTGGCCCCAGCCGCCTCATACATAGTGTTATATATTTTAATATGCACCTTTTTGTTATGTTCGTGAATCAGTCAGTGCTGACTAAACCACAACCCATTCTTCCCCCCCCCCCCACCCCACCCCCCGGTCCCTGGGAAAATCATCTTGCATGAAACCGGTCCTTGGTGCAAAAAAGGTTGGGGACCACTGCTCTAGAGTATTACCATTTAGGGCCCTACCAGTACACACTAACTCTCCACTGGGCTGTGCAGTGAGGTGAATATCACAGTCACTTGTAGCAGGTATTCACCTGATATTTTCTACTTGTGAATCACCTTACTGCATATTGCATGGACATGTATGTCATCTATTTGGCGGGTTTTTGAGGCACCGACGGGGGGGGACTACTGCATCCAGGTTGTTTTGCTGATTTTTCTCCATAGTAATTCTGTGAAAATGTCTTTAAATAATTTTTGATCAATTGATGATTTAATAAAATATTTATATTTTTATTGGGCATTCTATGTTATTCTAGCAATATTTTTAGGTTTATATGATTGGTTCTGGTTGCCCTCATTTACGGTATTGTAGGGAGGCCTCTTCTCCTTTTTCGGTTCTATGTTAATAAATATATATATATATATATATATATTTTTTTTTTTTTTTTTTTTTTTTATGCACTTGTATAGCGCTACTATATTCCGCAGCGCTTTACAGACATTAGCATCCAACTGTCCCCAGTGGGGCTCACAATCTAAGGTCCCCATCAGTATGTCTTTGGAGTGTGGGAGGAAACCGGGTAATTATATATATATATATATATATATATATATATATATATAAAAAGGGAAAGTAGCGGCGGCACTGGAAACAAGCAATATGGGTGCTATGCCCAGGGATATTGCTGCTTACCCCAGATGTACAGGAACGAAGAAAGGACAGCACTCCAAGTAAAAATATACTGGTCTTTAATCACCCATGCAGATGGCAACGTTTCAGCTCCAAACAAGAGCCTTTTTCAAGCAATGAACACAGTGTATGCTGGGGTATATATAGTCCAACCCCCATTACATCATGATACAATCAATCAACAATAAAATATACAATTTAAAGTGCAAAAGTGCATATACAATCTCCATATGTAAATACAATTGTGTAATACCCATAAGTAAAAGATGATATAATAATACATCAGAAATATAATATATGGTGTACATATTATGACCTACAACGAGGTAATTGGTGATAAGAGACAGGTGTACACAATAGTGCAAGTAATAAAAATGATGATGCCGCAAAGAAAGAAAGAAAGTGTTGACATACCCAGCGCCGTCCACCGCATCAAACATGTCGCATATCAATCGAACCGGCGTTCGGAAACAGATAGTGCGCAGACGCCAACCGCGTCCAGTCACGGCATGACGTCACCAACAATAGTTGCGGAGACACGCGCACGGACATGCGCACTACTGCCAAGAAGCTCGGTCGGCCATATTGTAAAAGGTCATTGTGTCCCACCACTGTGTATGCGCATAAGGACAGGACAGCGCAACACGGGAATACAAGCCGTGCTATACAACAAGTATATAAAGAGGGGGCAAGGAAGGGCACTGTATCTCAAAGGACACAGGTCCCACCATCCATGGGCGAACAGTGGAGACCGCAACACGAGTGTCACGATCCTCACCCAGATCACCCACAGATCCCCCCAAAACAAACATGTTTCAATATACCGCAGTGTGGACTGACACAAAATGTAAATCGCTTCTTTTTTATATTCACAGATTTTTTATATTCACAGATTGGAATGATGCTGCGGAATCAAGATGTGTGACGTACCCGGTGCACATACACTGTATCCACATGTCCTCACTTGTCTATATGAGTGCCCTCATTGTGACTTGTTATTTTGGTTCGGCCAGTTTTTCATCGCCTCGATTTACATTTTGTGTCAGTCCACACTGCGGTATATTGAAACATGTTTGTTTTGGGGGGATCTGTGGGTGATCTGGGTGAGGATCGTGACACTCGTGTTGTGGTCTCCACTGTTCGCCCATGGATGGTGGGACCTGTCTCCTTTGAGATACAGTGCCCTTCCTTGCCCCCTCTTTATATACTTTTTGTATAGCACGGCTTGTATTCCCGTGTTGCGCTGTCCTGTCCTTATGTGCATGGACATGCGCATACACAGTGGTGGGACACAATGACCTTTTACAATATGGCCGACCGAGCTTCTTGGCAGTAGTGCGCATGTCCGTGCGCGTGTCTCCGCAACTATTGTTGGTGACGTCATGCCGTGACTGGACGCGGTTGGCGTCTGCGCACTGTTTCCGAACGCCGGTTCGATTGATATGCGACATGTTTGATGCGGTGGACGGCGCTGGGTATGTCAACACTTTCTTTCTTTCTTTCTTTCTTTCTTTCTTTCTTTCTTTCTTTCTTTCTTTCTTTCTTTGCGGCATCATCATTTTTATTACTTGCACTATTGTGTACACCTGTCTCTTATCACCAATTACCTCGTTGTAGGTCATAATATGTACACCATATATTATATTTCTGATGTATTATTATATCATCTTTTACTTATGGGTATTACACAATTGTATTTACATATGGAGATTGTATATGCACTTTTGCACTTTAAATTGTATATTTTATTGTTGATTGATTGTATCATGATGTAATGGGGGTTGGACTATATATACCCCAGCATACACTGTTCATTGCTTGAAAAAGGCTCTTGTTTGGAGCTGAAACGTTGCCATCTGCATGGGTGATTAAAGACCAGTATATTTTTACTTGGAGTGCTGTCCTTTCTTCATATATATATATATATATATATATATATATATATATATATATATATATACACACACACACACTCACCTAAAGAATTATTAGGAACACCATACTAATACGGTGTTGGACCCCCTTTTGCCTTCAGAACTGCCTTAATTCTACGTGGCATTGATTCAACAAGGTGCTGATAGCATTCTTTAGAAATGTTGGCCCATATTGATAGGATAGCATCTTGCAGTTGGAGATTTGAGGGATGCACATCCAGGGCACGAAGCTCCCGTCCCACCACATCCCAAAGATGCTCTATTGGGTTGAGATCTGGTGACTGTGGGGGCCATTTTAGTACAGTGAACTCATTGTCATGTTCAAGAAACCAATTTGAAATGATTCGAGCTTTGTGACATGGTGCATTATCCTGCTGGAAGTAGCCATCAGAGGATGGATACATGTTCTCATTCTGTTTACGCCAAATTCGGACTCTACCATTTGAATGTCTCAACAGAAATCGAGACTCATCAGACCAGGCAACATTTTTCCAGTCTTCAACAGTCCAATTTTGGTGAGCTTGTGCAAATTGTAGCCTCTTTTTCCTATTTGTAGTGGGAATGAGTGGTACCCGGTGGGGTCTTCTGCTGTTGTAGCCCATCCGCCTCAAGGTTGTGCGTGTTGTGGCTTCACAAATGCTTTGCTGCATACCTCGGTTGTAACGAGTGGTTATTTCAGTCGACGTTGCTCTTCTATCAGCTTGAATCAGTTGGCCCATTCTCCTCTGACCTCTAGCATCCACAAGGCATTTTTGCCCACAGGACTGCCGCATACTGGATGTTTTTCCCTTTTCACACCATTCTTTGTAAACCCTAGAAATGGTTGCGCGTGAAAATCCCAGTAACAGCAGATTGTGAAATACTCAGACCGGCCCGTCTGGCACCAACAACCATGCCACGCTCAAAATTGCTTAAATCACCTTTCTTTCCCATTCTGACATTCAGTTTGGAGTTCAGGAGATTGTCTTGACCAGGAGCACCCCCCTAAATGCATTGAAACAACTGCCATGTGATTGGTTGACTAGATAATTGCATTAATGAGAAATAGAACAGGTGTTCCTAATAATTCTTTGTGTGTGTGTGTGTGTGTGTGTGTGTGTGTGTGTGTGTGTGTGTGTGTGTGTGTGTGTGTGTGTGTGTGTGTGTGTGTATGTATATATATATATATATATATATATATATATATAGATAGAAGTGAAGGGCGAGCACTCAACAGTTGGACCACGATAATATGATTAAAAATTTATTAAATCACAATAATACAACGCGTATGTAATAACTAAAATCTACAAAACTAAATAGAATCTGTAGACATAAAATCCTAAATGACACAAATGAAGGTAAATAGTAGTAGAAGTCCCTTAGTATCAATTGTAACTGATAGACAATAAGAGCCGCAGATGGCTACACTTGATTTCCAGTGCGCACGCTGAAATAGCTGGTAGTAGCGAATCCTGGCATGCTGTTACTATATTGTCAAATCCAATGCGCATAAATATATCAATTGTATTAAAGACCAGGGGTCCAATGCGCAAACAGAAGCTACTAGCAGTATCTAGTTCCTGTGCACTGCTGTTGTGCTTCCAAGTCCAATGCGCCTAGCAATGAGGTAGAAAGTTCTTGCGTACTAATACTAGTAGTTAGCAGACAAATTCCTGCTTGCGTAACAACCCATGTCCTCAATGGAATTTTGTATCGTGGATATACACGCTTAGCAAATGGTTAGTTCTTCACATAAAGGTTTCGACCGAAGTCTTCCTACCTTCCCCTCGGTTCGTATAACAATTGCCTCTATCGACGTGCCGTATAGACAGACAGCATGGAACGCTCCCGGTCTCTCGCTTGTGATTCCTGTCGCAAGTTGGTCCAAGATCTCGCGGTATTGTGAGCGTGATCTGTATCCGGACGTCAGAGAGCGGAGATTTCTGTAGTTCCTATGCTCTGCGTGTTAAATATCCAAATTCATCTATTCAGATGTAGTTTGCATGGCCATGCATTAGGTGCGGAGGTGCTACTTCAACAGGTGTGCGGCCCAGACGCGTTTCGAGAGTCCTTCTCCCTTCGTCAGTGGTACAGCATCACCTGTAAGCCTCCGCCTTTTATATCGTAGACAAGCACCAAAACCTGGATCACTGGATTCACTTCAAACATTAAAAAATCGCATGCGTTTTATTGTGCGTTTTCCATGCGGTTTTTTTGGGGGGTATGCGTTTTTTCCTGAAATAGCTTCTTTATTCCATTCTATAAAGCTAATATACATTCAGTTTGCTGTTACTCATTGTCTGTATAAATAATCAGCTATTATTGTCAATCTCATATTATAGCAATATCACAATGCTAGAATGCTATTGGTTTAAAAGTGTTATACCTCTTCAACCTTAAATGGAGTTTCTATATACTATCTAGATCTATGTAGTCATAAATATTTGTAATTTCATTGTTAAATATAATATAATATAATATAAAATGTATATAATATACAGCAGATAAATCAATACATAATAAAGAAATATATGATATGATAAAAACCTTATGGCTGATCACCATCTGTGATGGCACTAAAACCTTTAATAATGATTAAAAAGATAAAATGTATAAAAATAAGAGGTAGAGAGACTGTTCCAAAATTCTCAGTCTGGTTTTGTTAGAGATGTACAGATATGGGGATCTCACATATACCCCAATACAGTGAGATCCCCATATCTGTACATCTCTAACAAAACCAGACTGAGAATTTTGGAACAGTCTCTCTACCTCTTATTTTTATACATTTTATCTTTTTAATCATTATTAAAGGTTTTAGTGCCATCACAGATGGTGATCAGCCATAAGGTTTTTATCATATCATATATTTCTTTATTATGTATTGATTTATCTGCTGTATATTATATACATTTTATATTATATCATATTTATATTTAACAATGAAATTACAAATATTTATGACTACATAGATCTAGATAGTATATAGAAACTCCATTTTAGGTTGAAGAGGTATAACACTTTTAAACCAATAGCATTCTAGCATTGTGATATTGCTATAATATGAGATTGACAATAATAGCTGATTATTTATACAGACAATGAGTAACAGCAAACTGAATGTATATTAGCTTTATAGAATGGAATAAAGAAGCTATTTCAGGAAAAAACGCATACCCCCAAAAAAACCGCATGGAAAACGCACAATAAAACGCATGCGATTTTTTAATGTTTGAAGTGAATCCAGTGATCCAGGTTTTGGTGCTTGTCTACGATATAAAAGGCGGAGGCTTACAGGTGATGCTGTACCACTGACGAAGGGAGAAGGACTCTCGAAACGCGTCTGGGCCGCACACCTGTTGAAGTAGCACCTCCGCACCTAATGCATGGCCATGCAAACTACATCTGAATAGATGAATTTGGATATTTAACACGCAGAGCATAGGAACTACAGAAATCTCCGCTCTCTGACGTCCGGATACAGATCACGCTCACAATACCGCGAGATCTTGGACCAACTTGCGACAGGAATCACAAGCGAGAGACCGGGAGCGTTCCATGCTGTCTGTCTATACGGCACGTCGATAGAGGCAATTGTTATACGAACCGAGGGGAAGGTAGGAAGACTTCGGTCGAAACCTTTATGTGAAGAACTAACCATTTGCTAAGCGTGTATATCCACGATACAAAATTCCATTGAGGACATGGGTTGTTACGCAAGCAGGAATTTGTCTGCTAACTACTAGTATTAGTACGCAAGAACTTTCTACCTCATTGCTAGGCGCATTGGACTTGGAAGCACAACAGCATTGCACAGGAACTAGATACTGCTAGTAGCTTCTGTTTGCGCATTGGACCCCTGGTCTTTAATACAATTGATATATTTATGCGCATTGGATTTGACAATATAGTAACAGCATGCCAGGATTCGCTACTACCAGCTATTTCAGCGTGCGCACTGGAAATCAAGTGTAGCCATCTGCGGCTCTTATTGTCTATCAGTTACAATTGATACTAAGGGACTTCTACTACTATTTACCTTCATTTGTGTCATTTAGGATTTTATGTCTACAGATTCTATTTAGTTTTGTAGATTTTAGTTATTACATACGCGTTGTATTATTGTGATTTAATACATTTTTAATCATATTATCGTGGTCCAACTGTTGAGTGCTCGCCCTTCACTTCTAAATTACTTTACCAATTACTATTAGAGGTTGGGTGTTCCTCTTATCGGGTTAGCAGCACCTATTCCAGAACCCTGCCTGAAGTGAGCCACCATTTTCTGCAGTTTGTTGAGATATATATATATATATATATATATATATATATATATATATATATATATATTTATATATTTATACACACACACACACACTAGCAGAAAGACCCGGCTTCGCACGGGTATATTTCGTCTATTTCATTTCATGTTTGTATGTGTCGTTAAAAGATATCGACAGTAGCCACTATAACAGTGACATCTACAGTACCCCGCCCCTTTAACAGTGACTTCCACAGCGGTCTGCCCCTGAACAGTAACATCCAAAGCTCCCTACCCTTTAACAGTGACATTAACAGCAGCCATCCCTTTATTAGTGTCCTCCACCCGTCTCCTTAACAGTGATTTCCACTATAACCCGCCCCTTTAAGTGACCTCCACAAAGCTCCGTTCCCTTAAAATGTGACCTCCATAACACCCCGCCCCCTTAACAGTGACCTCCACAGCATCCCTTCCCCTTAAAAGGGACCTCCACAGCATTTCACCCCCTTAACAGTGACCTCCACAGCAGCCCGCCCCCTTATTAGTGACCTCCACAGTACCCTGTCCCCTTAACAGTGGCCTCTACAGCAATCTGCCCCTTAACACTGACCTCCATAGCGGACCATCCCCTTAACTGTGACCTCCAAAGCAGCCTGCCCCTAGGGTGGCCAGAGGTCCGGTTTTAGGCTGGACAGTCCGGCTTTCAGACTCCGTCCTCCATCCGGCGAAGGGCCTGGACGGACACAGGGATGTCCTTTTGAACAGCTCACTCTCAGACAGCAGCACTGTGCTGTCTGAGCATGAGCTGCAGGGAGAAAGTCGCCCTGCCTCCCACCCCTGCAGCTGACAGAAGTTGATTTTTACCTTCATTTTTTCAAATCCGTCCGCTGCAGAGTTGGAGGGGGCGTGACCTAAATTGACTGGGGCGTGGCTTAGCTGGGCTGGGGGCGGGGTTTTTAAGTCCATCTTTTGAGGGTAGCCACCCTGCCTATCCCCCTACCCCCTTAACAGTGACTTCCAGAGCACTCCGATCCCTTAACAGTGTCTTCCACAGCGCCCTGCACCTTTTAAAGCTGACCTACAGCAGTGAAGAAAAATGGCTGGATTGTTATGGAAACCTGGTGTAAAACTGTGTATGTGGAGACTAAGGGTTGCAAGCTTCTGATAAGGGTTATATGACCAGGCTTCTATTGGCTAATGCAATTTTTGAGAATATCTCAGGAACGGTACATGCTAGAGAGCTGAGACCTGGTCTAAAACCTTCCCGGACACCTGATGCTTTAGACGACACTGACATAATGCTGTCAGTGTTATACAATAGATTCCAGAACTGTAAGGGTTACATAGCATCATAAATCAATATAATGCTATGTGATGACGGCAGTGCTGGGAGTTCAGGCTGGGAATTGCACTGCGGACTCGCAGCGTGACACTTGTCTGCAATGGGCCTAAAGGAAATGGCACTGGTGCTACATGAGTGCTCATGAGATAGCAGCATCTTGGGCACACAGATCTAGCATCCAATATGTATTACTCACTTACATGAGAAAAGTCTGAAACCAGGGCCAGGTTGTAAACTGCATATTTTTCCCGGCGCCTCCACAACGGCACTTACAGGAGGGTGTCTCTGCCCCCAGGACAGAAAACAACGCAGAAGCACAAGATTTAAAGGGACTCCTCCCCTTACCTATTCAGTCGTTGTTTCCTGTCCTCGGTTATGCGTGGAAGCCTCTCCTGAAGTTCCAGGAACATCTCTCTTATCGCCCAGCCTTAATCTCAGAGCAGAACGCCCCATGATGTGGGAGGGCTGGAGCAGGGAATGGGTATCTCAGGGACTCATTGCCTCCTTCACTTGTTCCTAGGATTAAGCCCTGCTTGCAGGCTTCCCCGGGCATCCGCGCGCAGTTCTCAGGTGAGGGGAACTCGCGTGGGATTCGGCGTGATGACGTCACCAGGCGAGATTTTCCCTGGGGAAGATAATCTCATGATATTGCGGCACTTCCGGTGGCACGGCTTTCAAAAGGAGTGGGGCAGAGCGAGAGGCGGCACGGCGGTCGCCAGCAAGGATATTGCCTCTGACAAGGTACCCTCGCTCTGTTCCTGCACCATACTTGCAGCCATGCTTGCGCCAGTAGACGCGGGTGCCGCTAAGAAGCCTGTGGATCCCTCTGTCTTAGCCCTCAGCCCGGTAAGACTCCTACCTTGGGTTTAGGGTACGTGAACTCACTGGGTGTTTAGCACTTTTCCTTAATATCCACCCCTGGTGTAGGTGTCAGTCTCTCCTTTCCTGGCCCTATAAGAATTTTTACCTTGTTCTTTTAGGGCAGAGAGACCATGATGCCTAAGCCAGAAAGTGGAGACCCATGCCACAAAAAATGTACCATATGCCGCAAGTCGTTCTCCTCTAAATCCAAAAAACCCTTGCGTCCTAAGTGCACTGAAAGGGTGGTTATGGAAGAATCGCCTTCCTTCCTTGAAAGCATGAGAGCCATGATAAAGGAAGAAGTCAATGCAGCGGTGGACTCAAAAATTACACCCCAATCCCCAGGCCCATCCACCTCTCGTAGGTCTCCTGCTTCTAATACAGCAATTTTACCTAGATGAAGGGGAACTACTATCCGATCCGGGGTCCTCCTCCTTTGAGGATGGTACTGGGAAACCTTTGTTTCTTCCTGAACAAACAGAGGGACTTCTAAAAACTATAAGAGCCAACATGAATATAGAAGACATCAAGGAAACTCATTCAATGCAAGATGTTTCAGGGGCTGGGTGAAAGGAAGAAGAGATCCTTTCATATCTATAACAGAGCCCTAAAATCCAAGGAATGGAGGGACCCAGAATAAAAGATCGGCCGTAACTAATACCTTCAAAAGGAAATATCCCTTTTTAGATTCTGACTCTCTAATCTTTGGGATAAGACACCAAAAGTAGACGCCCCAGTGGCACGTATTTCTAAAAAATCTTCCCTCCCGTTTAAAGATACAGGTCTCCTTAGAGATCCCATGGATAAAAAATTTCTAAATTTGCTAAAGAAATCATGTGAGACAAATACCGCCATGTTATGCCCCAGCATAGCATCCACTTGTACAGCCAGATCATTATCTGTCTGGCTAGACCAGCTAGGAGATCACCTAGCAGCAGGAACCCCTAGAGAGGAAATCTTAGCCTCCTTACCTACGTTAAGAAATGCATCCAACTTCCTGGCGGATGCATCAGCCGATTTAGTCAGATTCTCTGCTAGGTCTGCTGCTTTATCTAATGCAACCAGAAGAGCGATCTGGCTTCGTTCATGGTCGGGGGATGAAAGTTCAAAAAATTTACTTTGTTCAATACCATGTGAGGGAGACAGATTATTTGGCTCAACCCTGGATGACATACTGGAGAGAGTCTCTGAAAAGAAAAAAGGTTTTCCCATTGGAAAACCGTTACTTCCATCAAAGATGGTCCTTTCAAAACCAGAAAAGATCTAAGTTTAGCCAGAAAAAGAGAGAGGGGTCAAGAAGGTGGTAGCCATCCAGGGGCAGGGGAAGAGGATTCATCTTTAACCCTGAAAATTCCTCCAGCTCTAAGCAATGACGCCATATACCAGGTGGGGGGGTAGACTACAACATTTCGCTCCCATCTGGCAAAGTATCGGGGCCTCCCCATGGGTGGTAGATACTTTAAAACAGGGCCTAAAACTGGAATTTCTATCCTATCCCCCCGACTGGTTTTCTATAAAAATAAAATAAAAATGCCTCAGAAATAAAAGCAGTCTTGTCTGGAGTCAGAGATACAGAGATATTATCGCTAGTAGACAAAGTAATTCAGCCGGTTCCAAAAAATCAACAAGGCAAAGGTTATTATTCTCCCGTATTCCTTATACAAAAGCAAAATGGATCCTTCTGTTTAATAATAAGTTGAAAGTCCTTAAACAAATCCATAATCTACAAAAGATTCAAAATGGAATCAATAAAATCTACAATAAATGTTCTCCCACAAGACTGCTTCATGGCCACTATAGACCTTCAAGAGACATATTATCAAGTCCCAATAAACTACGACCATTGGAAATTTCAGAGAATTGCAGTATTCATGAAGAACCAGTTATACCACTTTCAGTTCACAGCCCTCCCTTTCAGGCTATCCTCAGCCCCGAGAGTATTCTCAAAAATTATGATCGAGGTAACAAAATACCTCCACTTACAAGGAATCCAGATCATCCCATATTTGGACGATTTCCTAATAGCTTCTCCATCACAGGAAATCCTACAATCCCACCTTTTCCAGGTCCAAGAATGTTTCTCCACCCTGGGTTGGGTAATAAATGTCAAAAAATCTGACTTGGTTCCAGACCAGAGGAAACTCTTCCTAGGAGTTCTCTTGGACTCTCATCATCTAATTGTCACGGCGGACGTGCACTCAGACTCACAGATAAACCACCAACCAGGCTCTGGGCGAGAGACAAGGGAAGGGTCACCTCCTAGCTAATCCCTGACCTCTTTCCCTGCACTGCTCAGCCCACATACAGACCTTGGTGGTAGGTATGATGTGTCCCCGTGCCTGGGCTGAAACACCCTAAATTCCCTGAGATTGTGAAGAGGGGAAATAGGAGCAGCCTGCTCGCACAGAACCTGGATGGGAGAGATGACACAAAACAACCAAACTAGAAACCACACTTATCTTTCTGAGCTGGAACAGACAACCTTCCTTCCTAGCTTCCAAGACCAAAGTTATTCCTATAATCCGCTCAGAGCACTGGGATGGTGTGCTATTTAAACTAATGACCCCACCCAGTGCACCTGATGAGAGGTGGATCCAGCACGGCTCCAAAACAAACACTAAACTCGTGCTGCTATCCTGGCCGACCTCCGCACATCGTCAGAGCGGGGCATGACAGTACCCCACCTTCTACGGGTGACCTCCGGACACCCCGGACCAACCTTATCCGGATGGGACCTATGAAAGGCCCTCACCAGTCGGCTGGCGTTGACATCCAGCGCCGGAACCAACATCCTCTCCTCAGGGCCGTATCCTCTCCAGTGGACCAGGTACTGGAGAGAACCCTGAAGAACTTTAGAGTCTAGAATCCCGGAGATCTCAAACTCCAAGTTTTCCTCGACTAGAACAGGAGGAGGAGGCAATGGCGATGGTTCCACCGGTCTCACGTATTTTTTTTGTAAAGACCTGTGGAACACATAATGGATCCTCCAAGTCTGCGGGAGATCCAGCCGAAACACTACAGGATTGATCACCGCAGAAATTTTATATGGACCAATAAATCTTGGACCCAGTTTCCAAGATGGCACTCTCAATTTGATATTCTTAGTGGACAACCACACCAGATCACCCACACACAGGTCCGGACCAGTCACACGTCTCTTGTCAGCCATTCGGTTATACCTCTCAGAATCTCTCCTCCTCTGGCATCCCAGAGGAACTAGTCCCAGAAAAGGTACCAAACTGAGGATGGCAACCGTATGCGCCAAAAAATGGCGACTTACCCGTGGACTCCTGCCTACGGTTATTCCACGCAAATTCTGCTAAGGACAAGAATGAGGACCAGTCCTCCTGATTCTCAGCCACAAAACACCTCAAGTAGGTCTCCAGGTTTTGATTAGTACGCTCCGTCTGACCATTCGACTGCGGATGAAAAGCCGAAGAGAATAAAAGTTGAATGCCAAGCCAAGAGCAGAACGCCCTCCAAAACCTGGAGACAAACTGCGTGCCCCTATCAGAGACCACATCCGAAGGAATACCATGCAATTTCACAATATTATCCACAAAAATCTGCACAAGAGTCTTAGCGTTAGGCAGACTAGTTAGTGGTATAAAGTGAGCCATTTTACTGAAACAGTCAACTACCACCAAAACCACTGTTCTCCCGGAGGAACTCGGCAGATCCGTAATAAAGTTCATAGACAAATGCGTCCAAGGACGAGACGGAATAGACAATGGAAGAAGTGAACCAGCCGGTCGAGTATAAGCCACATTTGACCGAGCGCAGGTTTCACAAGCTGTCACGTAATTCTCAATGCTCTTACGTAACCCTGGCCACCAGAACCTCCGGGATACTAGATCACAGGTGGACTTACCACTAGGATGTCCAGCGAGGAAAGTATTGTGATGTTCTCTGAACACCTTGTATCGCAGGCCCTCAGGAACAAACAACCTCCCTGGGGGACAAGAACCAGGAGCCCCCTCCTGGGCTCCCAACACCTCCATCTCCAATTCATCGTACAGAGCGGAGACCACCACCCCATCCGCTAAAATCGGCGCAGGATCCTCTGAATCACCTCCCCCAGGAAAGCTGCGAGACAAGGCATCTGCCTTGACGTTCTTGACCCCTGGGCGAAAGGTAACCACAAAATTTAACCTGGTAAAAAACAGTGACCATCTGGCCTGCCTAGGGTTGAGACGCTTGGCAGATTGCAGGTAAGCCAAATTCTTATGGTCTGTATATACCGTAACTGGGTGAGATGCCCCCTCCAACCAGTGACGCCATTCCTCAAAGGCCAACTTGATAGCCAACAACTCTCTATCTCCAACATCATAATTCCTCTCGGCGACCGAGAGCTTCTTGGAGAAAAAGGCACACGGGACCCACTTGCCAGGAGATGAACCCTGTGACACCACCGCTCCAACCCCCACCTCTGATGCATCAACCTCCACTACCAAAGGCTGAGACACATCCGGCTACACCAGAATGGGAGCAGACGCAAAACGCTCCTTAATAGCCGAAAAGGCCTGCAATGCTTCATCCGACCAGACAGACGTCGGCGCCCTTCTTGGTCATATCAGTGAGAGGTTTTACTATGGCAGAATAATTCAAAATAAATTTTCTATAATAATTCGTAAACCCCAAGAACCGCATCAAAGCTATCTGATTCTCTGGTCGGTCCCACTCCAGAACCGCCCGAACCTTTTCGGGGTCCATACGAAAACCAGAATCAGAAAGCAGGTATCCCAAGAACGGAAGCTCTTGCACCGCAAACAAACATTTCTCCAATTTGGCATATAATTTATTCTCCCGAAGGATTGTCAAAACCTGTCTCACATGATCCTGATGGGTCTTCAGATCAGGAGAATAAATTAAAATGTCATCCAGGTAAACTACTACGAAGCTCCTCACCAAATGATGAAAAATGTCATTGACGAATCGCTGAAATACTGCTGGCGCGTTAGTCAACCCAAAAGGCATAACCAGGTTCTCAAAATGCGTATTGAAGGCCGTTTTCCACTCATCCCCCTCCTTGATTCTGATCAGATTGTAGGCCCTTCAAATCCAACTTGGAGAACACCTTGGCTCCAACAATCTGATCAAAAAGATCAGAGATCAAAGGCAGGGGATATGGACTGTAATACGGTTCAATTCACGGAAATCCAAACACTGTCTCAGTGATCCATCCTTTTTCTTCACAAAGAACAAACCTACTGCCACTGGAGACTTAGATGGTCTAATATGACCCTCTAGGGATAGCCCCTGCAAGAGGTCAACCAGTGCTTCAATTGACGCCATCAAAAAACCGCTGAGTAATGGCAGTCACAGTATGGCAGATTATAATGTCACGGCGGACGTGCACTCAGACTCACAGATAAACCACCAACCAGGCTCTGGGCGAGAGACAGGGGAAGGGTCACCTTCTAGCTAATCCCTGACCTCTTTCCCTGCACTGCTCAGCCCACATGCAGACCTTGGTGGTAGGTATGATGTGTCCCCATGCCTGGGCTGAAACACCCTAAATTCCCTGAGATGGTGAAGAGGGGAAATAGGAGCAGCCTGCTCGCACAGAACCTGGATGGGAGAGATGACACAAAACAACCAAACTAGAAACCACACTTATCTTTCTGAGCTG
Organism: Bufo bufo; assembly: GCF_905171765.1. Classification (NCBI taxonomy): domain Eukaryota; kingdom Metazoa; phylum Chordata; class Amphibia; order Anura; family Bufonidae; genus Bufo; species Bufo bufo. The sequence continues at coordinate 249,414,139 of NC_053390.1, read as the reverse complement.
GAACAGACAACCTTCCTTCCTAGCTTTCAAGACCAAAGTGATTCCTATAATCTGCTCAGAGCACTGGGATGGTGTGGTATTTAAACTAATGACCCCACCCAGTGCACCTGATGAGAGGCGGATCCAGCACGGCTCCAAAACAAACACTATACTCGTGCTGCTATCCTGGCCGACCTCCGCACATCGTCAGAGCGGGGCATGACACTAATGTCTTTTCTCCCCCTAGAGAAGCAAGATTGTCTTGTTCAGAACATTCATCAGTTCTGCAGCCAGAAGATGTCCTCCATAAGGAACATCATGACCATCCTAGGTCTCCTGACGTCTACAATCCCGTCAGTCAGATGGGCCCAAAGCCACACAAGGATCCTTCAAGCGTTCCTTCTTTCCTCCTTGGACGTCACCAACTCTACGCTAGAGAAACAAATCTTCATTCCCAGGTCAGTAAAGGGGTCTTTAATGTGGTGGAGAATCCAAAGAAATCTGCAGACGGGAGTATATTGGCATCGAGAAACACAGATGATAATGACCACGGATGCCAGCAGTCGAGGGTGGGGTGGTCACTCAGAAGGGAGAATAGTTCAGGGAACATGGGCGAAAAAGATGGAAATTGCCTCATCCAACTTAAAAGAACTGACAGCGATTTACTATGTCATTATGTCCCTTCATACTCCCTTATCTCCAAAAGATATAAGGGTATTCTCAGACAATACCACGGCGGTCGCCTACTTAAACAAGCAAGGTGGAACCAAAAGCCGTCCCTTAGCAGCTGTGGCAAGAGACATCTTCCTTTTGGCAGAGAAAAACCTAACATCACTATCAGCAGTACATGTCAAGGGAGAGGATAATGCGATTGCCGATTACCTCAGTCGCCACACATTAAAAGAAGGAGAATGGTCTCTGAATCATCACATTTTTCAAAAGATCTGCGAGAAATGGGGAGTTCCGGACCTAGACCTGTTTGCCACAAAAAGCAACAGACAGACGAAGTTTTGCTCCCTGTCCAAACAGGATCAACCATTATGGGTGGATGCACTTTCCTGACCATGGCCCAAGTCCCTCCTCTATGCCTTTCCTCCCTTCATCAGAGCCTTTGGGATCAAACTGAAAGTAGAAGAAGAAAGAGCCAGAGTAATATTCATTGCTCCCTTCTGGCCACGAAGATCGTGGTTTCCGCTTCTAATCAGACTCTGTGCAGGGATATTCAGGACTCTCCCGTCAACACCAGACTGGTAAGTCATCGCAAAATAGGCCAGCTAAATTTGATGGCCTGAAGGCTGAACGCCTCACCTTAAAAAAGAAAGGCTTATCAGACGCTGTAATCTCCACATTTATGTTAAGTTGAAAGCCCATAACATCAAAGATCTACCTAAGGACTTGGAACACTTTCCTATCCTTGAAAAATTTATGGAAATAGCTCACTAACTGCACAAACACGGAAGGTGCACAATCTAATGAATTCACTCATCAAATAATGTAACTCTCAATAAAAGATTGGCACACTCGTACATACGGAGCCACACGGAATCTGAACAATTTATTATTACTATGTCTAGTTAAAATACAATAAAAAAATGCACATATAATAAAATATCAAAAATAAAAATGAATTAAATATATGATATATAATAGATTCAATGTTGCTTGGGTTATCTTATTGCGGATACTGGCTGGTATAAGTGTCTGCAAAAGATTACAAATGCCCTAGGTATTTCTTTGGCCTACTCTGCTGGTATGCAAGCGGCTATAATATCATATAATAGCAGTCACCAAATTTAAGCTATCTTACAGACAATAGGTATCTGGTTAATGCGTAAAGTAATAGATGTAGGATTACACCCATATGTGAATATCTGTTGTATCTCAGCAGCGGACCACCGGTACACCGATGTGTACCACTACTTGTCAATACAGTCCATATGCTTCCCAAATGTCCTGTTGTTAATTCTCATGAGAATATTCACAAAATGTTGAAAAAAAAGTGGTAGGAATAGCTCACTCTTATGTGACAGGGAACAGGTGCTCTAGTCCAAATAGCTGTATCACCTGTACAGAGAAAAATATTGGAATTCATTGTAAATTGCGGACTGGCACTCTGTATGCGTGGTTACAAATGAATACACAATAAATGATAAATATGGTGATCACACTCAATTTAATAAAACCAATCTTAAAAACTGTTATAAAATTCCATAAAAACATCAATCAAACACATGCATGCTCACACATTAAATATTAAATGGGAAAAAATACACAATATATCGTATATGCAAGTGGTTCCTGAAATAGATGAGAGTTACTTCCCAATGAGACTAACTGAATCTTTGTATTGATTCAAAAGTCTGCATAAAGTGCACTAATAATTCATGTAATTGTAACTTGCAGCTTGTAGGCCAAGATATCCTTAAAAGGGATGAGAAACAATCCTGGATACAATTGCGGTTTACTTGCGGTTTAAATGTCCAGTAAATCAAGCACTTACTTTCTGTCCATGATAGTAAATCAAGTACTAGTTTGAACTGTAATGACCCCCTATACCAGGGGTACTCAACTGGCGGACCGCGGTCCAAATACAGACCGCGGCCGCCAGTTGTCCGGACCCCGGCCATCCTTCAGAGCGCTCCTCCTCTCCTGCACACTGTACCGTGCAGGAGGAGGAGCTTACCGGCGCACTTCCTCCTTCCCAGGGGCGCAGTGAGAGACGGCTCCCTCCACATGCAGGCACCAGCGCTTTCATCCAGCACCTGCAGGTAGAGGGAGCTTTCTCCCTCAGTGCGCTCACAGGTCCCTCCTCCCCTGCAGCAGCACATAAGGGAGCTTCAAGCTCCAAAGGACACTTACGTGCTGCTGGAGAGGGGAGGGACATCACCACTGCCACCAATGAAATAAATGTCACATTTGGGAAGGAAGGGGGGGTGTGGAGAGGGAGGGCTACTGAGAGGCGGGAACACGTCACTGACTGCAGGAAAGGACTCCAGTCAGTGTCGTGTACCCATCTCTCCTGGGCCATCTTCTTTAGGTAACCTGATTAAATAAAGTGATTAATCCCCATCAAACCATGATAGTTTTGTTCCGCATCCAATTCCCATTATTGGGGCATTGGATGCGGACCCCTTAGTTTCAATGGAGCGGAAAAAGATGCAGACAGCACACAGTGTGCTGTCTGCATCTCTTGTGGCCCCATTGTAATTAAGGGGTCCGCATCCAATCCCCCAATAATGGGAATTGGATGCGGAACAAAAATATCATATATGTCTGTTCTGTGGCTTGGGTTGCCACCCGGCCAGTAGTTCACCAGCAAGGCTGGTATTTTAGTTCCCTTGCCGGTGCCAGAATTTTCCTGTAAGGACTGTTAAGGTACTTTCACACTTGCGGCAGGACGGATCCGACAGGCTGTTCACCCTGTCAGATCCGTCCTGCCGCTATTTCGCCGGACTGCCACTCCCCATTGACTATAGCGGGAGTGGAGCTACGCCGCAGCATGGCAGTGCACGGCGTGAGGCCGCCAGACGAAAAAGTCGGACATGTAGTACTTTTAGTCTGGCGGCCTCTGACCGTGCTGCGCCGTAGCTCTGCCCCATCCCCATTATAGTCGATGGGCACAGTGCAGCGGCACGGCGAAGTAGTGGCAAGATGGATCTGACAGGGAGAGAAGCCTGTCGGATCCGTTCTGCTGCAAGTGTGAAAGTACCCTTACTAATGAGCGCTTCCATCATGGAACGCCCATTAGTACAGCATTTACCTCCACCGCTACTTGTGCTAGTAAAAAAAAATATATATATTACGGTACCTCCCCCTTCATTTGCTCACGTTGTGGAGAACACTCCCTGCTGACTAAAAGCTCAGGACAGGACCTACAAGACGTCATCACGTTGGAGCACCGGTCCTGAGCTTGCAGTAAGCAGCGAATGTTCACCGCAGCCAGGTGAATGCTAATTTATTTTAATTTTTTTGCAAAAGCAGAGAAGGGGGGCACTTTTCTTACTGGGGGAAATAATGGTGACATTCTTACTGGGGGCATTATTCTTACTGGGGCACTAATGTGGCCATTACTAATTCTGAGACTTACCCGGGGCACTCCACTATAACGGCAGAGCGCCCCACGCGCATGGATCACATGATCGCATGGCATCTTTACTGTTGCCGTTCAGCTCGGACCTTCACGTGACTGCAGACCCAGGTATGTAGACCTTTAATAAAACTAGTTGAGTACCCCTGCTATACATTGTGACATCATAATGTAATCCTGAATACTATTATCTGCTGATTATACAATGTGACATCATAATGGAATCCTGGATGATATCATCTGCTCACCTTACATTGTGACATCATAATGGAATCCTGGATACTATCATATGCTCAAATTACATTGTGACATTATAATGGAATCCTGAATACTATCATCTGCTTACCATACATCGTGACATCATAACGGAATCCTGGATACTATTATCTGCTGAACCTACATTGTGACATCATAATGGAATCCTGAATACTATTATCTGCTGACTATCCATTGTGACATCATAATGGAATCCTGGATACTATTATCTGCTGAACATACATTGTGACATCATAATGGAATCCTGGATACTATCACCGGCTGACCATACATTGTGACATCATAATAGAATCTTAGATACTATCATCTGCTCACCTTACATTGTGACATCATAATGGATTCCTGGATACTATCACCTGCTGACCATACATTGTGACATCATAATGGAATCCTGGATACTATTATCTTATTGCTATACATTGTGACATCATAATGGAATCCTGGATACTATCATCTGATTACTATACATTGTGACATCATAATGTAATCCTAGATACTATCACCTGCTGACCATACATTGTGACGTCATAATGGAATCCTGAATACTATTATCTGCTTACCATACATTGTGACATCATAACGGAATCCTGGATAGTATTATCTACTGACCATACATTATGACATCACAATGGAATCCTAGATACCATCATCTGCTGACCATACATTGTGACATCATAATGGAATCCTGGATACTATTATCTGCTGAACCTACATTGTGACATCATAATGGAATCCTGAATACTATTATCTGCTGACTATCCATTGTGACATCATAATGGAACCCTGGATAGTATTAAATGCTGACAATACATTGTGACATCATAATGGAATCCTGGATACTATTATCTGCTGAACATACATTGTGACATCATAATGGAATCTTAGATACTATCATCTGCTCACCTTACATTGTGACATCATAATGGATTCCTGGATACTATCACCTGCTGACCATACATTGTGACATCATAATGGAATCCTGAATACTATTATCTGCTGACCATACGTTGTGACATCAGAATGGAATCCTGGATACTATTTTCTGCTGACCATTCCTTGTGACATCATAATGGAATACTGAATACTATTATCTGCAGACCATACATTGTGACATCATAATGGAATCCCAGATACATTATGACATTATAATGTAATCCTAGATACTATCATCTAATTACTATACATTGTGACATCATAATGGAACCCTGGATACTATTATATGCTGACCATACATTGTGACATCATAATGGAATCCTGGATACTATCATCTGCTCAACTTACATTGTGACATCATAATGGAATCCTAGATATTATCAACTGCTGACCATACATTGTGACATCATAACGGAATCCTGGATAGTATTATCTACTGACCATACATTGTGACATCACAATGGAATCCTGGATACCATCATCTGCTGACCGTACATTGTGACATCATAATGGAATCATGGATACTATCATCTTATTACTATACATTGTGACATCATAATGGTATCCTGGATACTATCACCTGCTGATCATACATTGTGACATCATAATGGAATCCTGAATACTATTATCTGCTGACCATCCATTGTGACATCATAATAGAACCCTGGATACTATTATATGCTGACAATACATTGTGACATCACAATGGAATCCTGGATACCATCATCTGCTGACCGTACATTGTGACATCATAATAGAATCCTGGATACTATCATCTTATTACTATACATTGTGACATCATAATGGAATCCTGAATACTATTATACTATTATCTGCTGACCATACATTGTGACATCATAATAGAACCCTGGATACTATTATATGCTGACAATACATTGTGACATCATAATGGAATCCTAGATACTATCACCTGCTGACCATACATTGTGACATCATAATGGAATCCTGGATACTATCACCTGCTGACAATACATTGTGACATAATAATAGAACCCTGGATACTATTATCTGCTGACCATACATTGTGATATCATAATGGAATCCTGTATGCTATTACCTGCTGACAATACATTGTGACATCATAATGGAATCCTCAATACTATTTTCTGCTGACCATACATTGTGACATCATAATGGAATCCTGGATAGTATCACCTGCTGACCATATATTGTGAAATCATAATGGAATCCTGACTATTATCTGCTGGCCATCCATTGTGACATCATAATGGAATCCTTGTTACTATCATCTTATTACTATACATTGTGACATCATAATGGAATCCTCAATACTATTTTCTGCTGACCATACATTGTGACATCATAATGGAATCATGGATACTATCATCTTATTACTATACATTGTGACATCATAATGGAATCCTGGATAGTATCACCTGCTGACCATATATTGTGAAATCATAATTGAATCCTGAATACTATTATCTGCTGACCATACATTGTGACATCATAATTGAATCCTGAATACTATTATCTGCTGGCCATCCATTGTGACATCATAATGGAACCCTGGATACTATCATCTTATTACTATACATTGTGACTTCATAATGTAATCCTGAATACTATTATCTGCTGACCATCCATTGTGACATCATAATGGAATCCTGGATACTATCACCTGCTGACCATACATTGTGACATCATAATTGAATCCTGAATACTATTATCTGCTGGCCATCCATTGTGACATCATAATGGAACCCTGGATACTATTAAATGCTGACAATGCATTGTGACATCATAATGGAATCCTGGATACTATCATCTAGTTACTATACATTGTGACATCATAATGGAATCCTGGATACTATTATCTGCTGACCATACATTGTGACATCATAATGGAATCCTGAATACTATTATCTGCTGACCATACATTGTGACATCATAATGGAATCCTGAATACTATTATCTGCTGACCATACATTGTGACATCATAATGGAATCCTGGATACTATTATCTGCGGACTATACATTGTGACATCATAATGGAATCCTGGATACTATCATCTGCTCAACTTACATTGTGACATCATAATGGAATCCTGAATACTATCATCTGCTTACCATACATTGTGACATCATAACGGAATCCTGGATAGTATTATGTACTGACCATACATTGTGACATCATAATGGAATCCTGGATACTATCATCTTATTACTATACATTGTGACTTCATAATGTAATCCTGAATACTATTATCTGCTGACCATCCATTGTGACATCATAATGGAATCCTGGATACTATCACCTGCTGACCATACATTGTGACATCATAATGGAATCCTGGATACTATCATCTGCTCAACTTACATTGTGACATCATAATGGAATCCTGAATAGTATTATGTACTGACCATACATTGCGACACCACAATGGAATGCTAGATACAATCATCTGAATACCATACGTTGTGACATCATAATGGAATCCTGCATACTATTATCTGCTGACCATACATTGTGACATCATAATGGATCCCTGGATACTATTATATGCTGACAATACATTGTGACATCATAATGGAATCCTAGATACTATCACCTGCTGACCATACATTGTGACATCATAATGGAATCCTGGATAGTATTATGTACTGACCATACATTGCGACACCACAATGGAATGCTAGATACAATCATCTGAATACCATACATTGTGACATCATAATGAAATCCTCAATACTATTTTCTACTGACCATACATTGTGACATCATAATGGAATCCTGACTAGTATTATCTGCTCACCTTACATTGTGACATCATAATGGAATCCTGGATACTATCACCTGCTGACCATATATTGTGACATCATAATGGAATCCTGAATACTATTATCTGCTGGCCATCCATTGTGACATCATAATGGAACCCTAGATACTATTAAATGCTGAGAATACATTGTGACATCATAGTGGAATCCTGGATACTATCATCTTGTTACTATATATTGTGACATCATAATGGAAACCTGGATACTATCACCTGCTGACCATACATTGTGACATCATAATGGAATCCTGGATACTATTATCTGCGGACCATACATTGTGACATCATAATGGAATCCTGGATACTGTCATCTGCTCACCTTACATTGTGACATCATAATGGAATCCTGGCTACTATCACCTGCTGACCATACATTGTGACATCATAATGGAATCCTGGATACTATTTTCTGCAGACCAAACATTGTGACATCATAATGGAATCCCGGAAATATTATGACATCATAATGTAATCCTAGATACTATCATCTGATTACTATACATTGTGATATCATAATATAATCCTAGATACTATCACCTGCTGACCATACATTGTGACATCATAATGGAATCCTGAATAGTATTATCTACTGACCAAACATTGTGACATCATAATGGAATCCTGAATACTACACTGCTCAAAAAAATAAAGGGAACACTTAAACAACACAATGTAACTCCAAGTCAATCACACTTCTGTGAAATCAAACGGTCCACTTAGGAAGCAACACTGAGTGACAATCAATTTCACATGCTGTTGTGCAAATGGGATAGACAACAGGTGGAAATTATAGGCAATTAGCAAGACACCCCCAATAAAGGAGTGGTTCTGCAGGTGGTGACCACAGAACACTTCTCAGTTCCTATGCTTCCTGGCTGATGTTTTGGTCACTTTTGAATGCTGGCGGTGCTTTCACTCTAGTGGTAGCATGAGACGGAGTCTACAACCCACACAAGTGGCTCAGGTAGTGCAGCTTATCCAGGATGGCACATCAATGCGAGCTGTGGCAAGAAGGTTTGCTGTGTCTGTCAGCGTAGTGTCCAGAGCATAGAGGCGCTACCAGGAGACAGGCCAGTACAACAGGAGACGTGGAGGAGGCCATAGGAGGGCAACAACCCAGCAGCAGGACCGCTACCTCCGCCTTTGTGCAAGAAGGAACAGGAGGAGCACTGCCAGAGCCCTGCAAAATGACCTCCAGCAGGCCACAACTGTGCATGTGTCTGCTCAAACGGTCAGAAACAGACTCCATGAGGGTGATATGAGGGCCCGACGTCCACAGGTAGGGGTTGTGCTTACAGCCCAACACCGTGCAGGACATTTGGCATTTGCCAGAGAACACCAAGATTGGCAAATTCGCCACTGGCGCCCTGTGCTCTTCACCGATGAAAGCAGGTTCACACTGAGCACATGTGACAGATGTGACAGAGTCTGGAGACGCCGTGGAGAACGTTCTGCTGCCTGCAACATCCTCCAGCATGACCGTTTTGGCATTGGGTCAGTAATGGTGTGGGGTGGCATTTCTTTGGAGGGCCGCACAGGCCTCCATGTGCTCGCCAGAGATAGCCTGACTGCCATTAGGTACCGAGATGAGATCCTCAGACCCCTTGTGAGACCATATGCTGGTGCGGTTGGCCCTGGATTCCTCCTAATGCAAGACAATGCTAGACTTCATGTGGCTGGAGTGTGTCAGCAGTTCCTGCTAGACGAAGGCATTGATGCTATGGACTGGCCCGCCCGTTCCCCAGACCTGAATCCAATTGAGCACATCTGGGACATCATGTCTCGCTCTATCCACCAACGTCACGTTGCACCACAGACTGTCCAGGAGTTGGCAGATGCTTTAGTCCAGGTCTGGGAGGAGATCCCTCAGGAGACCAACCGCCACCTCATCAGGAGCATGCACAGGCGTTGTAGGGAGGTCATACAGGCACGTGGAGGCCACACACACTACTGAGCCTCATTTTGACTTGTTTTAAGGACATTACATCAAAGTTGGATCAGCCTTTAGTGTGTTTTTCCACTTTAATTTTGAGTGGGACTCCAAATCCAGACCTCCATGGGTTGAAAATTTTGATTTCCATTTTTACATTTTTGTGTGATTTTGTTGTCAGCACATTCAACTATTTAAAGAACAAAGTATTTCAGAAGAATATTTAATTAACTCAGATCTAGGATGTGTTATTTTTGTGTTCCCTTTATTTTTTTGAGCAGTGTATTATCTGCTGACCATTTATTGTGACATCATAATAGAACCCTGGATACTATTATATGCTGACAATACATTGTGACATCATAATGGAATCCTGGATACTATTACCTGCTGACCATACATTGTGACATCATAATGGAATCCTGAATACTAATATCTGCTGACCATCCATTGTGACATCATAATAGAACCCTGGATACTATTATCTGCTGACAATACATTATGATATCATAATGGAATCCTGTATGCTATTATCTGCTGACCATCCATTGTGACATCATAATAGAACCCTGGATACTATTATCTGCTGACCATACATTGTGACATCATAATGGAATCCTGGATAGTATTATCTGCTCACCTTACATTGTGACATCATAATGGAATCCTGGATACTATCACCTGCTGACCATACATTGTGACATCATAATAGAACTCTGGATACCATCATCTGCTGACCATACATTGTGACATCATAATGGAATCCTGGATACTATTTTCTGCAGACCATACATTGTGACATCATAATGGAATCCTGGATAGTATTATCTGCTCACCTTACATTGTGACATCATAATGGAATCCTGGATACTATCACCTGCTGACCATACATTGTGACATCATAATAGAATCCTGGATACTATTATCTGCTCACCTTACATTGTGACATCATAATGTAATCCTGGATACTATCACCTGCTGACCGTGCATTGCGACTTCATAATGTAATCCTGAATACTATTATCTGCTGACCATCCATTGTGACATCATAATGGAATCCTGGATAATATTATCTGCTGACAATACATTGTGACATCATAATGGAATTCTGGATACTATTATCTGCAGACCATACATTGTGACAACATAATGGAATCCCGGAAACATTATTACATCATAATGTAATCCTAGATACTATCATCTGATTACTATACATTGTGATATCATAATATAATCCTAGATACTATCACCTGCTGACCATCCATTGTGACATCATAATAGAACCCTGGATACTATTATCTGCTGACCATATATTGTGACATCATAATGGAATCCTGAATACTATTATCTGCTGGCTATCCATTGTGACATCATAATGGAACCCTGGATACTATTAAAAGCTGACAATACATTGTGACATCATAATGGAATCCTGGATACTATCATCTTGTTACTATACATTGTGACATCATAATGGAATCCTGGATACTATTATCTGCTCACCTTACATTGTGACATCATAATGGAATCCTGAATACTATCATCTGCGGACCATACATTGTGACATCATAATGGAATCCTGGATACTATCACCTGCTGACAATACATTGTGACATCATAATAGAACCCTGGATACTATTATCTGCGGACCATACATTGTGACATCATAATGGAATCCTGGATACTATCATCTGCTCAACTTACATTGTGACATCATAATGGAATCCTGAATAGTATCATCTGCTTACCTTACATTGTGACATCATAATGGAATCCTGGATACTATCATCTTGTTACTATACATTGTGACATCATAATGGAATCCTGGATACTATTATCTGCTCACCTTACATTGTGACATCATAATGGAATCCTGAATACTATCATCTGCGGACCATACATTGTGACATCATAATGGAATCCTGGATACTATCACCTGCTGACAATACATTGTGACATCATAATAGAACCCTGGATACTATTATCTGCGGACCATACATTGTGACATCATAATGGAATCCTGGATACTATCATCTGCTCAACTTACATTGTGACATCATAATGGAATCCTGAATAGTATCATCTGCTTACCATACATTGTGACATCATAATGGAATCCTGCATACTATTATCTGCTGACCATACATTGTGACATCATAATGGATCTCTGGAAACTATTATATGCTGACAATACATTGTGACATCATAATGGAATCCTAGATACTATCACCTGCTGACCATACATTGTGACATCATAATGGAATCCTGGATACTATCACCTGCTGACAATACATTGTGACATCATAATAGAACCCTGGATACTATTATCTGCTGACCATACATTGTGATATCATAATGGAATCCTCAATACTATTTTCTGCTGACCATACAGTGTGACATCATAATGGAATCAAGGATACTATCATCTTATTACTATACATTGTGACATCATAATGGAATCCTGGATAGTATTATCTGCTCACCTTACATTGTGACATCATAATGGAATCCTGGATACTATCACCTGCTGACCATATATTGTGACATCATAATGGAATACTGAATACTATTATCTGCTGGCCATCCATTGTGACATCATAATGGAACCCTGGATACTATTAAATGCTGAGAATACATTGTGACATCATAGTGGAATCCTGGATACTATCATCTGCGCATCTTACATTGTGACATCATAATGGAATCCTGGATACTATCACCTGCTGACCATACATTGTGACATCATAATGGAACCCTGGATACTATTAAATGCTGAGAATACATTGTGACATCATAGTGGAATCCTGGATACTATCATCTGCTCATCTTACATTGTGACATCATAATGGAATCCTGGATACTATCATCTTGTTACTATACATTGTGACATCATAATGGAATCCTGGATACTATCATCTTGTTACTATACATTGTGACATCATAATGGAATCCTGGATACTATTATCTGCTCACCTTACATTGTGACATCATAATGGAATCCTGGATACTATCACCTGGTAACCATACATTGTGACATCATAATGGAATCCTGGATACTATTATCTGCGGACCATACATTGTGACATCATAATGGAATCCTGGATACTATCATCTGCTCAACTTACATTGTGACATCATAATGGAATCCTGAATACTATCATCTGCTTACCATACATTGTGACATCATAACGGAATCCTGGATAGTATTATGTACTGACCATACATTGTGACATCACAATGGAATGCTAGATACCATCATCTGAATACCATACATTGTGACATCATAATGGAACCCTGGATAATATTATCTGCTGACAATACATTGTGACATCATAATGGAATTCTGGATACTATTATCTGCAGACCATACATTGTGACATCATAATGGAATCCCGGAAACATTATGACATCATAATGTAATCCGAGATACTATCATCTGATTACTATACATTGTGACATCATAATGGAATCCTGGATACTATCATCTGCTTACCATACATTGTGACATCATAACGGAATCCTGGATAGTATTATCTACTGACCATACATTGTGACATCACAATGGAATCCTGGATACCATCATCTGCTGACCATACATTGTGACATCATAATGGAATCCTGGATACTATGATCTGCTTAACTTACATTGTGACATTATAATGGAATCCTGAATACTATCATCTGCTTACCATACATTGTGACATCATAACGGAATCCTGGATAGTATTATCTACTGACCATACATTGTGACATCATAATGGAATCCTGGATACTATCAACTGCTGACCATACATTGTGACATCATAATTGAATCCTGAATACTATTATCTGCTGACCATCCATTGTGACATCATAATGGAACCCTGGATACTATTAAATGCTGACAATGCATTGTGACATCATAATGGAATCCTGGATA